>NW_028270156.1:56661792-56977969 GCF_037043375.1 Chiloscyllium plagiosum
TGATGAGCCACCACCTTAAAGGAATGCAATCCATGTCATATTGGTGCTGATGGAGAGCAAGATCCAGATTTTAACCCAATGATATTAAAGGAACGTTAATGTAGTTCCGAGTCAGAATGGATTGTGTCTTGGAAGGATACTTAGTTAGTGGTGCATTATTCAAAGAAAAAAAAGCCAAATTTTTCAGGAGTGAAGTTAGAAAACATGTCTTCGTAAAGGGTGGGAATAAAATTTCAGAATTTTACTCTGTTCTAGAGCAATTATTAACTTTAAATCTGAGATTGGAAGGTACCCAACGGTGTTAAGTGTGACTATGGAGTTAGGTCAGAGTGAATTAAGTCTAATGGAATGGCAAAACAAGCTGTAGGGAACAAGTGGAAAATTCCTGTTCCAATATTCAGTGCCTTAAACCTACGATTATAATGTGCTGTGATGTATTATGTAGATATATCTCTGGAGCTGGAATGACAAAGGCATGTGGCAGCCATGATGAGCCTGCTACTGCCTTGCAAGAGAGAGATGGCTTTAAATTTGAGAGCTGTATACCAAAATGTCTAGTGATTTCAGCTTTGAAAACTGCATTCTCAGCCTCCTCAGCCTGTTAACAAATTCCTCAAGGGGTTAATGGGCAAATAGTTGAAACCGAGAATTTTGCAGCATCACCCCTGCCACCACCCCTCCACCTTGGAGAATTGCTTTGTCTTCTAGAAATTGTGGGATCCACCGTGCAGGAACTGATTACTGAATTGTGCCCACATCCCTTCCCAACCACTTCAACCATTGAAAGCTTTGCCCTGTGAGTGTGACCCAGTTGCACCCCCCCCCCCCAAAAAAAAAGCCCTGAAAAACTGTCACACCATCATGGTATTAGTTGTATTTTGTTGAGAGAAGAGGCAGTTTATGATATTTTAGGGTGTGTACCTTTCATTTGAATGAAGAATGATTGCATCATTATCTGGCAGGGTTGCTCCATTTATTTCATTCATAAGCAGGGAGGTGGCTTTATTGGCAGTCCTTTCAAACCACTTACTTCCTCTTTTGCTCAGAAACAATGAGCCCCGATTCTGGATTGACAAATGAGAGCAGGATAGTTCTGAGCAGATTAGCTGCAGTTGCAGAACTTTACATTTCCAATTTCCAACATGTATTTTGTTTTAATGTTCATTTGACTGTGAGAACTTGCATCCCCTGTCGTCCCAGCGACCGTATAAATGTTTTTAAAATCCTAATTTTTCTCCCTCAACTTCCTGAAGGCACTTGCTTATTATGGGTAGTGTTTTGTAAGAATTGACAATGATCTTATAGCTCTGAAAAATTACCATTTCAACATGTCAGTGAAAATAGTGAATTATCAGCAACATACATAATGGTGGGACAGCATTACAACTCCGCCTGATCAATATCAACATTGCATGCATTTTCAGAGGATAACAGCTGTACCATGGAACGCTTCCTAATTTCCAGCCATTAATATAGGAATATTTTGGCCGATTGCATCACTGCCTATCCTGAAATCAGCTAATTTAATACAGCCTCTCCGGAATTGGAAAAATTAATCAACATTGCTTCCAATTTCTGAATAGGCTGCACTGAGTTCTGATGGTACCACTATGTAAAATCATAGAATCCCTACGGTGCAGATAAAGGCCAGTCAACCTAGTAACTGTGCCAACCTTCTGAAGAGCATTCCATCAGACCCCTACACCCTACCCTAGCTCCATAAACCCTGTATTTGCCATGGCAATTCCATTTAGATACATATCCCTGGACATTAGGGGACAATTTGGTACAGCCAATCCACCTAACCTGTGCATCTTTGGACTATGGGAGGAAACCAGAGCACTTGGCAGAAAACAGCGCAGACATTGTGATTGTGAAAACTCTACAATCATCAAAAGCTGGAATCAAACCTGGGTCCCTGGTGCTGTGAGGCAGCAGTGCTAACTACTTTGCCACTGTGTTGCCCCCAGAGGTGGTTTTATAGGGATGTTGCTGACATGCTTTTCTTTTATTCTCAATTGTGAATTTCAAACCCCTCAAACCATGCTGTACAATGGTTGATGGGACCTTCAATTATGTCCGACCCACTTCACACACTTCTATCCTCACCCCTTCCTTTCCCAGGAATAATAGTTTCCCTTGTCCTTACTTTCCAACCTATCTGTCTCTGCATTCAAAGGATCATTCTCTGCTATTTCTGCCATCACCAGGAGGTTACCATCTTCCCATGCCCTCCAGTGTCAGTATTCTGCATTATCATTCCCTCAGCCATACCCTGGTCTACTCCTCTGCCACTTTCAGTGCATCTTCAAAATGGCCACCCTACCCCATGGCACAACCCCTACAATTATAGAAGGTCAACATTTGCTCCTTTATCCCTTCCCTTCACTCTCTCCAGCGTCCCGAACATACCTTTCAGGTGAAGCAGTGATTTACTCCCTCTTTTTTCCAATCAGGTCTATTGTATTTGGAGCAGACAATGCAGCCTCCTCTGTATCAGCGGACCAACTGCAGACTGGGTGAATGCTTTGTGGTACATCTCTGCTTTGTCCACTTAAATGACCCTGATCTTCCAGGTGCATGCCATTTCAATACACCATCCTGCTCTCATGCTAACATTACTGTTCTAGGACTGTTGCAGTGTTCTAACATAAGCTGGAAAACAGCCTTTATTTTTCCATTTACGCAGTTTAAAGTCTTCAGGACTCAACATTACATTCAACAATTTTAGACCATAAATTCAGTCCTCCATTTTAATTTCACTCCCCCACCTCACCAACCCCCACAAGCCCTATGTCTTGCTCTCAAAAGGTTTGGTTTCAATAGAGTTGAGCTGCGTTTTTTCATTAAACCTACCATTAACACCTGCTCTCCATCTATATCACTGCTCAACCACCATCAGGACTCACTTTGCCTTTTGCTCTGGGCAGCCTTTAGCAGCTGTTTCTCTTGTCCTCTCCTCCTTTTCTCTGTGGAGTAAAGCCCATCCCATTTCCAATACCTTTCCATTCAGAAGAAGAGTCAAGCAGGATTTGAAATTTTGACTCTTTTTCTCTCTCTCCACAAATGCTGCTGCCAGACCTGCTGAGTTTCTTCAGCACTTATTTCAGTGTTTACAGTATTTAAGTAGAGCCTGGGTTTGAAAGCTATTGTCTTCCAACCTGTATTTCTCAGAACCACAGGACGCAGTGTGCTGGTCTAGAGACAGCTGGGTTGTAATACAGTTTTCAGATGCTTTACAAAGGCACTGGAGGTCATTGCACACACCTTACAGTATTTGCCTAATTGGAACCTGAGCTCACTGACACCAAACAAAAGAATGCAGTTGTTTGAATGAGAGCGGAAGTAACGTCTCTGGGACTGAAGCAGATGAACTGACTATCACCAGTTAATGGCTGAGTTGCAGGCACGCCCAGCAACAAAGCCTGCCACTGTTGATGAAGGCAGAGGAAGGTAAATGCTAATTCTAAAACAGTGCAGCCAATGTATTGCAAGCAAGACATGCTGCTGACTCCACAAACATTTCCTCACTGCGTTTCCAGAGCCAACTCTGTGTTCAGTTCTATATGCAACGTTAAATTAGCATCAGAATTCTATTGTTCAGGGTCATATCTGTATTCTTTGGCATGTTGTGAGGCATTCCTGATGAAGAGCTTATGCTCTAAACATCGACTCTCCTGCTCCTTGGATGCTGCCTGACTGGCTGTACTTTACCAGCACCACACTTTTTTGACTCTGATCTCCAGCGTCTGCAGTCCTCCCTTTCTCCTGTGGTTTGAGGCATGTGTTGTATGATCAAATTATATAAATAGGGTTATGCATATTGATTCACTTTCAGAAATTAAAGCTGTTCACAAATCCCCAGTAATCAATTGAGTGAAATGTTAACTGATGTAGCACTGAGTAACGTAGACCATAGGATCCTAAGTTCAAGCAGTTCCAAACCAATGATATAAAATTAAAGCTAAGTGCTGGAATGCTCAACAGGGGTTTGGCAATATCTGTGGAAGAGAAGTAGAGTTAATGTTAGCATTGATATGATTCTTCAGAACTGAAGGAAAGTAGGAATGTGATATCCCATTGAAAAATTGTAAGTGGGGGATGAGGGAAGTGCAAAAGGGAAAGTATAGAACATGGATTGGATAAATAGGCAAGGTCTTTTCTCTGGGGTGGGGGAGCCCCAGAGGGCATAGGTTTAGGGTGAGAGGGGAAGTATATAAAAGAGACCTAAGGGGCAACCTTTTCACGCAGAGGGTCGTACATGTATGGAATGAGCTGCCAGAGGAAGTGGAAGCTGATACAATTATAACATTTAAAAGTTATCTGGGTGGATATATGAATAGGAAGGATTCTAGAGGTATATGGGTTCTAGAGGGAAATGCTGACAAATGGGACTAGGTAGAACATTACAGTGCAGTACAGGCCCTTCGGCCTTCAATGTTACGCCGACCTGTAATACCAATCTGAAGGCCATCTAACCTACACTATTCCATGTACCTCCATATGCTTGTCCAATGATGACTTAATTACTTAAAGTTGGTGAATCTACTACCGTTGCAGGCAAAACATTCCATACCCTTACTACTCTCTGAGTAAAGAAACTACCACTGACATCTATCCTATATCTATCACCCCTCAATTTAAAGCTATGACTTCATGCTCACCATCACCATACTTGGAAAAAGGCTCTCCCTCTCCACCCTCTCTAACCCTCTGATTATCTTATATGTCTCTATTAAGTCACCTCTCAACCTTCTTCTCTCTAACGAAAACAACCTCAAGTTCCTCAGCCTTTCCTCGTAAGATCTTCTCTCCATACAAAGCAATATCCTAGTAAATCTCCTCTGCACCCTTTCCAAAGCTTCCACATCCTCCTTATAATGCAGTGACCAGAACTGTACACAATACTCCAAGTGCGGCCGCACCAGAGTTTTGTACAGCTGTGGCATAACCTCATGGTTCTGGAACTCAATCCCTCTATTAATAAAATCTAAAACACCATATGCCTTCTTAACAACCCTGTTAAGTTCCAACCCTGTTAAGTTCCAACCCTGGTTGGAAACTTTCAAGGATCTGTGTACCTGGACACCAAGATTTCTCTGCTCATCTACACTACCAAGAATCTTACCATTAGCCCAGTACTTTGCATTCCCAAAGTGAACCACCTCACACTTGTCTGCATTAAAGTCCATTTGCCACCTCTCGGCCCAGCTCTGCAGCTTATCTATGTCTCTCTGTAACCTACTACATCCTTCGTCACTATCCACAACTCCACCGACCTTAGTGTCGTCTGCAAATTTACTAACCCACCCTTCTACGCCCTCATCCAGGTCATTTATAAAAATGACGAACAGCAGTGGACCCAACACCGACCCTTGTGGTACACCACTGGTAACTGGACTCCAGGATGAACACTTCCCATCAACCACCACCCTCTGTCTTCTTTCAGCAAGCCAATTACTGATCCAAATTGCTATATCTCCCACAATCTCATTCTTCTGCATTTTGTATAATAGCCTACAGTGGGGAACCTTTATCGAACGCCTTGCTGAAATCCATATACACCACATCAACTGGTTTACTCTCATCTACCTGTTTGGTCACCTCAAAGAACTCAATAAGGTTTGTGAGGCATGAACTACCCTTCACAAAACCATGCTGACTATCCCTAATCAAATTATTCTTTTCTAGATGATTATAAATCCTATCTCTTATAACCTTTGTGATATGGTAGAGGCGAAAGATACCATGGAACAAAGATAAAGAGAGTGATAAGATTGTAATAAAGAAATTAAGTATTAGTCCAGAATGAGTGTTAATGCCAAGTCATGGCATAGTTTCTCCTCTCCCAGGAGGTAATGGACGACAAAGGTTACCCTCTCAGTCGTATCCTACATCTGTCTTCTGTGAGTTCATTACGGTTTTTCACTAAGGCACGGCTGAACTGGCAATCGATGAGTTGAGCATTGTACCCTGTTCTTTTGAGGGAGTCCTTCAACACTTTCAGGTATCTGTCACATTCCTCCTTGTCTGCACAGATCTTGTGTATATATAGGGCATGTCCGTAGTGGATAGCTGTTTTAATATGTTTAGGGTGGAAGCTGGAGAAGTGTAGCATTGTGAGGTTATTGTGGGCTTGTGTGTATAACAATTGCTATAATTTGTTTTTTTTCTAACCATTCGCAGCACCTCTTCCCCTTCAGGTGTTGAGGTGCCTGTCCTTGATGTAAGTGCATGTGTCCAAGAATGATAGTGATTCTAAAGAGTAGGACGTGGTAAGACTGAGAGTGGGATGAAATGAGTTGATATGACTATGTAGCTGTTTCAGTGATCCCTTGCCATGAGTCCAAAGGAAGAAACCTGGTGTACAGGATTGGTTGGAGGTCCTGTGCAGCAAAGAAGTCTTGTTCAAACTTGTGCATGAAAATGTTGGTATATTGGGGTGCAAATTTGGTTCCCATTGCAGTTCTGTGTGTCTGGATGAAGAATTGGTTGTCAAAGGTGAAGACTTTGTGGTCGAGAATGAAGCGGATAATTTGTAGGCTAGGGCCTGGAGATAACCTGGTTTTATGTGATTTTTGACCTTAAAACAAGCATCTGGTAAGAATAGATCATGCTTGCAGACTAAGCAGAGGTGTTCCAGGAAACAGTCACTGAGTCTGCTTTAGTCTCCCAGTGTAGACAAGACCAGATTGTGAGCAATGAATATGTAGACTAGGTTGAAAATATACAAGTAAATTGTTGTTTAATCTAGAAGGAGGTTTCAGGGTATTGGACATTGAGACAAAAGGAGTTGAAAGGGAAAGTATCACATCCCTTGTGGTTGCATTGAAAGGGGAAGGGGAAGAGGTGCTGCGAATGGTTAGAAAAAAAACAAATTATAGCAATTGTTAAACAGGCACATGTTGTGATTTTTTAACTTAAGGATTTTTTTTTTCTTAATTTCCCCTCCCCCTCCCAAATATATAGTGGAATGTTTTCCCTGTGGAGTAATCTCGAACAAAAGATCATAGTTTTAGGATGAAATAGCAGATTTAAACCGAGATGAGGAGGAATTACTTCTCTCATGGAGTCATGAATCTTGGATTCACTATCCCAGAGAACAGTGGATGCTGGAACATTGAGTAAATCTAAGGAGGAGATAGATTTTTACTTTGTGATGGGTTGAAGGGCTATGGAGAAGGACCTAGAAAGTGGAGTTAAGGCTGAGATCATTTTGAATGACAGAGCAGGCTCAAGGGGCTGAATTGTTTACTCCTCATATTTTTATATTCTTTGCTGAATTCAAACTGTCTGGTCTTTGAACAGTACTCCACCAGTCTCCTATTTGATTTCTCATGGTCTGTTGCATGTTCTTAAGATTAATTTGACGTCAGTAGCTTTCTGATTTTTCTTGCTGTTTTCTAGGTTATGCAGGGACTGGTGGTCGGATGGCTAACTCAGCGAATTGCAGAGAAAGTCCTGTTTCTCTGGTCTGTTCTGCTGATTTCTCTGGTGGGTTTGGCAACGGTAAGTTTTTGATCTTTTACATTACTTTGGGTGTGTCCTTCACATTACCTTGTAGTGCAAGTGAATATTTGAAGAAAATAATGAACGCGCGTGTCTTTTATGACCAGTGAGTAATGTAGCAGGTGGTGTATAATCACAAAGATTAAGAAAGGTGTGCACTCTGAATATAAAAGTTGTTGGAAAAAATGAAATGGAAATCATAATGTCCTGTTGATTTTCCTCCCTTGCTGCTTGTAAAGTATCATTCTGGAAGTTAATCTTCAATTCCTGGAAACTGTGGGTCACTCCTGGATGGTTGACTCCAGGGGAGAGAGAGAAAGAGGGGAGAAAATTGGCATTTCAAAGAGAAATGTTAAAAGCTTTTGTCCATGACCGCAGTAACCCCATGGTCAGTCTCACTGTGGCAGCTGTGCTTGTGGATATGACTTTAATAGCAGGATGCAGCTCATAGCTTGAGGCTAGTCCACATCCTCAAAATGATGTCATGATAAAGGTCACAGGGTAAGAGTCAAAGATTCTTCCTGTGGAACTTAAAGCATACTCAGACTGAGGGGAATTCATTAGGCCTTGGTACAGGTAGATAGGATTTCATTGCCTCAAGCAATGAGAGGGGTGACAGCAACAAAAATGTGGGTGTTGTTGGATGTTTTTGAAGTTCTTTGAATGTCTTGTTAGTGGGCCTGAGGCCCTTTATCAAGCATAAGAGCAAGGGTTATAGGAGGCTGAAGCCTGGGAAGATCAGATCACCAAAAAAATACTTTAGGGTAGTTTTTGAATGTTTTCTTTACTGATATTTGCCTGAAGTCCTCTCCCTCTATTCTGGAGATATGCAGTGTTGCTTAGTTAGTTTGTCAGATAGTTTCTGACGTATTTCACTGAAGTGGCCTATTTTTCATTAATGGAATGTGTGCACTGTTGACAAGAAGGCATTTACTGCCAAATCCTAATGCTGCTGTGTGATCTTATGCTGCAATATTGCTCTGTAATAAAAAGCATCAGAGGAGAAACACATGACAACAGTTTGTACATCTTAGAATATGCCATTATGACTTTTCATTTGGTTTTAATTTCTTCTTTTGGTCCAAGATTAATGGTTTCCATATGTTTTTCCTTCAGGCATTGATGACAAACATATTCCAATTCTGCCTCATTTGCATCCCGATGTCTCTGGGAATTTCTGCTTTCTACCTCATCACGAATAGTATCTTAACCAAAATAGTTCCTCCCACAGACACTGGTAAGTGGACGATATCACACAATGCTTCTATTAAACACCCCCTTCAAACCCTCCCACTTCCAGATGATTCATTATGAAAATAGTGATCTCTTGAGCCATAGAGTCCAGAAAGTTCCAGGTTCAAAGAGAAAAATCTCAGGACTTCCACTTTCAAAAGACTAATAGATATACTCGTAAGGAGGAAATAAATTAAGATTGTAGAACAATAAGGTCAGTGGGACTGATTTGGATAATTCTTTGAAAGAGCTGATGCAAACACAATAGGCCATACTGTCTCATATCATTATCCATTGAATCCTGCTAGGTTATGTGTACATGTGAATAATCAGGCCAGATCAGAATCGATTAGGTTTCCTCCTCTATTTTCCCTCCCCATGTTACTCTATGGTGCAAAGATTACCTGTCTAAGTTCATGCATAATATTTAATCATGGCTAAGGTACTGAAAAGTTGCCAATGCCTCTTTTCTTGAAACTGGAACCTGATATAAGACCATATGGCATAGGAGCAGAAATTAGGTCATTTGGCCTGTCGAGTCTGCTCCATTATTCAATCATGGCTGATAAGTTTTTGATTTCCAAGGGGATCAAAGGTTATGGGGAGAAAGCAGGAAAATGGGGTTGAAAAACCTCTCTATCTCTGTTTTAAATATACTCAGTGACCTGGCCTTTACAGCCTTCTGTAGTAATGAATTCCACAGATTCACTCTCTGGCGAAATAAATTTCTCCTTATCTCTGTTCTAAAGGGTCTGCCTTTTACTCTAAGGCTGTGTCCTCGGGTCCTCACCTCTCCTGCCAATGGTAACATCTTCCCAACATCGCTCCATCCAAGTTATTCAGTATTCTGTAAGTTTCAGTCAGATTTCACCCCTCCCCCCCCCTCCCCCCAATACCCTTCTAAACTCCATTGAGTATAGTCCCTCAAACATTCCTCATATTTTAAGCCTTTCATTCCTGGGATCATTCTCATGAACCTCCTCTGGACCTGCTCCAGGGCCAATACATCTTGCCTGAGATATGGGCCCAAAATTGCTCATCATACTCTAAATGTGGTCTGGCCAGAGCTCCATAAAGCCTCAGAAGTATACCCCAGTTTTTACATTCTAGTCCTTCGCGATGAATGACAATTTTGTATTTGCCTTCTTCACTACCAACTCAACCTGCAAGTTTACCTTAAGAGAAACTTGGACTTGGACTCCCAAGTCTCTTTGCACATCAAAGTTTTGAATTTTCTCCCCATTTAGAAAATAGTCCATGCTTCTATTCTTCTACAAAGTGCATGACCTCACACTTTCCCACATTGTATTTTATCTGCCACTTCTTTGCCCACTTACCTAAGCTGTCTTTCTGCAGCATCCCCATCTCCTCAATGCTACCTGACCCTCCATCTATCTTTGTATCATCTGTAAACTTGGCCAGAATGCCCTCAGTTCCTTTATCCAGATCATTAATGTATAAAGTGAGAAGTTGTGGTTGCAACACTGACCCTGTGGAACACCACTAATCACCAGCTTCCATCCTGAGAAAGACCCTTTTATCCCCACTCTCTGCCTTCTGTCAGACAGCCAAGCTTCTATCCATGCTAGTACCTTGCCTCTAATACCGTGGGCTCAGCAGTCTGCTGAGTTGCACCTTATCAAAGGCCTTCTGGAAGTCCAGATAGATAACATCCATTGGCTCTCCATCTTCTAACCTGCTCATTACCTCCTCAAAATATCCTAACAGATTTGTCAGGGATGACCTCCCCATGTTGAAACCGTGCTGCCTTTGCCCTATTTTACCAAGTATTTAGACATCTCATTCTTCACAACAGGCTCCGAAATCCTATCAACGACTGAGGTCAGGCTAAATGGCTTGTAATTTTCCGTCTTTTTCCTTAGTCCGTTCTTAAACGGGGGTGAGGGGAGGTGCGATTTTCCAGGCCTCTAGGACCCTCCCTGACTCCAGTGATTCCTGAAAGATCACAAACGCCTCTACTATCTCTTCAGCTATCTCCTTCAGAACTCTGGGGTGTAGCCCAGCTGGTCCAGGTGATTTATCTACTTGCAGATCTTTCAGTTTTTCTAATATCTTCTCATTGGTGTTGGCCACCGTACTCACTTCTGCCCCGACTGTCTTGAAATTTTGGGATGCTACTCATGTCTTCCACCATGAAGACTGATGCAAAGTGCTTATTCAGTTCCTCAGCCATTTCTTTGTTCTCCATAGCTACTTCTCCAGCGTCATTTTCCAGTGGCCCAATGTCCACTTTTTCCTATCTTTTTCACTTTATATCTTCACCATCTCAGTTTAAATTTCAGTTCACAGCTACTGTCCTTGCCTCAGCCTCCAGTGAGTTCATAACTACAATTCGTATTCTCACTCATACAAAAGCAGACTTCTGTATTACCCTTTCATCTCAAAGGTCCATTCATACCCCATGCCCAACAAAATTCTCAAGCTAGCTTTTCAGGCTCTTCAAGACTTTGTCCCAGTCCATCCTAATAGTTTTATTCTCACCTCTTGATCAGATGTTTTTGAGTTCAACACCCATTCCAAACTGTAGATTGATATACCAGTGGAGCACTGAGGGTGTAATGTGCTATTTCTAATTAAATGTTAAACCAAAGCCAATTTTACTCTTAGGTGGACAGAAAAGATCCACTATTTCAAAGAGGAATTTTCTCCAATGGCTGTGGTATTTGTCCCAAAACAACATCAGTAAGGCAAATAATGATGATTATCACCTTACTATTTTTGGATCCTTCCTGCATGCTGTGTTTTTGACATCTCAATGGTGACCGTACTCCAAAAGGGCTTCAGTTGACTGTAAAGTGTGTTAGGATGTCCTGAGATTGTAGAAGACTCTACAAAGAAAGCAAGATGCTCTTTTCTTCTTTACATGCCTCCTATAATGCTCCAACACAGAGCTCTCTCTGTCCTTATTCCTCTGATTCCCCATTAGTGGATATACCATAAACACTCTGCATAACCATCTTCATACCATTCTTGTCAGTTGTGCTTTGCATTATCTCATGCAATCCTGTCTATCTTCTACTTCTGCTGGAGAACCACTTTTTTTGTCCACCCAATGCTGTGACTGGAGACATTTTCCTGTACGTAGAAAAGCAAGAAATTTAAAACCATATGCATCTAGGTGCAGCTATTATTTTTATGCTTTTTCCCAAATGATTTCCCACCTCCTTCTATCCAGGTCTGCTTGGAACTTTAGAAGGAAATGCTCTGTGCTCCATCCGATCTATGGTGCCATTCTGTGGAAACCAAATGCAAATACCCGACATGTTCTTGACCCTGAGTAATAAAAAAAGGAGCTCAGTTATACCAGGCTGGGACATTGTGCTGCTGGAGTAGTTGAGCTGAGTGATATAGCTTGAATTATTTAAATGGTGGGCGTTGGGTTATATGAGTTACGTTAGGTTATTGTGTTGAAGGGACAAGTTGGCCTGTTTGTACCAGGCCTGTTACTTTGTGCTTGTTTTGCTCTCTCATTTATTATTTAATTGTGAATATTCTTTCTTTAGGTGCGATGCTGGGGTTGAATATGTGTGTTCATTCTCTCATCCGCTCGGTGTCTCCCACTATTGGAGGCTTCCTATTTGAATTATATGGATTTTCGTCTTTCGGATATATGCAGTTCCTGGTCAATTTGCTTGTCTTCTTCTACATCTTGATACGCAGTCCGAATTAAAAATCTCAGAGTGACAATCAACATGGGAAACGTGTTTAGCAACTAGATTGACTTCCAGAATTGGTCAAGGTTCAGATCAAGTCCTTCATTAGATTAAGAGACTTCCAATAACAACCTAATTTGTGAATAATTTTGCCATTCAGTAGTTCTGCACCACAATGAGTATTCAATGAGTTGGCAATGTGGTAGCTAAAACACTGTGCAGCCAGTAACTTGATTCCTCCCTCTTTTTCTCTTGATATTAAGTGGAACAGATGGGTAGATAAAAAAAAACAAATTTTGTGATTGGGAGTCTAGATCTGATAGGCATATCCAGATCTTTTTAGGAATGATTTTCAGAAACACTTTTTCACACGTTTTCCACGAATAAAAATTGTGCGAGGTTTGTTTTACTTTGAATCTGGATAGAGTGTTGTTAACCAAAGTTATTGAGGAAATGTGACATTAGGCCAGTGAATTAGATTACAGATTTGCCATAATCTCATTGAATGCCAGAGCAAGTTATTTAAATAGTATATACCTATCATATTCTGAAAAATTACAGGTTGTGAGTGAGGAAGGCTAACAAAATGACATGCAACTTCATTTTGCAGGCCTTCCTGCAATCATACCATTTGTCCTATATTGCCCCATCCATCTGAAGCCAAAATGAGCCACTTTAGTAGCCAATTAAGAACCTCTTCCCTTCTTTGTTGTCAACTTGTACATTGTGGAGGAAAATCTCCATGTAAACTAGCAGCCCTCCCAGTGGGCTATTTGCAATGGGCTTTCCTTTTCAGACCCTCCTTTCCCAATGAAGGGCTCCCAGGTTGCATTGGATGCCCCCTCAACATCAGCACCACCTACTTTTACTGCCCCACCCCACAAAAACCTTTGCTGAGGCATTTCTTACTGGCCCACAGACCCCATTTACCTACCTGCGTGGATGTTATAATCATTTCTGTGTCCTCTTTCCTCAAGGTGCCACCCCAGCAAAGCGCACACTCCTCAGCTCAATACTGAGCTGCTGACTGTCTGATAGAGCTATCAATAAAATGTGATGCTGGGTCCCACTGCCCTCTAAAACCCTGTAATTTTGGCCTCAGCAGTGGGAGACCTGTTGACTTGAGTAATTCCCAACCCTAAAGTTTGTTTTTGCTAATTATAGATTTCTGTGGATAGCAAGAATGTTAGTATACAGCTGGTGGTTACTAAAAATCTGGATTGATGAAAATGCTGAATATAGCACATAACAGGATACTGCCAACATGATCATTTTAATTGGAATAGATGCTGATAATTCAGAGGCAGTCACAATTTAAGTGATGTTGTGCAGCATTTCTGTCTTAGAATGCAAATGGGTGACAGTGATGTTATGGTTATGCCAGGGAGCTAGCAACCAGAGGTAATGGTTTTCACCATGGCATGAATTCAATACATTTTTCTGCTGGACCTATTCAAAAATGACCACCAGGGTTGAATTAATACATAAATATGGGAAAGACTGAAAACTAAGACAGCATCAGTGCAAAATGGAAAAGGTTATGCTTACATTTCAAGCCTTTGTCAGAATTGCTGAAAGCCAAATTTTTGTAATAAAAAAACAATACGTTCACTACCGATCACCTTAACCTAGAGTGATACTGCTTTAGTGCCCAATACCTGGCCACAAGATAAAGATGGAACCAGCACTACTTACATTACAAGACTAATTTCTAAAAGTTACATTGAAAATTAAAAATGGGAGCAGATAAAATCAAATTCATGCCTCATAAACAGTGATTGTTCAGGCTGTCTTTTCCTATGGAATATGAAGGGAGGCTACACAACAACTGACAATTTAATTACAAATCTAATATACTTGTCATATGTGTTTGACCAGACTTTTAATCTAAAGTTGTAAGACATAATAATACCACCTCACTACTGACTGATGCTCTAAGAAACTATATCATGACATGTTAAAGGTCCTGGATCTAGTCTGCTATTTGGTTAACAGCTGCTGGTACACATTATCAGTACCAGTAATGACTCTTGCAATGACAAATGCCAAATGACTACTTATGCCTGGTATGGTCAGACTTAAGTTCCAGTAATTCAGAAACAGAGCCTTCAGTTTAGGTTTGCCAGCTGTTCAGGATTACCCTACAGTCTCCAGGAATTGTGGGTTAATCAGCAGGACACTGCTGGGAACAATCCTAGAACAATCAAGTTCTAGGAGAGTTCTGCATTTTATCACTTCATATATAGGAAATGGATCAATAGGGTTTTTTGATTAATCAATAATCATTTAATCAGGTATCCAAGATTCTGCTCACCTTTCATTTGGTGAGTGAAGCTGAGGTACCATGAGGTGGATATTTTGAATGACTTTGGTTTGAGATTATGTGATTAAATCTCCAAGAATATATCCAGTCACAGGTGATAGTCTTAGTTTAACTGCCTTAGCCCAACTCTCTGAAAGATCCTTCTGAGTCATCCTGTCTCTCAACCTTTGATAACCACCTCAAAATCCACTTCTCCATCAAAGCTCTGACACCCTTAACAAACTCTTCTTAATGATTTGCTGCCTGTTCTCTTATTTATATAATTTAGCACCCTTTTGACGTAATAACAGTCTTCAAATAGAGGGTACATGATGTGTATTTGCAGTGCGGGCAATAATTGTATACGTTCAGTTACCACTGTTTGGCATGCGTCCATTGGGCCTGTTGATTGCATGAGGTATGCAGGTTATAATGTGGTGGGCTAGTGCAGAGACTGAGTAGATGTGACATGCATAGCAATTTAGATTAAATTAGATTAGATTCCCTACAGTGTGAAAACAGGCCCTTTGGCCCAACAAGGCCACACGATCCTCTGAAGAGTAACCCACCCAGACCCACTTCTCTTTAACTAATCTACCTAACACCCAGGGCAGTTTAGCATAGGCAATTCGCCTGGCCTGCACATCTTTGGACCGTGGGAGGAAACCCATGCAGACACAGAGAGAATGTGCAAACTCCACATAGACAGTGACCCAAGGTTGGAATCGAACCTGGGTCCCTGGTGCTGTGAGGCAGCAGTACTAACCACTGAGCCACCGTGCTGCCCCAAATGCACCAAATTTATTTAAACCGTGCATTTTCTAAGTGGTATAATGTGGTCTCAGCAGATAAAATTGCTGCTAGCTCTCACTGTTTCAGCCTTCCAGCCAGATCTAGTTTAACAATTCAGTCTGAGCATGGATGTACTATGGAATGCCCCTATATCTATTGGTTTGGGTCAAGTGGGTAGGAAGGGAGAATCTAAGGACTGAGGTGGATTTATAACTCCCACGTGTACCACATGCCCATCTCTGCATGAATACCCAAACCGGTCAGGTTGGAGCAGATCAATTTTGGAAGCTGTGATCTCTAAGAAAGTAATATATGCTGTCTCCCATATCAGATTCAGGACAAACAAAAAACTGATTTGGACTGACAAGGTGGCCACTAAAAACCATCCATCTTCTTGGTATTCCGAGCAACAGCTGGAGTTATGAGGCAAATTTTGCATCCATCAGAGCAGATGCACGAGTCCTTGTTTGTCATGGGAAGCTTCTGCATTTTCCCCATGAAAATCTGTCAGTAGTGAGAGAAAACTGTACATTTTTCAGGCAGCAGGTTTCCTCACATGATGAGGAAATGGCTTATCTGGCCATATGAACACTCCCCTCTTAATTGCACATGCTTCATGTACAAAAAGCACACTGGTTCCATCAATGTGCATTTTCTTCATAGTATAAGTGCATGTTATGGGGCTTTTATTTTGCCATTTGATTCTACCAACCATTTTTGAAATGCAAAGATCAACAGATGTTGGTTATTCAGGAAACAATGTTGTCCTCTTCAAAAATAGAAACAAAAATAGAAAGTGCTGGAAAAGCTCATCAGGTTCTGGTATTGTCTTTGGAAAGAAATCAGCATTAATGTTTTGGGTCGAATGACCCTTCCTCAGAACTCCTCGTCAGCCTTGGTTATGACCACTCAGACAGCCAGAATAGAGCTGAAAACTGTTGGAGAAGTTCTAGAGCCCACTATGAGGGTTGAAGCAGAGGGTTCATAATCTGTACTGTTAGAGGGACTAGCAAGAGTCTCCAAGATCATTGTGATTTGTTGCCTCTTTGTCCAATGCAATATTACCATGGAGCAAGTGAAAGAGAAACCCCAGCCTCATCCAGTGGTGGATGAAGACGTTGATCCAAAAGCTAAGAATATACATGCAAAACCTGACTTTCTGACAGGAAGAGTCATAACTAGCAATTTAAATGTCTGTCCAAGATTAAATGAAATAATTCAATTGAATTGAATTTATTGTCACGTGTACGGAGGCACAGTGAAAAGCTTTGTATTGCGAGGAATACAGGCAGATCACAGAGTTAAGTAGCATAGATAAGTAAATAGGTAAAGAGTGGCAAAAACAAAAACACAGGTACAGGTGAATGTTGAGTTTGAGAGTCCATTCAGTATTCTAAAAATAGTAGGGTAGAAACTGTTTTGAAACCGACTGGTGCATGTGTTCAGGCTTCTGTACCTTCTCTTCAATGGTAGAGGTTGTAAAACATCATTGCCAGGGTGGGATGGATCTTTGAGAATGCTGGCAGCCTTTCTTTGACAGCGAGCCTGGTAAATGGATTCTATAGATGGGAGATTGGCCTTTGTGATTGTCTGGGCCGAGTTCACCATTCTCTGATCTTGAATGGTACAGTTGCCATACCAGGTAGTGATAGATCCAGACAGATACACAAATCGTTGTTACATGGAAGATGTGTTTGGCTCCTATAGAGCAGTATGAGAGAAGGGAATTGGATAAGGGAGGGGCAGTGGCCGTGGCAGGGGTTGAGTAGCTGGAGATATGACTAGGAGAAATGAACTAGGATTGCTCATTCAAAAGACCAGCAATGGTCTCCTGTACTGCAACGTTACATGATTCTAGAATGTCATAAAAGGAATAGAAAGTAGAGATAGAAGGGGAAGAGAAAATGTATTTGATGGTGGAATGATGTTTTAGGTAATAGATGATTTGAAGAATATGCAGGCTGCTTGAAGGAATGTGAGGAGAAGGGAGGCCCGATACACTTGAGAAGGAAGTGAATGCACAATATAAGAAAGATATGATTGGGAAGGATCTTTTAATTTCTGTAGTGGAAATCATGCAGTGGGCTAAAAGGAACAATATTTCAAAAGTATTTGTGTATTCAGTGACATTGTCAGAGGAAATGTGGGAGACAAAGAGTGGAGTTTATATAGGATGTAAATTATGATCCAGGTGAGATCTATTTATTGATTATGGTTACATGTGATTGCACACTACATTGAAGGTGTAAACCTCAGGTGCTTTGAAATTTCTACACAATTGTATAAAAGGTGTGTATAGTCTGATTAATTACTAATTGATTTTAAAAGCTGTATGAAGCACAATGGAAATTAGCTATGCCTTCGAATTTATACACTCATTAATAAGATCAACTTCTCATTACTCCTGATGATTTACTCATTTTTTTGTACCTCCCTTTTGATCATGTTCTTGTGATGTAGACTAGCATTATGTATTTATATATATTGTAAAATGGCAAGAATGAAATTCTGACAAATAAATATATAGTATGAATATCTCAGTGCAAGACTCAATGTATCAAACTACTGTAACCCCGATACTCTAGAATCTAAGCATCCGTGTTTAAATAGGTTCAGTGAATGGACCAAAATTTGGCAGCTGGAGTTTAATACGGTTATGTGTGTGGTTATCCATTTCAGTGGTAAGAATGGAAAGGCAACTATTCTCCATGATTTAAAAGGAGAGAAGCTTTAGCCAGCATCGATACAGAGGGATCTGGATGTCCCTGTGCATGAATCACAGGAAACAAGCATGCAAGTGCAGCAGGCAATAAGAAAGGTAGATGGAATTTGGTATTTTTTGCTGAAGGGATTGGGTATAAAGTCAGAAAGCACTGCTGCAACTGCATGTGGCATTAATGATTCCACACCTGGAAAATTATGTATACTTTTGAGCCCCTTATGTTAGGAGTTATGTAGTTACAGTGGATTGGAGACAGTTCAGAGGAGGATTGCTAGACTGATTGCAGAGGTGGGTGATTTGGCTTATGAAAAGAGAAAGAGCAGTTCCGTGGAGTCATATTCTGTGGAGCTTTGTAGAATGAGAAGAGATCTAACGGAGGTATGTAACTTGCTAAAGGGGATTTACAAAGCAGGCGGAGACAGGATGTTTCCTCACATGGAGCAAACTAGAACAAGAGATCATAATTTTCAGGTAAGGGTTAACAGATTTAAAACAGAACTCAGAAATTACTTCTCTCGTGAGTCATAAACCTGTGGATTCAATTTCCATAAGAGTACAGTGGATGCCAGAACACTGAACAAACCTAAGGAGGAGATAGACTGATTTTTAATTAGTGACAGATTAAAGGGTTATGGGGAGCAGGCAAGAAAATGAAGTTGAGACTGAGATTAAATCAGCCATGATCGTATTGAATGGCAGAGCAGGCTCGAGGGGCTGAATTGCCTACTTCCGCTATTTGTTATTGTTCTTTATATATATGTAGTTCATTCCCAGTAATTATAACCCGAGAGACTTTGTACCAGAAAGGCTGTCATCACTCTTCTTTTATTACCAAAAGGATCATCCTTCAAGCATGAAGGGCAAAAAATCAAAGGAATGTGTAAGGCAAAGACAACAGAAATATCAAAGTCTGCACCAAATAAGTCTGCTTACAGACTGAATTTTCTGTCTCCTTGTGCCATGGAGAGTACTCTTGGTATGATCTCTCAACCTTAGTCCAAAAAACTGTTAATTTGCTCATTATAGTTTCCACATTTGTCCAGAGCAGGAAATTTTGTTAGTTAAATGTTTGATGATTGTATGTGGTCCTAGGATCACAACTTGGATAAGCATGATTATCCCAATAAAATCTGTCCACTATTCCTTAAATTTAGAATTGGGGAGACAAATTGGATTAGTCATATTCTGCTGGGGAACGGCACCACACCCATCTATTCAGTTTGTTTAAAGATTTCTGTGAAGCAAGAACTGACAGTCCTGTCAGTACTTGTGTGTTCACCTTTTGAAATCTGAATCAAACTAACTCTGCAGAGCAATTAGAATGGGTGGCACAGAGACAGTAGGATCAATCACTCCCAAAATTTACACCAGCTTGGTAGAGTATTGTTATTTCTGTAGTTCAGCAAAACTTGTGTGCCTGGGCTAAGTAGATTTCACATTCACAATCACTATTTAAGCAACCGATGCTGGAAACTATAAAAGGTGTGGTTGGTAATCAAAAGGTTCAGCTTTAATGTTCACCAAGGATGACATTCTTCAGATATGCTTACGCAACTCAGGCTAGATAATTGTGAAGTGGGGATGGGCAGTTGTGAGAATTCTGAAGGATGTTGGGAAACTTGAAAGGGTTCAGAAAAGATTTACAAGGATGTTGCCAGAGTTGGGTAAATTTGAGCTACAGGGGGAGGCTGAATGACGCTCCAGGGAAAACAGCCCCAGCCTAGAGACTGAGGGGTGACCTTATAGAGGTTTATAAAATCATGAGGGGCATGGATAGGACAAATAGACAAAGTCTTTTCCCTGGGGTGGAGGAGTCCAGAACTAGAGGGCATAGGTTTAGGGTGAGAGAGGAAAGATATAAAATAGACCTAAGGGGCAACTTTTTCCACACAGAGGGTGGTATGTATATGGAATGAGCTGCCAGAGGAAGTGGTGAAGGCTGGTACAACTGCAACATTTCAAAGGCATCTGGATGAGTATATGAATAGGAAGGGTTTGGAGAGATATGGGCCGGGTGCTGGCAAGTGGTTCTAGATTAGGTTGGGATATCTGGTCGGCATGGACGAATTGGACCGAAGGGTCTGTTACTGTGCTGTACATCACTATGACTCTAATTAGTGCCCCAAGGAGAGAATGAGGAGAGTTGTTATTCTTGCTTTGCTTCGTCCCAAAGGAAGTGACCAGTCCATGGACTGAACCTGGAATCGGTTCAACTTGCTGATGACTCAGTCTTTGAAGACCAGACCAGCTTTTTGTGCTGAGATTTTGTATTTGGCGTCTGTCTGGTTTGACTTTTGTTGGTCTGGAGGATCAGAAAGAATTGTTTTGTTGGTGGACTACATTTGACTTTTTAAAAAAAAATCAGATCAGCGAGCAACCTTACATAATTAAAGCAGTGACAAACTTTATATGTAGCTTAGGACACCATGGTAAGCACTTTTGTGGCTCTAAGCCTCATCTGTAGATTGTACCATTTGCTTTTCATGCTTTATGTAAGTGCAATGATTGAATCATGAAAAAGAATAAAGGACATATTTATGTTTTTCTTTAAAAACTTTAATAAATATGCACAATTAGATTACAAAATAATTTATGTGAAAAGTTGATGCAAAGAGATAAAAGTTCTTGGGTATTGCAACAGACAAATAAATAGAGAAAAAGGTTTCTAGTCTGCCTCCTACAGCTTTCTTTCAGCCTGGTTTTGGGTCCTGGCTTTCCGCTGGCTCTGAATGCAGCGGCTCAGATCAATTTGGCAGAAGCAGCTCAGAGGATGAAAGAGTGTTTGAATTGCTCTCAATCCCTCAAGGTTTCCTTCATCCGCAACTCGAGTTGAGACTTTGGCTGTCTGGAAAAAGATGGTATGACAGTCAGTGACCACAGCATTTTCTACCATTCTGCAACCATGTTATTTTTAAATATTTAATATTAGCCAAACAAGCCAGCATATTAGCTTTCACATCTATTGAAATAAGCTCTCAACTGTACATCAATTGGAGGAAAGCACAGAGCTGATCAACAGTCAAATTGTGAGAAGTCTAACAGTAAATTCTAAGAGAGATATCACATCATCGATATCTTTTATGCCTCAATTTTCTTCCTTTCCACTCTCACCTTAATGCTGATTCACTGAGTAACCACTCTGCACAAAGCAACTAAATTGGTAATGGGTAAATTCACAGGTAAGCCCTGAAACTCATCAATGCCCAAACACAATACTGGCAGTAACTAGGAGAGAAACTCTGGTCTATCGTTTGGTTTAGAGGCACTGAACAAATTAGCTTCCATTTTTTACTTCTTGGTTTGAGATCAGCTAATTCATAGCAAGAGCCTGGGACCTTCCTGCTACTGGACATACAGCCCAATGCCAAGAGGCGGATTAAGTTTTGAACCCGAACGGGTGACAAGCATGAGCATGGATTCCCAATAAATGCGTCTCCCGGCCGCCACCAGATGCCAAGATAAAGGAGATACCTGGGAGAGGGGGAGGGGGATGTGCTCCTGTATTTGGGGAACACCGACCCTAGCCCCGGAATGAGTGACTCATTCCTACATTGGGAAGTGCCAACGTCTTAAACGCCTACAGAACCCGAAGCCGAAAGTTGGAGCTGCCGACCACATTGGGCTACTCCCAGGAATTCAGCGCTCCACGTGGCGGAGCGGAGTTTTACCAGAGCCTTTAGAAATGAACAACTTTTTTGACAAAAAAGCAGAAGACCAGGGGAGCAGGCTGTGCAAAAGGAAAGCAAAAACAGCCGCCGATTGGAAGATTCAGCTTACTACATGGTTAACCATAATCCCCCCACTGGGAACCCGAGTCAGGCTGCACTAACAATGTGGGATATTTCCCCAATTAGCTCAGAGAGAGAGAGAGGGGGGGGGGGGGGTCCAGTCACAGGAAGAGACAGGAGGAACACTAAATATAAACTCCTTGGGGGGAGAAGGAGCGGGTGCAAGTCCTTACCGATGCAGCAACGGGGAGGGGTGTTGGAGACTGAGGGCTGGTTTAAGGTGACCTTCCCAACACCTTCTCCTGTTGGTCCGGGGACGGACTCTCACTTTCCTGCCGGGATTTGAAGCTCTGAATGGCTTTCCTGTTCTTGAATTCAATGAGAGCCATGGTGATAGCCGAGTGCCAGCAGCTCTCCCCCAGGCACCTGAAGTCCATCTCCTTGTTGTCGGTGGTCACCACGGTGAAGTAGATGTACTTGCCGGTCCTCTCCACGCAGTCCACCGTCCGGATCTGCTGTAGGGCCAGCTCCTTCCTCCGGGAACGCTTCTGGCAATCCGGGTAGAGACCGACACTGTCCCGGGTCAGGACGCAGTATTTCTTCTTCCAGAGCTGCAGCAGGCTGTCACTTCGCTTCTCCAGCACTCCCTCCTGGATCACTTGGGTCCCGTCTGTGATCTTCATTCTGAGAGTTTCTCTTTCTGCAGCGATCAGGTTGCCTGCACACAAAACCCTTCACTGCTGCTGTTCCGCCGGCTACACGCTCAATGAAGATTGAGAGTCTTCCTTCCTTTCTGATAAAGAGTCGCGGCCCTAATCCGCCCATTTCCTGCCTCGCCCACTGCACGATGATGAACTCCAGGCTTGGAGGAGGGTCAGATTCTCCTCCCCACTCCCAACATCAAAGCCCTTTGCAAAAGGGCAGACTTTGTGAAGCGGGCGTTTCCTCCGTCTGCCTTTCAAATCGAATTTGTTCAAACATGGGCAAAAGAAAGGAGGGGCCCCACACGGCCCTTATTTGGGAAAATCTCCACTGAATGAGGATTTTCCACCTCGCCAAGTGGTTTTGATGAATCACAGCGTGGTTACAGCACAGACGGAGGCGGTTCTAAATCGACGTTTTATTTGCCTGCTCAGGTGATCATCTAATTCTCTTTCGCAAGCCACAACTGAAATGATGCCCACCGCACTTAGATCACATTCCAAATACTAACGCCTTACTGAGATTTGAAGATTTATCTCATGTCACGTGTTGTTCTTCTGCCACCATCACCTTAGGTCCTCTAGGTCAGGATCCTTTCAGTGATGGGAACAGTACTTTTTTTTGACAACTCCGCCCAGACCTCTTCCGATTTTGAAATTTTGAATCACATCTCCTTCCAAGCTTGCCTTCTCTGGAGACATCAGTTCCATCATCTCCAATATATTTGACACTCCCTTAACTCACTATCATTTTTATTTTCTGTACACCTTCTGTAACCTTCACATTTTTCCTAAAGTGGTGCCCAGAATTGAACACACTATTCCAGTTATCAATGTTTTCTTTCCAGGTTTATCACAGCTTTCTTGCTTTTAGTTCCCTTGAGGGGACATGGCTGACCCAGGTAAGGCCAGAATTTATTGCGCTTTAGAAAGTGGTGGTAAGCTGCCTTCTTGAATGCAGCCCAGCTAGTGCAAGTACACCCAGAGAGCTGCAGAAAAAGGAGTTTCAGGATTTTAATCTCATTTCTCAATTTATAAAACCCAGGATCTGATGTAATTTATTAACCGTTCTCTCAACTTGTCTTGCCATCTTCAGTGATTTGTGTACAAATATCCAAAAGTTCCACCAGCTCCTGCACCCCGATAGAGTAATATCCTTTGTTTCCCATTTCTTGCCCTCTTTCTTCCAGCCAAATATATACCACTTCACACTTTCCTGCTTTAAAATTTAATGTATCGCCTGTTATTTGAAATCTATGACTATTTTCAGCACAATCACACTGCTTCCCAGCATTGTGTAATCTGCATACTTTGAAATTGTACCCTGCATACCAAAGTCTAGATTATATCTGAGGTAACTCTTGGTTATCAAGTGTAAGTAATTGTTTGGAAATGGTACTTCCTGCATTACAATGGGAAGAAAATTCTCAACAGACAGGACATACTTATCAGCACATTTAAATATATAACTGAACATAACACATATTTTACAGATTGAGGTGGAAAAATCTCATGATTAACGTTCACTTGTGTTATAGTTTCACTGGAGGAGAAAGTAAGGATTGCAGATGCTGGAGATCAGAGCTGAAAATGTGTTGCTGGACAAGCGCAGTAGGTCAGGCAGCATCCAAGGAACAGGAGAATCGACGTTTCGGGCATAAGCCCTTCTTCAGGAATGAGGAAAGTGTGTCCAGCAGGCTAAGATAAAAGAATGAGGGGGGACTTGGGGGAGGGGCGTTGGAAATGCGAGAGTTTCACTGCACTAGATTACAGATATAAATCCAAGACATGTTTAATATTAAATAGAACGAAGTCTCTAAACCACATTACTGTAAAAGAAAACCCTTTAGATATTTAAATTAAATCTTCAGATTAGATTTTAAATGCAGGAAATATATTCATGCTACAGCTATTTTATAAAATTCAGGGAGAGAGTGAAGTTCTTTTTAATGAATTAAATAAGCTTATTTTTGGCTGACACTTCAGTGAACACTTACCAGACCACAGGGCTCTCTCTTATTAGATGACTCGTGATGATTTAATCTGAAGGAGAATGTTCAGAGCTAGTGTGAGGATTGAACACACATTGTTGACATTATACTGCTTTGCAAACCAACTGTCTAGCCAACTGAGCTAAACCAACCTCACACATTTCAATGCATTGGTGCATTATCCCCAACACTAACACAGTTCATGATACTAATGAGAACTGAGTCTACCTGACAAATAAAGCCAGTCACTTGCTATTACCATATACGTCAATTACAAAGGTATCACATAACATATTGAGTGCTATTTCTGGCAATTTATTACATATGTAAACTGTATTCAATAATTTAAAAGTTCTTCTGATTTCAGGTGTAAAGTTAGGATTTCATCAATGTTCCCGCAATGCTACACCCATGCAGAGCAGTGCAATAACAAAGGTACTATACATTGAACAAACTAGCTGAAGCCAACTTGATAACTAGACATGAGGCAGTATTAGTAACCACAGTGGTCCCCCGTAACTGCTGGGCATACATTCCAGGACATACCGCGGAAGCCCAAAGCTGCAGATACTTGCGGACCCATGCATTTAAAAGGGAAACGTACCTTCCCAGCAGCCTCATAGTCCCTGGTTTCGGAATATTCCCTATAATGTGTTCGGGCCACGGTAAACCATGGGTAACTGAAACCGGGGTAACCGGACCCGTGGATACGGGACTTGCTCTATAATTCAATACAAAACAGAAACAAATCCATGTTTACTAATGACACTAAATTGAGAAGGGGAAAGAGATAAACCAGAGAGAGAGATCTAGATTGATGAATGAGAATACCTCATGGAGCAATACACACAAAACTGGGAAAGAAAATGAACAAAGGTAACAAACTGCTGTAGCTCTTGGCCACAAAATATAGTAATAGTGAATAATCTGGGTGAATTCTAAAATAGTTCACAGCAGCACAGTGCGCTTCCAAGCTAACAAGAGATTTCAATACACAACAGGAAGAAATCATAAAATCCAGGTAATGCAAATGATTCTGATACTGCATGCACACCTGCAATGTTCTTGCACTGTTCTACTTGCTCTACTATTGCAAAAATATTTAGGCATCGTAAACAATACAGAAAAATAAACAGACTGTTACCTACCTTAAGGCACCTGAATTATGAGGAGAAGGTAAAAAAAAATAGGATGTTCGCTTTCAGGTATTCAAAGTGTAATTGAATAGATAAACTGAATCTCAATGTTTTAGACTGCCATAAACTCCTGAACAGGCTCGAGCTTAGAGATTATTTCATTGCCACCCTGGGAGGCAGGTAAATTAGAAGTACTTTAAGTGGAAATTGGGAAATATTGTGGATGTTTTCATTAATATCTGGGTGCAGTGAAATAGATGACATTGTCCTTTATATTCATTTATGTACTGCAAAACATCTGGAGATCAAAAATAACCTCTGAATTCCCCAATTAACTGTGCTGCATATTGAGTCTTCACCCTCATAAAATATTCTGTGTAGGTCTGTATTAACAAAATACTCAGGTCCATAGGATGAAACTCTTGGATGCCATATTGTAATTATATTTATGTCTGAGCATGTTCCCCAGACTGAAAAATATAAAGGAGTCTGAAAAGGGTAGCTAAATAACAGAATTATGGACAGTCATAAGTTTTGTTAAATGTTATGAGGCAACTATAATCCAACTGAAACATATATAAAACCCCAGAGGGCATGATTGGCTTTTATATATATCACGTAGCTCGTGCATAAGGATATGCCATTCACACGACAGAATATCTGTCCATGTGAAAATCTTTGTGTATGTACTGTCATTGTTCTTTAAAATCATTTAAAATTAATTTTAACTTTAAAGAGACCATCCTGTTTAAAAGATGGTGCTAAACAGAATTATCAGGATGACAGCAACTTCTAAAGCTGGTTTCAATTGCCTAAATGAGTCTGGGAGGAATTTCCCAGATTTAATTTCCCGAAAATGACCTGGGTTTTTAATCTCTCTTTGCTGCTTTTGGAAGAGGTGCAATTTTTTGGATGAGATTGCAAAATATAATCATGTTACAATCAGCATCAAAATTGTATGCTGACGAGAGGCTCTTTTCCTGATTGTCAGTGTTTGTGTGTTTGTAAACATGTAGTTACATCTGAGTCTGTGTATTTTTTGGATGATTTCTTCCAAACGGCCCCTCAGAGAAAGAAACAACTGATGCCCATAGATCTATAGCTCAGTGAGAGTTGGCACTTTCAGAAAAGAGACAA
The DNA here is from genome assembly GCF_037043375.1 of Chiloscyllium plagiosum. Classification (NCBI taxonomy): domain Eukaryota; kingdom Metazoa; phylum Chordata; class Chondrichthyes; order Orectolobiformes; family Hemiscylliidae; genus Chiloscyllium; species Chiloscyllium plagiosum. Next base: position 56,688,718 of record NW_028270156.1, read on the forward strand.
AAATGAAGGTGGGACAAGACATGCTCAAACATCTCCTCGATGTTTAGAAAATAGGCAAACTGTTGCCGGGGCAACAGGTGAAGTATCGAATCCGGATGATGTGGTTATTATGACACATACACAGTCTGAGTGTTCTCCTTAATTCCAACTGTGTGTGTAATGTGTGTGTGGAGGCTATGGGGTTATTGGAAATAGCACAAGGAGTGGGAGACATAATGAAAGCTGTGACTGAATGTCTGTAGACTTAACCAGACAATCACCACCTCTCCCCCACTTCCTTGGGGAGCAATAAAGATCAGAGCTACCCCACAACTCCCTGCTCAGCTTCTATAATTGGAACCACGGGCTGAATTCTCACAGCCCCATTGAAATGGCTTTGAGATGCTATAACTATGGAAATGTCAACGGACTTGCATCAATTTGACATGTTCCTGTCTTGTGCCCTTTTCCTGAAATCAATGATTAATTCAAATATTTGTGACTGTACAAGGGCCACTCACTCTGTAAGAAGCTCAGCAATATAACACAGGCCATTTCACAATGGGAGGTCAGAGATGCAATATTTTTGAGGCCATTCATTAATTTTGAGATAAAGAATCACAATGTTCAGGTCTCCCCGATCTGAAGGCATGTCAATATAGCTATCTAATGGAGACTAATGCCTCCGCTCATCATGCTGAACAAACAACTGCCCTTCACCTCCTTGGCACCACTGCTGCTCCAGTTGCTAGCCCAATACTCACACTGTTGAGGAGACTGGTGGCCATATCTGAATTGTGTCGAACAGACCTCATTGCATGGAAGCAGTCCCTAGTTCAATAGTTTAATTGTTTAACTCCTGGCAGATTGCACCGAATGCCCTGCCCTGGTCTTTTCCAGGTCCTTGACCCAGAAATGAATCTGACATCAGGATGGAAACCCACTTGTGGCAAACCGCAGCCTGTTGAAAGTTTCTTAAAACACATACACATAGTCTTAAACACTTTTCAAAGAAAATTAATAAGCCCACTTGTTCCTACCTAGATCTGATCTCTCATATTTTTTGACTGAGTGAGTTTCCACAATGTCACTCAAACCAGGCAGCAGCTTCACTGTGATGAACATTGGATCCCAATGTGGTTTTCAAGCTTCACGAAATGCCAGGTCCTTCTTGCTTGCCTTTGGGCAGTGGCTAAGGGCAATAGTTTGTTAGAGGAGTGCAGGCAGAGCCAGGTTACTGGCACCACATGGGAGGAGGGGGATGAGAAGAGTGGAGGTGCAATGGCAATAAGGATTCTACAGTTCGAGAATCAGACAGGTTGTCACAGAGCAGCTGCACAACATTCTGGGGAGGTGAACAGTCAGAGGTCTTGATCCATATTGGTATCAAGAACATAGCGAGGAAAAGGGATGAGCTCCTGAAACCAGATTTTAGGAAAGAAATTAGAAAGTACAATTTCAAGCAGTGATAGCAGACTCCCAGTGCCACATACCTGTTAGCATAGGAGTAGAGGAGCAATTGAACAGATGGCTAGAGAAGGGAGGGCATCAGATTTCTGAGGCACTAGGGCTGGTTCTGGAGTAGGCAGGTGATTAATAACCTGGAAGAGTTACATCTTAACAGGACTTGGACTGATATCTGCACAGGAGGATTTGCTAGTGCTGTCAGGTGAGGGTTTAAATGAGTATGTCATGGGGCTAGGAAGCCAAGATTGGGGTGGGGGGGGTGGTGGGGGGGGGGGGGAGGTGGTGGGGGGGGGGGGGTGGTGGGGGGGCGGGGCGGGGGCGGGTGGATGGGGATGGCTCAGATTAGAAGGCACTAAAACTGGTAACAGGAGGTAAAAAAGTAGCAAGTGAAACGAAAAGGCAGACAATATGAAGGTGAACACCACATCAACAGAATGCAAAATAATGACAAAAAGTCAAAGTTAAGGGCACTGTACCTGAATGCACACAATATGCACAACAAGACAAATTATTTGAAGACACAGTGAGGTAAATGGATATGATCTAATTGACATTACAGAAATATGGCTGCACAGTGGCCAAAACTAGGAAGTGAATATTCAAGGATACTTGACATTTGTGATGGACACACAATGAGGAAAAAGAGGTGGTTAATACTGATAACAAGGAGCAGGGTCAGTACATTAGAAAGGGAAGATCTCAGATTGAAAGAACAAAATGTAGAATCTGTTTGTGGATCAAAGAAACAGAGATGAACATTCATAGGAGTTGCTTAAAAGGTCCCCATCAGTGATGTTAGTGTGGGGAATGGTATTAATCAGAAGAATAGGGATAATACAATAATCATGGTTGACTTCAATCTGCACTTAGACTGTGTAAAGCTAATTTGCACTAATGCCTTGGAGGATTATTTTCTTGAGTGTATAAGAATTAGAATATCCTTTCTTACTTTGTATGATAATATGATCTTCCAGCGAAGTATGTTGAAGAACGGAGTAGAAAATGGGCTATTTTAGCTCGAGTATTACATAATGATAAAATGGCTAATTATTCCTTAATGTTGCCAAAGAACATTTGGAGAGTTATTATCCCTTTGGCGGGTTGAGTGTAATGGGGAAACCCACAAGGATTAATACTCGGCTCTAGCTGTTCACAACTTGAATCAACAATATGGATGTGGGGACCAAATGTAATACTCTCAAGTTTGTCGGGAATGTGTGTTGTGAAGAAAATAGAAAGCATTTTGAGATTTTGGAGAGAGACTAAGTGGCTGATAACATAGCAGATAAAATATAATATGGGAAAATGTGAGAAAGAACAGATATGCAGAGTATTTTAGTAAGAGGTTAGAAAATATAGGTGCACAAAGGATCTGGATATCCTTGTTAATAAATCACTGAAGGCTGACAATGTTGTTGCAGCAGTCAATTAAGAAGGCTAACAGTGTGTGAGCTTTAAAAACAAAAGAATTTGAGGACAATCAAGTCTTACTTAATTGGATAGGAGCTGCACCTGGACAACTTTTGGTCCCTTTACCTTCATTGCTGTAGGGGAGAAACTGGGTCTGTATTATCCAGAGTAAAGAATAGGAAGTGATCTCATTTGAAACTATTTATGATGAATAGACATGGCTGATGAAGGTAAGATGCTTTCCCTAGTTTAGAACCAGGGAACATAATTTCAGAATGAGGGAGAAGCCACTTAAGACCAACGAAGGAGAATTCCTTTTTTGGCTCAGAAGATTGGGAATCTTGGGAATCCCACAAAGGGTTCTGGGAGCTCAGTCATCGAGTATGTTTAAAATATAGGTTGAGAGATTTTTAGATTCCAGTTGTGTTAACAGATGGAGCAATCTTGACAGACTGCATGGCTTTCTCTTGCTCATACAACCAGCAGTTCCAGTAATCTGGAGTTTGTAGGGAAATCATATTGTTTTAATGTAATTATTTAAATTAGAAAATCACCCAGGCCTAATATTCTGGCACCTGAAGATCCTGACAGATGCTCAGGAAAAGATGGCAAAGGCTCAGACTATGATTTTCCAAATGGGATGTTGTGCCAAATCTGGAAATGGCAAAAAAGTTATATGACAGAGATAAAATAATAAATAAGAAAAATATAGGTTGGTTAGTCTCATTTGAGTTGTTTGTAAACTTGTAGATGATGACATTTTTAGCCATTTGGAGAAACATGATCAAATGAGGGTCAGAAAGGAAGATCATGATTGAGCAACCTAGGTTTTTCTGATGAACTAGCAGGGATAATGTGTTAATGAAATTCGGTTTGTGTGCTTTAGAGTGGATGTACAAAAAGCATTTGATAAGTGACCACATAGGAAACTCATGACAAAGATAATTATATGTGGGACGAAGAGGGATGTGGTTGTAAGGATCAAGAAAAGGAAATTGCTCAAGCTAGAATGAGACAATGATTGATATTTCACTGTAATAATTGTTTGGGCTTTCATTATTTATCTTATACATCTGTACGAAGGAACTCTGGGAACAACATTGAAATTACTAACACCAAAAAGGGGGGTATTGAAATTTGTTTGAAATTTAAAATTCAAAAAGTGCAAGAGATCATACATAAGACAGCAATTAACAAAAAGAGAAAACTTGCATTTCATATACCACTTCACCACATCCTCATACATCTCAAAATACCTTACAGCCTTTTCTTATGTAGGCAAATAAAACAATTTAGATGGCATACAAGGTTCGATACACACAGCAAAGGCCCAGAAGGTACTCCAACAAGGTGGTGTCATGTTATTGGTGGAGTAGGAACCCAGAAATCCAGGATTATTTGAACATGTTTATATCCCATCACAACAGATGGTCAGATCTGAATTTTAAAAACTCTGGAGTTAAAAGTCTAATGTTATGATAATGCCCACAAGGCCCATAGGGCAGCACTAATTAACCTCCCCGTGGAGTTTGCGGAGTATGAGTTCTCTCAGTAACAGGCAATGGTCGGACCACTTGGAACTCATCACCTGAGCATTTTATAAAGCAGACCCAGGGATGGGTCAAGTCTATGTAAGTCACAAGTGTTGGTTCTATTTTAGTGTTCAACATAAGTGATATTCCTTTCCAGTCAGGCTCTCTGGAACGTCTTTTAGGGAAGGAAATCTGCCGTCCTTACCTGGTCTGGCCTACATGTGACTCAGGACCCACAGCAATGTCGTTGATGCTTAATTGCCTTCTGACGTGGCCTAGCAAGTCACTTGGTTGTATCAAAGCTGCATAAAAGCCTCAATAAAAGGAATGAAACAGACTATTTTGCATTAACCTAGGCAGTTGTTGGAAACACCAACAGCAAACTCAGCCCAATCAACCTGCAAAGTCATCCCTACTAACATCTGTCAGCGCCAGAATTTGTCTTGCAGCAGCCTGACATAGTCATACTCATAGAAACATCGAATCATACAGTAAAGAGGCTGGTCATCCCATCAAGTCTGTACTGTCAAAGCTACACTAAATCTATACATAGCGTCGGATGATGTGGAGTCTGTGTGGGTGGAATTGAGGAACCACAAAGGCAAAAAAAACCATAGTGGGAGTTATGTACAGACCTCCTAACAGTGGTCAGGACCAGGGGCGCAACATGTACCGGGAAATAGAGAAGGCATGTCAGAAAGGCAAGGTCACGGTGATCATGGGAGACTTCAATATGCAGGTGGACTGGGTAAATAATGTTGCCAGTGGATCCAAAGAAAGGGAATTCATGGAATGCTTACAGGATGGCTTTTTGGAACAGCTTGTCATGGAGCCCACAAGGGAGCAGGCTATTCTGGACATAGTGCTATGTAATGAACCAGACTTTATAAAAAATCTTAAAGTAAGGGAACACTTAGGAAGCAGCGATCATAATATGGTAAAGTTCAGTCTGCAGTTTGAAAGAGAGAAGGCAAAATCGGATGTAATGGTGTTACAGTTAAATAAAGGTAACTATGAGGGCATGAGAGAGGAACTGACGAAAATAGACTGGAAGCAGAGCCTAGCAGGGAAGACAGTAGAGCAAAAATGGCAGGAGTTTGTGGGTAAAATTGAGGACACTGTACAGAGGTTCATCCCGAAGAGAAAGATTATCCGGGGAGGGATTAGACAGCCATGGCTGACAAAGGAAGTCAGGAAATCTATCAAAGAAAAAGAAAGATCCTGGCCAAGAGCACTGGGAAATCAGAAGATTGGGAAGGCTACAAAAATAAACAGAGGATAACAAAGAGAGAAATAAGGAAGGAGAGGATCAAATATGAAGGTAGGCTAGCCAGTAATATTAGAAATGATAGTAAAAGTTTCTTTCAATACATAAGAAACAAACGACAGGCAAGAGTAGACATTGGGCCACTTCAAACTGATGCTGGAAGCCTCGTGATGAGAGATAAGGAAATAGCAGGAGAACTTAACAAGTACTTTGCATCAATCTTCACAGTGGAAGACATGAGTAATATCCCAACAATTAAAGGGAGTCAGGAGGCTGAGTTGAGTATGGTTGCCATTACAAAAGAGAAAGTGCTAGAAAAGCTAAAAGGTCTTAAAATTGATAAATCTCCTGACCCCGATGGGCTACATCCTAGAGTTCTGAGGGAGGTGGCTGAGGAAATAGCGGAGGCATTGGTGGAGATCTTTCAAAAGTCACTGGAGTCAGGGAAAGTCCCAGATGATGGGAAGATCGCTGTTGTAACCCCCTTGTTCAAGAAAGGATCAAGGCAAAAGATGGAAAATTATAGGCCAATTAGCCTAACCTCAGTTGTTGGTAAAATTCTAGAATTCATCATTAAGGATGAGGTTTCTAAATTCTTGGAAGAGCAGGATTGGATTAGAACAAGTCAACATGGATTTAGTAAGGGGAGGTCGTGCCTGACAAACCTGTTGGAGTTCTTTGAAGAGGTGACAAGTAGGTTAGACCAGGGAAACCCAGTTGATGTTATCTACCTAGACTTCCAAAAGGCCTTTGATAAGGTGCCACACGGGATGCTGCTGAGCAAGGTGAGGGCCCATGGTGTTCGAGGTGAGCTACTGGTATGGATTGAGGATTGGCTGTCTGACAGAAGGCAGAGAGTTGGGATAAAAGGTTCTTTTTCGGAATGGCAGCCGGTGACAAGCAGTGTCCTGCAGGGTTCAGTGTTGGGGCCGCAGCTGTTCACATTATATATTAATGATCTGGATGAAGGGACTGGGGGCATTCTAGCGAAGTTTGCCAATGATATAAAGTTAGGTGGACAGGCAGGTAGTACTGAGGAAGTGGGGAGGCTGCAGAAGGATCTAGATAGTTTGGAAGAGTGGTCCAGGAAATGGCTGATGGAATTCAATGTGAGCAAATGCAAGGTCTTGCACTTTGGAAAAAAGAATACAAGCATGGACTACTTTCTAAACGGTGAGAAAATTCGTAAAGCCAAAGTACAGAGGAGTGCTGGTTGAGGATTCTCTAAAGGTAAACATGCAGGTTGAGTCCATGATTAAGAAAGCGAATGCAATGTTATCAATTATCTCAAGACGGTTGGAATATAAAAGCACCATTGTGCTACTGAGACTTTATAAAGCTCTGGTTAGGCCCCATTTGGAGTACTGTGTCCAGTTATGGTCCCCACACCTCAGGAAGGACATACTGGCACTGGAGGGTGTCCAGCGGAGAATCACATGGATGATCCCTGGAATGGTAGGTCTAACATATGATGAACGGCTGAGGATCCTGGGATTGTATTCATTGGAGTTTAGAAGATTAAGGGGAGATCTAATAGAAAGTTACAAGATAATACATGGCTTGGAGAGGGTGGACGCTAGGAAATTGTTTCCGTTAGGCGAGGAGACTAGGACCCGTAGACACAGCCTTAGAATTAGAGGGGGTAAATTCAGAACAGAAATGCGGAGACATTTCTTCAGCCAGAGAGTGGTGGGCCTGTGGAATTCATTGCTGCAGAGTGCAGTGGAGGCTGGGACGCTAAATGTCTTCAAGGCAGAAATTGATAAATTCTTGATGTCACAAGGAATTAAGGGCTACGGGGAGAATGCGGGTAAGTGAAGTTGAAATGCCCATCAGCCATGATTGAATGGTGGAGTGGACTCGATGGGCCGAATGGCCTGACTTCCGCTCCTGTGTCTTATGGTCTTATACTTATTCCACTTTCCAGCCTTTATTGTTATCACACTTCAAATGCTTATCCAAGAATGTTTTTAAAGGTTGTGAGGTTATCTGCCTTGACTATCCTCTCAAGCAGAACATTAAAAAAAAAACACATGTTCTTGATTGCCAAGGAGTTCAAAAGTTACAGGGAGAAAGCAGGAAAATAGGGTTGAAAAACCCATCAGCCATGATTGAACGGTGGACCAGACTCGATGGGACGAATGGCCTAATTTCTGCTCCTATATCTTATGGTCTTATTCCAGACCCTTGCCACACTCTGGGTGAGGGAAAATGTCTTCAAATTCCCTCTAAACATTCTCCCTTTCACCTTAAATTTATGCCTCCTTGATCTTTGAACTAAGGAAAACAGTAGCTTTCTATTCACCCTGTTCAAGCCCCTCATAATTTTATACTCCTCTTAGGTAGCCCCTCAATCTCTGTGCTCCAAAGTAAACAACCCAAGCTTATCTTACCTCTCTTCATAGAAAAACTGCTCCATCCCAAGCAACATCCTGGTGAATCTCCTCTGCACTCCCTCTTGAGCAATCACATCCTTCCTGTGGTGTGGCGATCAGAACTGCACTCAGTACCCCAGCTCTGGCCTAACCAAAGTCCTAAACAGCTCCAGCATAACCTTCCTGCCCTTATAATCTATGCCTCGACTGAGGAAAGTCCTGTATGCCTTCTTAACTATCCCCTAAATCTGCCCCTCCACCTTCTGGGACTTGTGAACAAGCACCTTAAGATCTGTCCTAATCTCTGAGCTTCCTAGTGTCCTATCATTAATTGAATAATCCATTGTTTTGTTACTTCCTCCGAACCTCTCACTTATCAGGTTAAATTTCATCTGCCATTGATCTGCCCATCTGACCAATCCATTTATACCTACGTGTAACCTGAGACCACCTTCCTCACTGATAACCACCTAACCAACCTTCATGTTATCTGCAAATTTACTACTTATTCCCCCTCACTCTCATGTATATCGTGTATCATGAGCAATTAGGGACTCAGTATTGATCCCTGTTGTATGCCACGAGACACTGTCCCACAATCAAAACAACAACCTTCTACCACCACACTCTGTCTCCTGCCACTAAGCTAATTTTAAATCAAACTTTCAAAGTTACCATGTGCTTTTACCACCTTTATCAGTGTACTATATGGGACTTTTTCAAAGGTTTTGCTGAAATCCATACAAACTATGTCAAATGCCCTACTCATCTACATACTTGGTCACCTCCTTGAAAAATTCAACCCAATTTGTCAGGCATGACCACCCTCCAGCAAAACCATGCTGACTGTCCATGATCAAACATTGCCTCTCGAAATGGAAATTAATTGTCTCCTTCAGAATTTATTCCAATATTTTTCCTATCACTGATATGAGACTCACTGGTTTATAATTCCCTCATTTATCTCTACCATCCATCTTGACCAAAGGAAACATTTTAACTGTCTTCCAGACCTCTAGTACCTCCCCTGTAGCTAGAGAGCAATGAAACATTTGGGTCAGAGCCCTTCTGATTTCGTCCCTCATCTCCCACGGCAGCCTGGGTTACAATTCACCTGGACCTGGGGATTTTTTCCACTTTGAAACCCATCAAAACATTCAATACTTCCCACTCCCTGTATCAATCTGGTCAAGAACCTCACAGTCCATTGTCCTGAATTCTGTATCTACATCTTGCTGCTTCCAAGTGAAGACGGATGTCAAGTACTCAGTTAACACTTTACTGATGTCCTTTGACTTCATGCACAGATTCCTCCCTTGGTCCCTGCTCTTCCTTGGTTATTCTCTTTTCCTTGATTTACTTGTAGAATATGTTGGGATTCTCCATAGTCTTACTGAGCAGCATTGTTTCATCCTCTTCTTTGCCCTCCTAATTGCTTTCTTGAATTCCCCCTTCACTTTCTGTACTCAACTCAGGCCTCTGTTGATTTGCTGTCTTTTGTAACTGTTAATATGCCTCTGTTATCCTTTTTATCCAGTCCTGAATGTTCTTGGATATTCAGGGTTCTCTGGGCTTATCACTCCTACATTTCACCTTAAAGACAGCACGTTAGGCCTGTATTCTACAAAGTTCCTTTTGGAATCCACCCTCTCTTTCCCCCACTATTGTCCTGCTGTCGATTTACTCTCAAGTTCCCAGTCTACTTTAGCCAGATCCTGCCTTATTTTAAGAAAATCTGCCTTCCCTTTCTCAAATCCAAACCCTTTCTGTTTTAATGCAGACCATTTTCTTTCTTTTCCATAACAAACTTAAAACATCTGATAATGTGGTCATTATCACTAAAACGCCCTCCCTCTGTCATCTTGAACATCTGCCTGGCTTTACAGACAATGTCCCAGACGACATCACCATCCCTGGGTACGTCTTGTCCCACTGATGGGACCGAGCTAAAGCACAGTGATCGACAGTTAAGAGGGAGTTGCCTAAGGAATCCTTAATGACTCTGGACCTCATGAAATCTCATGGCATCAGGTCAAACATAGGCAAGGAAACCACATCCTGATTACTATGTATCCGCTACCTCAGCTGATGAGTCAGTACTCCTCTACACTGAACATCGTTTGGATGAAGCTGAGAGTGTGGAAGGGTGCAGTGTGCACTCTGGGTGGGGGACTCCAACGTCCATCACCAAGAATGACTCGGCAACACCACCACTGACTCAGCTGGCTAATTCCTAAAGGACATAGCTGCTAGACTGGGTCTACAGCAGGTGGTGAGAGAACATACTTGACCCCATCCTTATTAATTTACTCAGATACATTTGTCCATACCATTATCTGTAGGAGTGAACCTGCATAATACTTGTGAAATCAAGGCCCATCTTCACACTGAAGATACCCTTAAGCATGTTGATTGGTATTATCACTGTGCTAAATGGATTCTTTTCGAACAATTCTAGCAACTGAAGACTGGGCATCCATTAGGCACTGTGGGCCATCAACTGCAGCAGAATTGTACTCCAACACAATCTGTAACCCCCTGGCCCAGACTCTCTTTTACTCTGCCATTATAATGAAATCAGGGCACCAACCCTGGTTCAATGGTTCAACAAAGGCAGCAAGTGATAGATCAAACTAAGGATTCCACAACTAACAGATCAGATCTAAACTCTCCTGTCCTGCCTCATCAGTCATAAATGATGGTGGAAGCTTAAACAACTCACTGGAGGAGGAGGTTCCATAAATAGCAAAACTAGAGTCTATGGATATCAGGGGGTAAACCCTCTGCTGCTTGGAGTCATACCGTAGAAAGATAGTCGTTGTTGTTGGAGGTCAATCATCTAAGCTCCAGGATATCTCTGTAGGAGTTCCTCAGTGTAGTGTCCTAGGCCCAACCATCACCAGCTGCTTCATCAGTGATTTTTCCTCCATTATAGGGTCAGAAGTGAGGATGCTTGATGGTGATTGCGCAATGTTCAGCACATTCATGACGCCACAGATACTGAAGCAGTCCATGTTCAAATGCAACAAGATCTGAACAATATCCAGGATTGGGCTGACAAGTGACAAGTAACATTCATGCCACACGCGTGCCAAGCTATGACCATCACCAATAAGAGACAATCTAACCACCTCCCCATGGCATTCAATGGTGTTACTATCACTGAAACCCCCATTATTAATATCCTGGGGGTTACCATTGACCAGAAACTCAACTGGACTCGCCATATAAATACAATTCGTACAGGAGCAGGGCGGAGGCCGAGAATCCTGCAGTGAATAATTCACTCCTTGACTCTCAAAAGCTTGTCTTCCATCCATAAGGCACAAGTGATGGAATACTTCCCACTTGTGTTATGAGGGAAGCTCCAATAACACTCCAGAAACTTCACACCATCTAAGACAAAGTGACCTGCTTGATTGTCACCACAACCTCAAACATCCACTCCCTCCTCCATTGCACAATTACACAAGTAATATTATGGTTAACATCCAATAGCACCAAGGTTCCTCCAACGACACCTGCCAAACCCATGACCCCCACCCTCCAAACTGATACGGGCAACAAGTACGTACAGGGAAATGCCACCATCAAAGACACTCCCTTGGGAATGTAACACTATTTTGTCCATGATTCCCTCCTTAACAGCATTGTGTTGAAGGACACCCAAGTGGTTCAAAAGACAGTTCACCACAATCCTCTCAAGAGTAACAGAGATGGGTAAGAAATGCTGGCCCAGTGAGTGAATAAGGAGAAAAACTACAAATGAGTGAGTGATTGGATAACCCATTCTTATTGCTTTTAGGAAGGCTTTGATATTCAGCCCTGCCTGAAAGCTCACTGCTCTCCTTCCAATAACGCTGTGGAATCTTTTAAATCAACAGGATGTTGGTTTAATGCTTCATTCAAAGTCCAAAAATGCACCACGCCCTTGGATATTGTTCTGTAATATTTGGATTGTACATTCAGATTCAGAGGTATGACTGGAACTCTGAACCTTATGACTCAGAGGTATCAGCTGATCCACTAACTGCAGCCGAGAACCTAAATTGTGGAAAGAATATATGCCATAAAAGGTAAGAATGTAAAGGAAGCAGTTAAGCAGATACACTGGCCAGTACAAATAAAAGGAAAAGATAAGGCATAAAAAAAGCAAACATCTTGCTTAATTTAGCATCTGGAGGTCATAGAGTCAAAGAGATATACAGCACAGAAACAAACCCTTTAGTCCAACTCATCCATGTCGACCAGATATCCCAAACTAATCTAGTCCCCTTTACCAGCACTTGGTCCATATCCCGCTCAACCCTTCCTATTCATATAGCCACCCTGATGCCTTTTAAATGCTGTAATTATACCAGCCTCCACCACTTCCTCTGGCAGCTTATTCCAAACATGCACCACCATCTGCGTGAAAATGTTGCCCCTTCGGTCATTTTTATATCTTTCCCCTTTCACCCTCAACTCATGCCCTCTAGCACTGGACTCCCCCACCCTTGCCTATTTATCCTATCCATGCCCCTCATGATTTTATAAATCTTTATAAGGTCACCCCTCAACCTCCGATGATCCAAGGAAAAAAGCCCCCCTATTCAGCCACTCCCTATATCTCAAATCCTCCAACCCTGGCAACATCCTTGGAAATCTTTTGTGAACCCTTTCAAGTTTCACAATATCTTTCCGATAGGAAGGAGACCAGAATTGCACGCAATATTCCAAAACTGGCCTAACCAATGTCCTGTACAGCCGCAACATGACCTCCCAACTCCTGTACTCAGTCCAAAAAAGGGAAGTATAACAAATGCCTTCCTCACTATCCTATCAACCTGTGATTCTAATTTCAAGGAACTATTAACCTGTACTCCAAGATCTTTTTGTTCAGCAACACTCCCTCGGACCTTACCCTTAAGTGTATCAGTCCTGCTAAGATTTGCTTTCCCAAAATGCAGCACCTCGCATTTACCCAAATTAAACTCCATCTGCTACTCCTCAGCACACTGTCCCATCTGGTCCAGATCCTGTTGTACTCTGAGGTAACCTTCTTTGCTGTCCACTACACCTCCAATTTTGATGTCATCTGCAAACTTACTAACTATACCTCCTATGTTCCTATCCAAATCATTTATATAGTGACAAAAAGCAGAGAACCCATCACTGGTCACAGGCCACCAGTCTGTAAAGCAACCCTCCACCACCACCCTCCGTCTTCTACCTTTGAGCCAGTTCTGTATCCAAATGGTGAGTTCTCCCTGTATTCCATGAGATCTAACATTGCTAACCAGTCTCCCATAGGGAACCTTATCGAATGCCTTGCTGACGTCCATATAGATTATGTCCACCAGTCTGACCTCATCAATCCTCTTTGTTACTTCTTCAATAAACTCAATCAAGTTCATGGGACATGATATCCCACGTACAAATCCATGCCTGACCTGCTGCGCTTTTCCAGCAACACATTTCCAGCTCCATGTCAACTATCCCTAATCAGATCTTGCCTTTCCTTATACATGTAAATCCTCAGGATTCCCTCCAACAACATCAGGGTTCACTGGTCTATAATTCCCTGGCTTTTCCTTAGCAACTTTCTTAAACAGTGGCACCACGTTAGCCAACCTCCAGTCTTCCAGCACCTCACCTGTGACTATCAATTACACAAATATCTCAGCAAGAGGTCCAGCAATCATTTCCTTCGCTTCCCACAGAGTTCTCAGGTACACTTGATCAAGTTCTGGGGAATTATCCACTTTTTATACATTGAGACATTCAGCACCACCTCCTCTGTAATATAGATTAGATTAGATTAGATTAGATTACTTACAGTGTGGAAACAGGCCCTTCGGCCCAACAAGTCCACTCTGTCCCGCCGAAGTGCAACCCACCCATACCCCTACTTTTACCCCTTACCTAACACTACGGGCAATTTAGCATGGCCAATTCACCTGACCTGCACATCTTTGGACTGTGGGAGGAAACCGGAGCACCCGGAGGAAACTCATGCAGACACGGGGAGAACATGCAAACTCCACACAGTCAGTCGCCTGAGGCGGGAATTGAACCCGGGTCTCTGGTGCTGTGAGGCAGCAGTGCTAACCACTGTGCCACCCACTGGATATTTTCCAGGATTTCACCATCTATTTCGCCACATTCTAAATCTTCCATGTCCTTCTCCACAGTAAACACTGATGCAAAATACTCGTTTAGTATCTTCACCACCTCCTGCGGCTCCACACATAGGCTGCCTTGTTGATCTTTGAGGGGTCCTATTCTCTCTCTAGTTAGAAGAGGAGCCATTGGCGGATAGCAAAAAGGAAAACCCTTTAGATATAGGTATATTAAGAATAAAAGAATAACTAGAGTAAGATTAGGGCCAATCAAGCATAGTAGTTGAAAGTTGCGTGTGGTGTCCGAGGAAATAGGGGAAGTGCTAAATGAATATTTTTCGTCAGTATTCACACTATAAAAAGACAATGTGGTCATGGAGAATACGGAGGTACAGGCTACTAGATGAGATGGGATTGAGGTTCACAAGGAGGAGGTATTAGCAATTCTGAAAAGTGTAAAAATAGATAAGTCCCCTGGGCCAGATGTGATTTATTCTAGGATTCTATGGGACGCCAAGGAGGAGAATCCTGAGCCTTTGATCTTTATGTTGTCATTGTCTACAGGAATAGCACCAGAAGACTGAAGGATAGCAAATGTTTTTCCCTTGTTCAAGATGGGGAGTAGAGACAATCCTGATAATTATAGACCAGTGAGCCTTACTTCGGTTGTGAGCAATGTGTTGGGAAGGGTTATAAGAGACAAGATGTATAATCATCTAGAAAGAAATAAGTTGATTAGGGATAGTCAACACAGTTTTGTGAAGGGTAAATCGTGCCTCAGAAACCTCATTGAGTTCTTTGAGATGGTGACCATACACGTAGATAAAGGTAAAGCAGTTGATGTGGTGTATATGGATTTCAGTAAGGCATTTGATAAGGTTCCCCACGGTAGGCTGTTGCACTAAAATATGGAGGCATGGAATTGAGGGTGATTTAGCGATTTGGATCACAAATTGGCTAGCTGAATGAAGACAGAGGGTGATGGTTGTTGGGAAATATTCACCCTGGAGTTTAGTTACTAGTGGGGTACCGCAAGGATCGGTTTTGGGTCCATAGTTGTTTGTCATTTTCATAAATGACCTGGATGAGGGCGTAGAAAGATGGGTTAATAAATTTGTGGATGACACTAAGGTTGGTAGTGTTGTGGATAGTGACGAAGGATGTTACAGAGGGACATAGATAAGGTGCAGAGCTGGGCTGAGAGGTGGAAAATGGAGTTTAATGTGGAAAAGTGTAAGGCGATTCACTTTGGAAGGAGCAACAGGAATAAAAAGCACTGAGCTAATGGTAAGACTCTTGGTAGTGTAGATGAACAGAGAGATCTCGGTGTTCACGTACGTAGATCCTTGAAAGTTGATAGGGTTAAGGCGGCATACAGTGTGTTAGCTTTTATTGGTAGAGGGATTGAGTTTCGGAACCATAAAATCATGCAGTAGCGCAGCCACATTTGGAGTATTGCATACAGTTCTGGTCACCACATTATAGGAAGGATGTGGAAGCTTTGGAAAGGGTAGAGAGGAGATTTACTGGGGTGTTGGCTGGTATGGAGGGAAGATCTGACAAAGAAAGGCTGAGGGACTTGCGAGGCTGATTTCATTAGAGAGAAGGTTGAGAGGTGACTTAATTGAGACATATATGCTAATCAGAGAGTTAGATAGGGTGGACAGTGAGAATCTTTTTCCTTGGATGGTGATGGCTAGCACGATGGCACATAGCTTTAATTTGAGGGATGATAGATATAGGACAGATGTCAGGGGTAGTTTCTTTACTCAGAGAGTAGTAGGGACGTGGAACACACTGCCTGCAACAGTAGTAGACTCGCCAACTTTAAGGGCATTTAAATGGTCATTGGATAGACATACGGATGAGAATGGAAGATTGTAGATTTGATGGGCTTCAGATTGATTTCACAGGTCAGCACAACACGGAGGGCCGAAGAGCCTGTACTGCGCTGTAATGTTCTCTGTTCAATGTTACCCCTTTGTCCTTAATGTATTTATAAAATCCCTTTGGATTCTCCTTAACCCTATTTACCAAAGCTATCCCATGTTCCATTTTTGACCTCCTGATTTCCCTCTTAAGTATACTCCTACTTCCTTTTTCCTCGAAGGATTCATTTGATTTCTCCTGTCTGTACCTTGCTTCCTTGTTTTTCTTAACCAAAATCTCAATTTCTCTAGTCACCGAGCTTTCCCTATAACTATCAGCCTTGCCTTTCAACCTAACAAGAATATACTGTCTCTGGCCCCTTCTCATTTTAGAAGGCTTCCCATTTCTCAGCTGTCCCTTTATCTGTAAACATCCACTCCCTATTAATTTTGGAAAGTTTGTGCCTAATACCGTCAAAATTAGCCTTTCTCCAATTTATTACTTCAACTTTTAGATCTGATCTATTCTTTTCCGTCACTATTTTAAAACTAATAGAATTACGGCCACTGGCCCCAAAGTGCTCCCCCACTGACACCTCAGTCACTTGCCCTGCCTTATTTCCCAAGAGTAGGTCAAGTTTTGCACCTTCTGTAATAGGTATGTGCACATACTGAATCAGAAAATTTTCTTGTACCACTCTTAAATTCCTCTTCATCTAAACCCTTCACACTATGTTTGGAAAGTTAAAATCCTCTACCATAACCACCCTATTATTCTTACAGTTAACTGAAATCTCCTTACAAATCTGTTTCTCAATTTCCCACTGACTATTAGAGGGTCTATAATAGAATCCCAATAAGGTGATCATTCCTTTCTTATTTGCCAGTTCCACCCAAATAATTTCCCTGGATGTATTCCCAGGCATATCCTCCCTAAGTACAGCAGTAATACTATCCCTTATCAAAAATTCGATTCCCCTCCTCTCTTGCCACTCCATTTCTATCTTTCCTATAGCTATCGTATCCTGGAACATTAAGTTGCCAGTCTGTCCATCCCTGAGCCATGTTTCTCTAATTGTTATGATATCCCAGTCCCGTGTTTATAACCATGCCCTGAGTTCACCTGCCTTCCCTGTTAGGCCTCTTGCATTGAAGTAAATGCAGTTTAATTTATCAGTCCTACCTTGTTCTCTACTTTGTTCCTGCCTACCCTGACTGTTTGACTCGTTCCTTTCCCCAACTGTACTTGTCTTAGGCTGATCTCTTTCCTCATTATCTCCCTGGGTCCCACCAGATCTAAAAGTTGAAGTTCTAAATTGGAGGAAGGCTAATTTTGACAGTATTAGGCAAGAATTTTCAAAAATTGCTTGGGGGTGGATATTCGCAGATAAAGGGATGGCAGGAAAATGGGAGGCCTTCAAATTTGAGATAATGAGAATCTAAATACAGCATGTTCCTGTTAGGATGAAAGGAAAGGCTGTAGGTATAGAATGACTAGAGAAATTGAGGTTTTGGTCAAGAAAAAGAAGTACGTACATGTCAGTTATAGACAGGAGAGATAGAGTGAATTCTAAGACTATAAAGGCAGTAGGAATACACCTAAGAGGGAAATCAAGAGGACAAAAAAAGGGGACATGAGATAGCTTTGGCAAATAGAGTTAAGGAGAACTCAAAGGGATTTTATAAATACATTAAGGGCAAAAGAATAACTAGGGACAGAATAGGGCCCCTCAAAGATCAGCAAAGTAGTCTGTGTGTGGAACTGCAGGAGGTGGGGAGGATACTAAATGAGTATTTGGCATCAGCGTTTACGGTGGAGAAGGAGATGCAAAATATAGAATGTGGGAAATAGATGGTGACATCTTGAAAAATGTCCATATTACAGAGAAGGTGGTGCTGGATGACTTGAAAAACAAAGGTGGATAATTTCCCAGTACCTGATCAGGTGTACCCTTGAACTCTGTTGGAAGCTAGGGATTGCTGGGCCCCTTGCTGAGATAATTGTATCATTGATAGTCACAGGAAGATTGGAGATTGGCTAATATGGTGCCACTATTTAAGAAAAGTGGTAAGGAAAAGCCAGGGACCTATCGACCGGTGAGCAAGTTGTTGCAGGGAATCCTGAAGGACAGGATTTACATAGACAGAGGAATCTCGATTATCCAAATATCAATTATTCAAATTTTGGATTATCTTAAGATGATCAAGGTCCTGATAGAAACATTACATTGAAGATGTGCTTCCATCACTGATTAAATCATTGTAAACAATTGAGGCAATAACAAACTCAGCTTACTGAAATGCTGCCGAGAACATTCCTGGGCATCGATGGGAGCCCAGGAACTGTCTCCAAATGACTGACTGCCTGCCCTATCTCTCTCCCCAAACTTTCCCTAGAGTTATACACAGGGGTGTAACCTAAACCCTCCTTCCCCAGATAGTCTCTCCAACATTGTCCTGTACAAGGCAGAGTGGGAACTTGTCAAAAAGTTGCAGTAAAAAGTTGTGTGAGAGGCTGCGCACATGCATGTGTATGTGTTATTTTGAGACTGCGATAAATGCAAGGTGCTGCAATTTGAAAAGGCACATTAGGGCAGGACTTAACGGTAAGGTGCTGTGGGGTGTTGCTGAATGAAGAGACCTTGGAATGCAGGTTCATAGTTCCTTGAAAATAGAGTCACAGGTAGATAGGATAGCAAAGAAGGCGTCTGGTATGCTTTCCTTTATTGGTCAGAGGATTGGGTATTGGAGTGGGGAGGTCATGTTGTGGCTGTACAGGACATTGAGTAGGCCACTTTTGGAATATTGTGTGTACTTCTGATCTTCCTTCTATAGGAAGGATGTCCAGAACTAAAGGGCATAAGTTTAGGGTGAGAGGGGAAGAATTTAAAAGAAATCTAAGTGGCATCTTTTTCATGGAGAAGGTGGTACACGTGAGGAAAGGGCTGCCAGAGGAAGTGGTGGAACTGGTACAATTACAACATTTAAAAAGCATCTGGTTGGGTATATGAATAAGAAGGGTTTAAGGGGGATATGGGCCAAGTACTGGCAAATGGGACTAGATTAGGATATCTAGTCGGCATGGACATGTTGGACACAAGGGCCTCTTTCTGAACTTTACACCTCTATGAACTCTAATCGTGAAGAAATGGCTTATCTGTGCAATATCTCATCCAATTTTGGCACAAGCCTCCAGGTGTCAATAAGGAGGATTTTGCAGGGTTATCATGGCTGTGTGTGCTATTGACTTCTCCAGGATCTTGGTTGATGCCAATTGTCCAGTCCAATTTCATTCCCTTTATCAGATAGTGGTTTGATGCAACTGCAGCTTACTAGGTCATTTCAGAAGGCATTTAATTGTCAATGATACTGCCGTGGGTGTGGAGCCATTTGTAGGTCAGACCGGGTGAAGATGGCAGATTTTCCCAAAAACATTTAGCAAATCAGATGTGTTTTTATTACAATGGTTTCATGATCATCCCTGGACTAAAATTAATTCCAAATTTACTAATGTTATGATCTACTCTGTTGGAATTCAAATCCACCTCACCAGAACATTAACATGGGTCTCTGGGATTACCAGTTTAGTGACAATACCACTATGCCACCACCTTCCCAGATTAAAATATGTTCTTTATATAATCAATGTGTTAAATTACGCTTTACCTGAGAAACATAATAGCCCAGACTTTCTTTAAATGGTGAGATTCACTGGCTACCTAACATTGCGAATCTCATTGTCTGCAATCCTGATCACATTGCCCATTTATTCTAAGCTTTGCTGTTTTAAAAAGCAAACACAGAGGTGATTCAGATGCTTGGTGCTAAACTAAAGTGAAGTGATGACAGCTTCACTGACTGTGCAGTGGAAGGGCTTCAACAAATAAACTTTCATCTCTAAGTTTCACACAAAGAGTGAAATACGGATTTTGATCCTGCAAAAAGGGATGCCAAACCAATTAAAATTTTAAAATCTGAGATGCCTAGATTTTTTTAGTAGCCAGGGTTATTAATAAATATTTAGCCAAGTAACGTGGCTAGAGTAAGGATACAGATCAGACATGATGGTGTAGTGGTAATGTTATGAGACCACAAAAATATGGTGCGGCATAATAAATAGTATGTCACTTCTTCAAAACTTCTCGGTGTTCTACCCTGATCAAAGATTACTTTGACTTAAATGCCTTGTCATGCCCTTCCTGAAGGGTCTTTGCCCAAAATGTCAATTTTTCTGCTCCTCGGATGCTGCCTGACCTGCTGTGCCTTTCCAGCACCACTCTAATCTTGACTCTCATCTCCAGCATCTGCAGTACCCACCCCCACCACGTCTAAATAGAGCAATGCATAGTTCTATCCAGTTCAGCAGACCAGAACCCAAGTTGTATTTAAAACCATAGCAGATCATTTGGAGAACATGGGGAGATAGAAATTTACTTTCTATATGGAACAGATTTGGAGCATAGAAACTTCTGCCACAAACTGTTGTTGAACAGAATTTATAAATTATTTTGAAACAGAACTAGATAGTTGTTTAAAAATACATTTATAAGGCATGAAGCTGAATTTGGACTAAACTTGCATGGAGAATGACGGGATAATGCAGCCTATTTCTGAGTTCTCACATGGTGTAATTTTATCAGTTTTTCCAGAAGTGTAGGCTGCGCTGGGATGAATCAGAGCTTTGTCAGCATTACTAGTTGCAATAAAATAGGGAGGGGAGTGTGGTAACTTTGACTGAAATTGCCATTGGTTTATTAGCTCTGAGCAAGTTAGTGATTAAAGTAACTTCGTGAATAAAATTCATTAAGGAATTGTTGCAACATATTGTTCCCTAGACTTGTATGTTCCTGCCACCTCTATAACCTGTTTTGTCAATTTTCAGTTGTATATAGGAAGAAACGTGTAAGAACTCAACTTCTATTATCTGGAAATTCCCCTCATTTTCTCCCATTTCTTCTCCAGAACAAACATCTTGCTGAACAAGATAACACAGGCATTATCAACTTTGAGTTCTCTGATCACTTGCCCACATAGATTTTGTTGTAATTAATCAGTGAAGACAAGAAAGGAAAGTTACATTTAGATTGTTCTTTTCACACTGATATCCTCCCAAGCCATTTCATGGCAAATTGAGTTCTTTGAAATGTAGCACTATCATAACAGAGAGTAAAGGATAAAAGGTTATTTAAACATGTGTATTTAGTCTAAGCTCAATCCTGACATGAAAAATTTATAATTCCACTCG
This sequence comes from Chiloscyllium plagiosum, assembly GCF_037043375.1. NCBI lineage: Eukaryota > Metazoa > Chordata > Chondrichthyes > Orectolobiformes > Hemiscylliidae > Chiloscyllium > Chiloscyllium plagiosum. Next base: position 56,709,962 of record NW_028270156.1, read on the forward strand.
TAATGTAGGCAAAACAATCACCATTTTTTTTCTTGATATGTTTGCTACATTTATCTGGCTGTTTGTGTCTTTCAGTTGCTGATGCTCAGCAATAAGCTTTTAATGGTTACGTTTTAGTGCTTTCACTGCTGCACTTGGTTTCAATCCCTGGTCAGAAGAAAAGAGGACGGCAGCTTGCTAGAATGGCAGCTTGCTAGTGATATAAGTGCCATAATCAAGGGGTGTCATTCTTCCCTTGGTGAAGCATGGAGATTTCTGGTCCTGGGGCATTGCTAAAATCCTACCCCTGACATTCACCTTTTGAGTGTAAGTAGATGGTGAAGAGATTAAGGTAATGTACTGTGAAATGAGGAGGTAATGAGGGCACAGTAGTGATACCACTGGACTTGCAATTTGGAGGCTAATACTATGGGAACATGGGTTCAAATTTCACCATGGCTGGTGTTAATTAACCTAATTAAGGAGAAAAAAAACAGGGGTCACCGAGCAGTGGGGATCCCTCGTGGAGGGCTCTCTATGTGGGTGTCCTCCCCCTTTCCCTCAGGGATCTGGGGTAGAGGGTGCTGCATGCAGCGGTCCCCTGCAACTGCAGATTGCGGTGGTTCATGGACTCCCAGCCCAACTGCTTGTACTGTGGCGCTGTGGATTCCGTGGACTATGTATATATTGGGTGTGGGAGTTTGCACTCTCTTTTTGATTTTCTTCAGCACCTTCTCTGTTTCTGGTTGCACTTCAGTCCCATGCTCATGATCTTCAAGCACCTGGTGCAGAGGGGGTGGGGGGAAAGAGTAGGTCTGAGCACCACCTTGTGAGTCTGCTCCTGGGCCTACCCAAACTGGCCATAAACAGGTCCAGGCAGCGGGCCATTAGGGCAGATTGTCTGCCCCTCCTCAGAGGTTACATTCGAGCCCGGGTGTCTCTGGAGAAGGAGCATGCGGTGTCCACCAACACCCTTGAGCTCTTCAGGGAGAGGTGGGCCCCGCAGGGAGTGGAGTGTATTATTTTCCCCTTTCATTTAATCCATGCCCTCCCCTTCACTGCTTGATCACACAGCATTGCTCTCTAAGGTGTTTCCTTTCTTCCTGATGGTGGAAATTGAATAAAGATTTGTATAGCTGTTGTCTTTCACTGTCTCTCACACCTGCACACACGCAACATGGGTGCTGAGAAAATATAAGCAGTACTGCAGTTAGGCAGTAGTGTGGGGGTAATTAAATAAAATAACAGGAGTGGCAGAGGTTCTGGAAAAAAAAACAGGGGTGTAGGATAATGGTAATGTCACTAGATAGCAATCTAGATGTCTGGGCTACTGCTTTGGGAATATGGATCCTGTCACAATGGTTGTGACAGGTGTGTACACGTATGGAAGGACACAAGGGGATATTAGGTGAGCATGTTCACAGGTTGGTGCTGCTGCTAGTGCCTTTGATTGAATGGCAATCTGGTACACACTGTCCAAGTTTTAAGTCTGCTGTCACCAAGATAGACAGATGGAAAATGGACATTTGAGTGATGTTGACTAGTTTTAATAGAATAGCATTTTGACAACGAATTAATGAAGAGATTGATATAAAAATAAACATGGAAGAAAGAAACAATAGGCAAGTGCCATCAATTCAAGAAGAGTGACCTGTCCTTCATTACAGCAGGGTCGTAGTAGTGTGGGTGTGTCAAGAGTTTGGTGCTCAGTGTGTAACATACAATCCCATCCATAGACACCTCAAATCCATAACAGTAAAGATGTCCAATTGTACAATGGGTGATTGGGAGTTACATCACATGAATTTGGGAGGAGAACCTGAAATAGTGAGTCACAGCTTCTACTTTACCAAGACTGCTCATATATTTTGTGCTTTTGGAGTTGAAAAGCAATCTAACCAGTGACAATTAACATATTAATACAAATACCTTGTAGGCAGAATAAGCAGAACACCAAACTGAATTGTGGAAGTTGTAAAATTGAAGTGTAAAAGTTTAGCCTTATTTCCCCAACCCCCACAACCAACTTGTAATGTTCCACCGTTCTCCTACATCAGTCACTATCTCTCACCAGCTTCCACATTTGCAACCACCTCACAAATCTGTTGATGCTTCTCTCATATAAATAATCCTAGAACCTGACTCTCCGTTTATTGATTCCAGAGTTTGGGCATTAAGCCAACAACTAAAGAATCCACCTCCCACCCAGTCTTCTCAATCACTGCTTTAGCTTAACCAATGAAATCCACTGTTTTCAGAGTAGCAGTAAGCTTCATAATGTTCACATCCTTCTATTAGGGTCATTGGCTTACAAAGGGGGCAGGGATATGGTGGTGTAGTGGTAATATCACTGGACAAGGAATCCAGATCTAATGTTCCAGGGACATGAGTTTGAATCTCACCATGGCAGATGGTGGCATTTGAATTCAAATAAGAGCTAATTTAACAATGACCATGTACCACTGTCAATTGTCATAAAAACCCATCTGATTCATTCAAGTGCTTTAGAGAAGGAAATCTGCCATCCTTTCCTGATCTCACCAGTGTATGACTCCAGATCAACATTCCAAGTAAGCTGTGTGTGAAATCACAGCAGTTTTTTTAAAACAAAACACAACACACACTCCATCACCTCTGCGCACCCCTTGAAGTCCAGCACCTCTAAAACTTACATTCCCACAACATTGGAGCTGCAGCCCCTGACTGAATTTGGTCTTAATCAGGAACACAAGTCCAGTACAGGAAGCCGCCAGAGATTGGCTTGGGAAGAGGGCTAGTGGCCATAATTTGGATGGCCTTGGAGCAGAGAGATCTGCAATGGCTGTGAGGATCAAGCAGCAAGTTCATAAACAGAATCACTGGCAAGAAGGACATGATGCAAACAGTGAGTTCATGCTGTAAATGGAATACTGTATAATGTTACAATGTAACCCGTCTGATTAATTAAAGTGGACGGAGTTAGAATGAACGTGATGAGACTGGGACACTTACTCATGTAGCACAGGTGAAACCTAATGACCATTTATTTTGTAATCATGTATTTCCGGTGAGTGATCTCTCCTTTCCATGATGCTGTTTCTGTGTTTTACCATGTCAGAGAGTAAAAATTGCTGTTCAAACTAGTCAGCTTCTGCGCAGAAAGCAATCAAATCAAGCATTTCAGTTGAAAATTGCAGTGTTTAGTTCTTCTAGTTCTGAAAACTTTCCCATTCAATTTGGAAAAAAAAAGACTCTTGTACTGTTTCTACAGATGCCACAAGGCCTACTGGGCAATTCCAGCACTTTGTTTCCATTTCAGAGGTTTCCTGCATCCACAGTATTCTGTTTTCATTTTAGAATGTGGCTACTGGTTTAAAATGTTGGCAACGAGTGTTTAGTGAAATTCCTCAATATTTCTCAATTTTCTGTTGAACTATGTCAACAGAAGTAGCCAAAAGATTTGCATATTAAATATCCAGAGAATGCAGTTCATGACAAATACCTGTAACTGTAAAATAATATAAAAGAACACCTTTAATGTAAAGTATAATAAATGCACAGTGAAAGATTACCACATGACCTCCACTAAATGGATACTCTAGTTTAAATCCTTTCCGTCACAACATTTGAGGGAACACTGGTCGAGGTCTGTGGCAATATGTTGACTCTTAACTGCCCTTTAGGCAACTCAGGATGGGCGATTAATGCTGGTCCAGCCAGTGCTACCCATGTCCCATGGACAAATGTAAAAATCAAATTCTGGAGCTCATAGTAAGATAAATATCAATGACAAGGCTGCATTGCCAGTCTCCCATCATTAGTCTTCACTGAGCAGTCAGCAAGCAATAATATCCCAGTGTAATGCAGGGTTAGTTTGTCCAGAAGTTGGATTAATTTTTTTTTGATCCAAACAGACAGTGCTAATCTCATTGAGGGGTTACTGGCTGACTGCTGGTTGAGAGATGTCTGGCTAATGGCATGTGGTCAGACTGAATATCTGTCTGTGCCTGTTCCTGATCCAGCTATAGCCCTGTCGCTTCCCATTCTGTTTCCTCAACAAGACTAGCACACTAATGGTTAAGCTGCACATTACGTTTGTGTTGTTTGCAAATTTCAAATTTCCTGCTGTTATTTGTACTTTGTTTCAGTGTCGGTAGATAATCATACAGCCAAACAGCTGCAAAACTTCAAGACAATACCCAAATTTTAAGAGAAATCTGGAAATGTTTTGCAGATTAGTCAGCAACTTTGAAGGGAAAATTCAGGTTAAGAGGATGTGGTTTTGAGTGTGTACACTTAACCTTTTGGGGATTAAATATATAACTATCACCACAGAAATAATATTAGGGAATCTAATGGGGATAAAGGCCATTAAGACCCCTGAACCTGATGAGTTGCACAGTGGAATAGTAAAGAAAGTAATTACAAAGATAGTGGATGTACTGGTAGCATTCTTCCAAGAACCCTTAGATTCTGGAAAATTCCCAGAAATTTGGAAAAATGCAAATTTAAAGCCTTTATACAAAAAGGGAGACAGCAAAACTGTGACTGCAGGCCAGTTGGCTCTCCATCAGTCATTGGAAATCAGAGTTAACACGACTTCATGAAGGGGAAATCATGCATGATTTATTAGAATTATTTAAGAAGGTAACAGGCAGGATAGATAAAGGGGAAACAGGAGATGTAATATATTTAGAAATGCCAGGCAATGACCATCTCTAATAAGAGACAATCTAATCAGCATCCCTTTACATTCAATGGCATCACTACCAACATCCTAGAGTCTACCATTAAACAAATACTATACTGGACTATCCATATATATAGTGGCTACAAGACCAAGTGAGATGCTCGGAATCCTGCAGCTAAGAATTTACCTCTTGACTCCCCAAAGCCTATTCACCATCTACAAGGCACAAGTCAGGAGTGTGAAAGCATATTCCCTACTTGCCTGGATGAGTGCAGCTCCGACAATACTTTACAGGGTTGACACCAGCATGGTTCAAAGTTTCCAAGTTTGAAAATCATAATCTAATCAAGCACAGTCAGCATGACTTCATGAAAGGAAAATCATGTCTGACTAATTTATGAGAGGTTTTCAACTAAGTCCCAACCAGAATGAATAGATTGGGACCAGTAAGTGTGTTGTAGACTTCCAGGCCTTTGACAAGGTATCTTACAAAAGGTTACATCATAAAATAATAGTCCACGGTGTTGGAGGAATTATATTGGCATGGGCAGAGAGGAGGAAAGGCAAATTATGAGAGGGATACGAACGGAGAGAGGGGTTAAGTGGGTGGGCAAAATGTTGACAAATGGAGTATAGCATACAAAAATGTGAAGTTCTACATTTTGGAAGGAAGAACAGTATTATTTAAATGCAGAAAGCTGCGACACAGAGGGACTTGGGGCTACTTGTACATAAAACACAGAAAGCTAGCACACAGTTGCAGCAGATCAATGAGGAAGGTTAATGGAATGTTGGCCCTTATTTCAAGGAGAAAGTGAGGACTGCAGATGCTGGAGATCAGAGCTGAAATTGGAATACAAGAGTAGGGAAGTCTTACTGCAACTATACAAGGTGCTGGTGAGACCACATCTGGAACACTGAGCAGTTTTGGCGGCAATTCATGGACAGTTCACTTGGACGATCTCTGATATGAAGAGATTGTCTTATGAGCAAAGGGTAAACAGGGTGAGATTCTACTCACGAGTTTATAAAAGTGAGGGGTGATCTCAAGACATATAGGATTCTTAAGAGATTTGAGGGAGTAAATGCTAGAGTATGTTTCCCCGCATGGGAGAGTCTCTGACCAGCGGGCATAGTCTCAGACTATGAGGTGCCAATTTATGACTGAAATGAGGAGGAATTTCTTCTGACAGGATTGTGTTTCTTTGGAACTCCTTGTCACAAAGAGCTGCGGGGCAGAGTCCTTGTGTTGATTTACGGCTGAGATAGATCAATTCTTGATCAGTTGGGGAATTGAGAGTTACGGGGATAGGGCAGGAAAGTGGATGTGAGGAATGTCAGATCAACCATGATCCTATTGAATGCGAGAGCAGGCTTGAGTGGCTAAACTACCTGCTCCTGTTCCCATTTCTTAAGGTCTTACCATCCTGAACAAAGCTGCCCACTAGATTGGCATCACCCACAAGCATCCAGTCCCTCTATATTCAACTCTTAGTAGTAGCAATGTGTACTGTCTATAAGACGCACAAAAATTCACCACAGATCCTTAGATAGTACCTTCCAAACCCACGACTACTTCCATCTAAAAGTACAAGGGCAGCAGATAACTGGGAGCATCGCCACCTGCAACTTCTCCTCCAAGCCACTCACCATCCTGTATATATTGCTGTTCTTTCACCACCATCTCAAGGGAATTAGGGATGGGCAGTAAATGCAGGCCACATCCCATGAATGCATTGTAAATACATATGTTCAATAAAGGTACCATGCATAATGCTACTTAATAAAAGGCTATGAAGTTGTGTATTAACATGGATAGAATATTTAACTAGAAGTCAGAGTTGGGATAAAGGATGGCAACTTGTGCCACAGGAATTCGAGCTGGGGATACAATTATTGACAACATATTGGTTTGGATGAGGAAAGTGAATGTACCATCACCAAGCTTGAGGGTAACACAAAAAATACGTGGAAAGGGAGGGATATACACTGGTTGATTGATGGCAAAGCTTTGGCAGATGGAATAAAATGTGAAAAATGTGAGTCTCTGCTATTTGGCAGGAAGAATAGATTCCCTAAAGTGTGGAAACAGGCCCTTCGGCCCAACCAGTTCACACTGACCCTCCGAAGAGTAACCCACCCAGACCCATTTCCCTCTGACTAATGCACCTAACACTATGGACAATTTAGCATGGCCAATTCACCTAACCTGCACATCTTTGGACCGTGGGAGGAAACCGGAGCACCCGGAGGAAACTCACGCAGACACGGGGAGAATGTGCAAACTCCACACAGACAGTCACCCCAGGTTGGAATCGAACCTGGGACCCTGGTGCTGCGAGGCAGCAGTGCTAACCACTGAGCAACCCTGCGAGGAGCTTAATTAAGCTGTGAGGAGCTTAATTATTTACGTGGAAAAAGATTGCAGAAAGCTGCAGCAGAGGGGGATTTAGGGGTTTTTGTGCATGAATCACAAAAAAACTAGCAGGCAATAGGCAAGGATAAATGGAATGCTGGCCTTTAATTCATCATGAATTCAATATTAAAATTGGTAAATCATGCTGAACCTGTACAAGGCAGTAATAAGACCACACCTAGAATATGGAGGAGTTTTGGTCCCCTCATCTAAGGAAACATAGAACATAGATGCAGGAGTAGGCCCTTCGAGCCTGCACCACCATTCAATATAATTAAGGTTGATCATACAATCTCTATATCCTACTCCTGTTTTCTCACTATATCCATTGATCCTTTAGCTGCAAGGGTCACATCTAGCTCCCTCTTGAATATATCTAATGAACTAGCTGCAACAGCTTCCTGTGGGAGAGAATTCCACAGGTTCACAACTGAGTGAAAACATTCTACTTCAATTCAGTCCTGAATGGCTTACCTCTTGTTCTTAGACTGTGACCCAATTTCTGGACTTCCCAACACCAGGAACGTGCTTCCCCATATCTAGCCTGTCCGGTCTGATCAGGATTTTATATGTTTCTATTACATCCCCCATTCACTCTAAATTCTAGCGAGTACAAATGCCAGTCAATCCAGACTTTCCTCATATGTTAATCTTGCCATCTCAGGCATCAGTCTGGTGAACCCTTTTGCTGGACTCCCTTAATAGCAAGAATGTTATTCCTCACAGTAGGAGACCAAAATTGCATGCACAACCCAAGGTGAGGCCTCACCAAGGCCCTATATAACTTCAGCATGGTATCCCTACTCTGATACTCAAATCCTCTCACTATGAAGACCAGCATGCCATTAGCTTTCCTCACTGCCTGCTGCATCTGCATGCCAACCTTCAGCGATTGTTCACCTTGACACCCAGGTCTCGTTGCATCTCTCCTTTTCCTAAATGGCTACCATTTGGATCATATTCCGCCTTCCTGTTTTTGCGACCAAAGTGGATACACTCACATTTATCCACATTATATTGCATTTACCAAGTATTTGCCCACTCTGTAGCCTGTCTGGCCAAGCCTCTTAACATTCTCCTCACAGAATGCACTGCTACCCAGTTTAGTGTCATTTGCAAGTATGGAGATATTGCATTCAATTCCTTCATCCAAATTGTTAATATGTATTGTGAATAGCTGAGGTCCCAGCACTGAATCATGTGGCAACCCACTTGTACTGTCTGCCATTCTGAAAAAGAATCATTTATTCCAACTCCCTGCTTCCTGGCTGCCAACCAGTTCTCTATCAATGTCAGTACATTATCTCCGATACCGTAAGCTTTAATTTTTCTTACTAATCTCTCGTGTGGATCCTTATCAAAAGATACTCTCGCCTTGGAGACAGTCCAGAGAAAATGTGCTAAGAAGGAATTTTCTTAAGAGATTGAGTAGGTTGGATTTGTACATACTGATGTTCCTAAGACTCTTAAATGGCTTGAAAAGATAGATGCAGGAAGGTTATATCCCTTTGTGGGAATGTCTAAGACCAGAGGGCACAACCTCAGAATAAGGGGTTGCTCATTTAAGACAGAAATGGGGAGGAATTTCTTCCTTCAATTGAATTCTTTAATGTAGAGTTGTTCAGACTGGGTCATTAAGAATATTCAAGGTAGAGATGAATAATTTTTTTAATTAGTAAGGGAATCGATGGTTATGGGGAAAAGGTGGGAAAGTGGAGTTGAGGATCAGTCATGATCTCATTGAATAGTGGAGTATTCTCAATAGGGCGAACGCATACTTTGCCTCCAGCGTCTTAAGATCTTATTAGCCTTAGTGCAATGGAGGAGGGCATGCCAAGAGCAGCACCAGGCATACTTAGAAAATGAGGTGACAACATGTTGAGGTTACAGCACAGGACTACCTCAATACTAAACATGGAAAGAGCATGCAATAGCCAGGGCTAAATGATCCCACACAAACAAATCAGATCTAAGCTCTGAGGTACTGCCAGTCCATATAATGGTTTTGGACAAGTAAATCACTAATAGCAAGAGGATGCACAAATATCCTATCCTCAACAATGGAGCCCAGTATACTAGTGCAAAGGATAAGGTTGAAGTATTCATTTCTACCTTTAAAAGACCCCAAACAAAACAGGTGTAAATGTGAATCAAAGGTGAAGCCCTCCACTGGTTGGGGTCATCTCTCACACAAAAGTTAAAAGTTTTTGAAGGTCAATCATCTCAGTTTTGGGATGGCACTGCAGGAGTTACTTTGGTGTGTCCTAGGCTGAACCAACTTCAGCTGCTTCACAAATGGCCAATCTTCCATCATGACATTATTGGTGGGGATGCTTGCTGATAATTGCATAATGTACAGCACCATTGCTCCTCAGATACTGAAGCGTCCATGGACTCTAAGCAACAAGATTTAAGACAGCAACACCTGCAATCAGCAGCAAGTGATATACAAGCCACACACGTTTAAGCAATGCAACCTCCAACAGGACAGAAGCTAACCATTGTCCCTTGACACTCAATGGCATTACTGCTGCAGAGTTTACCAATATCAACTTCTTTGGGGTTACTTACCATTGACCAGAAACTGAACTGGGCCAGCCATTTGAGCACTGTCACTCCAACAGCAGATCAGTGTTTGGGAATCCTGAAATAAAAATAAAGTGCTGGAGATGCTCAACAGATCAGGTAGCACCTGTAGAAAGCGAAACAGTCAAGTTACAAATCCAATGTTTCTGTTTACAAGGATTCCTGCAGCTAGGAATTTAACAGTTGTCTCCCCAAAGCCTATCCACAGTCTACAAGCCACAAGTCAGGAGTGTGACAAAATATTTCCACTTACCTGGATGAGCCCCAAGGAGATCGACAGTATCCAAGTCAAAGTGGCTGGCTGGTGTGAGTTTGACACTGCATCCACCACAATCAATATTCAATCCTTCCACCCTAAACACCAAGGCAGCAGCAGTGTCTGCTATCTACAAGATACAATGCAGCAGCAATCCACCCCACCTCCTTCACCAGCATCTTCCAAATCCATAACCTCAATCACTATAATGACAAGGGCAGGATCACAGCACAGCACCACCCCACCACTTACAAACTCCATTCAAAAATCATATTCTATGTTGACTATGTACCACCATTACTTCACCGTTGCTGTGTCAAGATCTTGGAACTCAGTCCACAACAGCACAGATGGACAAAGCAGTTCAATTATGTAGCTCACCACCACATCCTCAGGAGCGATCAATGAAGTAAATGCTGACTTAGTTAGTGACACCCATGTTCTGTGATTTAAAATTATCATTTTAACTTATTTTCCCACTTCATTGCCCCATCAAATTTTCCCATTTCTGAGGGCATTGTACAAGTGTAGATTCTTCAGACCCCATGCTTGCCCACTGTTCATAGTCAAATTTTTCCAATGTGGTTCACTTAATAATTATCAATAGCAGATTTAAGCCAGTTATTGTATCACTAAATTGCCCCCCACTGAGATACTGTAACAGTACAATTTAGGATCGTACCTAGCATTCCTCCAACATGACTCAGTTCCACTGGTATAATAAATTTTCAAATTGAATCAACTGCATAGAGTTGCAAACAAGAGTTTTAAGTATCGTTCAGAGAACATCTTTTCAGTCTGTTTGGTATTTGTGTTTCAGAAAATTCAAGAAACACAAAAGGATCATTGCAGCTAATTATTATGCAAAACACTTGCACATTCATCCAGCATTAGATAATGTGTGGGCTCGTTCAGAACTTTTCCATATTCATGAATACATTGCCGCAGCAGGAACTCTCATTCATAATTTCTATATATCAGATTTCATTGGACAGTTTCTGTTGCTGTGTAATTAAACAAGTCAGTCTATAAATAGCTTTCATTGATGTACTATGGAGTCAGGATAGCAACCACTTCAAGCTAAGAGCCAATGCTCTTCCTTCCAGCTCAGCATGACTACAATCAGTCTTATCACTGTCTGTAATATGGAAACCAGCACACCCCAAACTATCAGCTGAGTCAACCTTTTTCATCCCATTAACACCATTCTGAGTTTATTAATACATGACTGTGCTTGGGGAACGTAGATGCAAATAATGATTGAATTCTAAGTTCTTGAATCTCATGGACGGTAGATCCTTGAAGGGTCACTACCTGCATGCGTCATTCTTAGAGTAAATCTAGCCTCTGCTATGGCCCATTCAAGTCAAGTGCCCACCAGTACCTATCTACAAACTTGAACTTTTCTAAATTAATATTTTAGCATTTATTTCTCCTTTGCTTTAAAATGAAGCTGCACTACACGTGTATTTATTTTGACATTTAAATTTACATTGATTTTGCTTTAATTCGGTGGAGTAACTCATCAATTATGCAACTAGTAGCATTATTAACAACGGACTTGGATTTTCCCCTAAGGACTTTTCTTGGTTACGAAAGCAAGCCACGCTCACAGCTGTTTTGTCTGAACAACTGGTTCAGATTTTCCAATGGGTAGATCTTGTGGAATCTCCATTGTGACAGACACAAACGAATTGTTAGGAAATTGAAGATTCTTTTGGATAATTCCCCTCTACTTGGAATCCTCTGAAAGCAAGCACTTAAATCAGAAAATTGGAGCGTTCTGCTGAAGTAAATCGTTACTTAGAAGTCAGACTATTAAATATCTAGTCTATCTCCTGACCCACCCCACTCCCAACACTTCACACCCTCCATAAACACCTCTTTCCAAGAGGACCAAGATTCTAAACCAGCACCCATACCTGTATCGCTGATTCTGACAATGCCCCTTCTGTAGTCAGAATCGGTGATCTGACCCCTTCACCACTGCGGACCTGAGCAACGTTCCTGCTCAATATACAGCTCACATTCCCCCTGCCAAACCCAGTATTTCCCACCCACCACAACCTACCCTGTACACACACTTAACCAGTCACCTTATGCCCAGAAACCTTATCCCCTAAGCAACCTAACCTCACACTTAATTGAACTATTTATCTTTTGACAGCAACTAAATTCACAAGAACGATCATGTGAATAAAGGGTTGTCATATGAACAGTCTGAGAGGTATCTCACTGAAATTTACAGAATTAGGGGAGGCCTGGATAGAGCGGAAGTAGGAGAAGCCCAAGGGCATAGCCTCAGATTGAAGGGAAGACCATTTAGAACAGAGACGGGTGGAATGTCTTCAGCCAGAGGGTGGCAAATTTGTGGAAGTCATTGCCACAAAAGGTTGTGGAAGCCAAATCATTGTGTGTCTTTAAGTTAGAGATAGGTTCTTGATCTGTAAAGGGTTCAAAAGGTTCCAGGGAGAAGGCAAAATGGCACTGAGAAACATATCAGCCATGATTGAATGATGGGGCAGACCTAATGGGCTGAATGGCCTAATTCTGTTCCTAAATCTTATGGCCTTGTATATCATTGGGAAAATTTTAGAAGCTATTAAAAATGTCATAACAGTTCAGCTGCATAAGTTCAGGGTAATCAGACACAGTCAACATGGTTTTGTCAAAGAGAAATAATCTTTAACTAATTTATTGGAGTTCTTTGAAGAACTAATGTGCTGTGGATAAATGAGATGTGCTGCATTTAGATTTTTGAAGATAAATGATAATATGGTATTGTAAATGTTATTGTGGGAAATAAATACCTTAAGTTGGATGTAAGCTATTGGCACTGATAGAAAATAGGCTAGCTTCCAGGAAGTGGAGAGTAGGAATAAATAGATCTTTTCAGACTGGCAGGATGCCATAAGTGGTGTACCACAGGGTACATGTTGGGGCCTTGACTCTGCAACTTGAATAAATGATCTGGATGAAGGGACCAAAGATATGGTAACTAAATTTGCTGATGACTAAAGGATTGGTAGCAAAGTGAGTTATGAAGACAAAAGGAACCTATAAAATGGATAATATAGGTTGAGTGGACAAGGATCTGGCAAATAGAGTATCATGTGGGTAAGTGTGAAGTCTTTAATTTGGTAGAAAGAATTTTTAAAAAATGAGAATTTGCAGAGCATGGAGATGCAGAGACTCCTAGTGCATGAATCAAAAGGTTAGTATATAGGTACAGCGAGTAAATCAGGAAAACTAACAGGATGTCATGTTATTTTGAACTGTATTTTAATGTAGGAAGCCTGACTGACACCCCACTTCAACTGAAAAGTGAAACCAAAACTTTACCTCTCTGGGGAAACTAAAACTGATTGAAACCAGACAAAGCATAGCTTAATCACTCATCAGTTCAGAACAGGCAGGCTGAAGAAAGCAAAGATTGTATCCAGGAGCTGGGAATGGGCAAATACAAGACTGCTGCAATTATTCCTGTTAAATTGACTTACCAGACTCAGCCTACAATTCCTGGAGTGTTCGATTAAAGAATGACTTGATTGGGGTCAAGGAATAGAGTATATGCTGGGCATGAGGCTAATGACTGTTAATATGCAATTCAAATGCTGCTGATTATCACAAACACATGAAGACATTGCCATGAACATGCATCGCTTAGCAGGTGGTCATAGGATATCACAAAACCGAAGATGTTTTTGCTTCGGAGATAAAACAGCATCATAGAAAATAAATCACTTGGTGGCAAGGTCAACAAATTCTTTGACAGAAATTTCTGCATTAGACTGATTTGGGGGAATGTGGTGAAATAAGTGGTTACTTCATTCCCTCACAATCTGACCAAGCCCAAAGTGTCTGAGAGTAATGTTGCATTTTTAAAAATGAAATACATTGAGTTAAATCCACAAAAAAAAGTCAAATAGATAATTCAAATGTTAACCCGAACAGTTACCGTTGCAAATTGAACATGGCAACAGACAAGATTACTTATCAAAACAGAAACACATATTTAATGTTGCACAACTTTATTAGAATACTCTGACTATTCTGTACAAATTGAAAACAGCATATTAAGGTACATTACAACTGTGTAGAACAAGGTAAGGCTGGAGCACTCTATGCCTGGACACAGTGCTGTGTGCTGGACACTCAATTAATAAAAATAAAAAAAAATAGATCTGTGTTAAAGATTTTACTTCCACAGGAAACTGGCAATGACTCTCACAGCATCTTAATATGCATCTTTTCTGGAGACAAAGTGGCTGCAACTGGAGCTAATGTGCCCAGGTGATCGTTTTATTTTCCCCAACGTGCTGGTTAGTAAGTTGTGTGTAATGGTAATAAATAAGTTTGTGGCCGCAACATTTCAGAGCAGCCTCTCAGTACATATATATTTCTGTTAACCATTGCTGTTTTAATCAATAGTAATGACGACCACAGCGCAGTCACATTGGGTCAAAAATTAAGCTTCTGAAAGCGTTTAAATATAATTCTTAATGGCAAAGGAAATGCTTAACTATAAACTAAGTGGCTGCTCACAAATATTGGGCAGCACAGGAAAGATGCACCTCAGAAGTCCATGAAAATCACTACCGACTCACTGAGCAATGCTGCCCCTATTTGCAAGTGACAAGCGTGTAACACTCACTACATTTCAAAATACCAGTGTTTAGGCTGCAGAGTGCATGCTTGCTTGACCTTACAGTCTGAAACCCTTCTGTATTTTTGAAGTAGAGGTTTTTGTAATTTTTCCACTGTAAAAGTAAGCCAAAAGTAGGAAAAGAAAATTTGAAGTTAAAGAGCAATCCATGCATTTAAAACATAGTGTTTAGCTTAATAAGATTGTGCTGCAGTGGGGGGGGGAGTGGGGGGGGGAGTGGGGGGGGGAGGGGGAGGGGAGGAGGAGAGAGAGGGCGTCACCTCAACTGCACAAGAGTATTTTAGATACACTTTATCACATGGCATCAGTCTCTAGGCAGTGGTGTTTTCTTGGTACCACGCTCCTATTGCTGCTTGCATTCAGCAGGCTGGTTGGATTCTTTCTGGAAGACACAGAAAATGTGAAAGGTTATCAGTATGGGGGTTATTTGCAGTTCCAGCACACACCTTATCCACAGTGTCTGGATAGTAAGAATCCCATCAAAGGAAGCACTCAGGAAAGGTTAGAAGCATAAGCACAAACTAGCCATTTGGCTTTTAGTGGTGATGTATGTTAGAATGCCAAATGGAGAGCAGAGAAAGGAGGTTCAATACATGGAGCTCTTAATAATAGGGTGGATTATAAAACCAAATCCAGTGTTGTAAAAAGCCAAATTTATACTTTAAGATTAATTTTATTTACCAATTAATTGAATACTCCTAATAAAATCATTTTCTGGTGGAGAAATTAATGCTCAAATTAATAGTTCACTTCTTTTCAGAAATATTAGCATTAGGAAAACATGATGTGTTCTGTAGAATTTTTGCAATTCTCAAGAATGATGGAATCCGTCAAACCTTGGACATATCACTCAATTCATAGATTATCTCTTCATTCAAAAACTCCCTTGCCCATGCTCGAATTCTATGAACTCCAAAGAGCTGCTGAATAACTCTTTGCTTCAAACATTATTGTTATTACATTTTTCTGAATTCCATCCCAAGAGAATAATATCCCAGTTTATGGTGATGGTTGCAAGGAATATTGGTGAACACTGCCATTAAATTATTTTCACAATTTTGGAGATGTCATAATACCTCAGGTAGAACATGAACTTAAGCAATTCTGCCCCAGAGACAGTGACACAACAAAAGCCCCATGTATTTCTACTGAGGCTTGTACTGAGGCTGGTAACCTTTCATATCACCAGCAATGCAGGAATTGTATCAAACTAAGGAAGGGAAGGAATCCCAATCTCAGCCATCAACGGTACTGTTCTGTGTTGTAGAAATGCAACAGCAATGTTTCAATGAATGTAGAAGACACTTTATGCACAATTTTAATTAACATTGTGCCTTTGCAGTAAAAACACCCTAAAAAGTAATCTTAGAATAGGTGGATACTGGATATCAAACCAAATAAATTTGGGAGAAGTGCAACAAAAAGTTTGACCAAGGTTGTAGGTTTTAAGATGGATCTTACAGTAAAAAAAAAGGCATTGAAATCCAGAGAACACCTTAGGGAATTCTACAGTTCCAAGTGCTTGAAGACAACACCCACTAACAGTGACAGTGGGAGTAGCTGAACACAGCAAAGTCCAAGGGATAGATAGATTCAGTCGCAGGGAGGATTGGAGTTGGGAAGGTGTCACAGACTAGGCGATGAAGGAACTGACTCTAAGGATTATAGTTTTTAGATGTTGAGAGACCGGAATAAGTTAACAAATTGGAAGTGATAGACAAGTTGGATTGATAAGAGATAAGAAAACTGAGTTTTGGGTCAGAGTTAAATTAATGGCAGATGGAAGACACTGGTCAGAATTGTATTGGAGTACCTGGGTTTGATAGAGAGAAAGAAATGACAGAAGGGATACAATAATAAATAGGCTGCAGCAGTGACAAGCATAAAATTAGATACTAGTGACTTAGTATTAGTTTTTCTTGTGATAATTTACAGTTGGATAAAGTGTGGCAAATAATAATGGCCTCGTTCAGCCGGAGGTGTGAATAGAATCAATAGCAAAAACAGAAGTTTGGGTCTTCCCAATGATTAGATGGAAAAAAAATTGCTGCTCATTCAATATCTGATGTTAGATAATCACTCCATTGTGGGACAATTTAAGAAAAAAAAATGGAGTGGTAGAAATGAGCATTTTCGACATGCATTTTTAGCTGATCCCATATTGCACGTAGAAGACAAAATGTGGCTAATGATTGATTCAATGAGAACTTTAAAATGTGGAGTGGGAAGGGATGACAGCAGTGTTGATGAGTTTCAGTTATGACTGGGTTCACCTGATGAAGGAGCGTCGCTCCGAAAGCTAGTGTGCTTCCAATTAAACCTGTTGGACTATAACCTGGTGTTGTGTGATTTTTAACTTTGCTTTCTCCTAGTTGCATTATAAAGGATGCAAAGGGCGAATGAAAAAAAATGATCATAGCAACAACCAGACATGTCACTTGTGATATTTGATGCTCCAGGGATAAAAAATACCTGGGTAGACATTTGAACACAAAAGTTGTGGAAGACAGGCAGATTCAGGAAATCATATGGAGTATGAATATATTTAAATTAGGCACAGGAATAGGCAATTCATCTCCTTTAGTCACTCAAGTATTCAATAAGATTATAACAGATCTGATTCTAACTTCAAATTGTATTATTATTAAATTGGAGATGATGCAGAAAAAATTTTCTAGGATGTTACTGGATGTGGAGGCTTTGACTTATTAGGAGAGGCTGGATAAGCTGGGACTTTTCTCACTAGAGCATAGGTGGTTTTTTTTTTGGGGGGGGGCGGCGGGGGAGAACACCTTAGAGGCTTATACGGTCATGAGGGGCAATGATAAGGCATTTTCTCTCGAGTAGGGTAGCTCAAAACTAGAGGGCATAATTTTAACCTGAGAAGAGAACAATTTAAAGGGACCTGAGGGCAACTTTTTCACAAAGGGTGGTTCATATCAGGAATGAACTGCCAGAGGAAGTGGTAGCTGCTGATACAACATTTAAAAGATATTTGATAGGTACATGAATAAGAAGGGTTTAGAGGGATATGGGCCAAACACAAGCAAATATGACTGGCTTTAGTTTAGCAAACTTGGCCAGCATAAATGCATTGGACTGAAGAGTCTGCTTCCATGCTGGAGGAAGCAATGACTCTAATACGATCATGCTCATAAAGCAGGCAGTAGCCAAGGAGAGGCACATTATCAATAAACATGGGGGCCATAAGTAAAGTTAGATTATTTGCTCTTTTGCTTTTCTGGTTTGTTCAAGGAAATGTGGATATTGCTGATCCCTAAAAGCCCTGGAAGCATTGAGCTGCGTTCTCAAACTGGAGGAGTGCCAGGACATATAGCAACACCAACAGCAATGTAACGAAGGGAATCCCAGATTTTTGACACTGACTGTGATATAGTTCTAAGTCAGGACGTATTATGTTTTGGGAGGGAAACTTCCCATGCATCTGTTGCTTTGTCCTTTTAGTTAGTAAAGGTTATAGGTTTGGAAGGTGCTGTTGAAGCACCTTGGTGAGTTGCTTGTAGATGGTACACATGACTGCCACTGTGCAGAGATAAAGGGAGAAAATGTTGAAGAGGATGCATAAAGTGCCAATCAAGTGGGCTGATTTGTACTGCATGGCATCAAACAACGAGTATTATTAGAGAGCTCCACCCATCCAGGTAAGAGGACAGCATTTATTTCATCACTCTCCTGTTGTGCCAAGTAAATGGTGGTCATGCATTAGCGAATCAGAAAGAGTCACCCTCTGCAGTAGTCCCAACCCAGGACTAATTCCTCCAGCCACAGTATTTACATGGTTAGTCCGGTTCAATTTCTGGTTGATAGTAACCCCATGGATGCTGAAAGTGTGGAATTTAGTCATGGTTGTGCAATTGACTGTCAAGGGATGCTGGCTTGACTGATCTCGACTGTCAAGGGATGCTGGCTTGACTGATCTTGTTGAAGACTCTCACTGGTTAACACTTGACTAGCATGAATGGCACGTAAACTCAAGTGTGGATGTTGTCCAGGTCTTGCTACATATGGACACGGACTGCTTCAGAATCAGAGTTGTCGTTAACGATACCGAACATTATGCAATCGTTAGTGAACATCTCCATTTCTTGATCGTGCAAAGGAGTTGGAAATTGTTGAACCCAAGTCACCACCCTGAGGAACTTCAGCAGTGATGCCCTGAGGCTGAGATGATTTATATCCAGCAACCACAGCCACCTTACATTGTGCTAGGCATAATTACAATCAGAGAGTTTCCCCAGATGCACAATGACTCCAGTTTTGCTAGGGCTCCTTGATGGTCAGTCAAATGTTTCCTTAATCTCAAGGGTTGTCACTCTCACCTCTAATGTTCAGCTTTTTTGTCCATTTTTGGACCAGAGCTGTAATGAGGTCTTACATCATACATGAGTGAACTTTTTGAAACCCAAACGGAGAGTCAGTGAGCAAGTTACTCTTCTGTAAGTGCCAGCTGAGGGCAATTTTTCACACTGTTGGGTAGATACCAGTGTTTTACCAATGCTGGAGCAGCTGGCTTGGGGCAGTTAGCTCTGAAGCACAAATCTGCGAGCTATTATCTTCACCCTGTTGTTAGGGCCTAGCCATTGCAGTATCAAGTAATCTGACTGGTTGATCATCAGCATGTGTGATGCTGAGAACCTCAGGAGGAGACCAAGATCTATGATCAACTTGGCTCGTGGCTGGCTGTAAGTGCTTCAACCTTGTCTTTTGCATCCATATGCTAGGCATATTTGTGGAGCTCCCATTTCTGATTAGTTGTTTAATTGTTCACCACCATTTGTGACTGGATATGGCAGAACTATACAGCACAGATCTGATCCATCGGTTGTGCAATTACTTAGCACTGTCTACTACATGCTGCCTTCAGTATTTGACATGCAAGTAGTTATGGGCTTTAGCTTCACCATTTTTAGGTATGCCTGGTGCTGCTATTTTTTCCTTCTTGTTGGGTTCCTCACTGCCTGCTGCCCTTTAGGACTTTAGTGGTGTCTTCAAGCCACTCCGGGTGATGCATGTGAAGGTATATCATCCAGGGAACACTGTCCATGTCACCGTTGGTCCTTCCTCCTGCTGGAGGATTACAGATTTTACAGTAGCCCAAAGGAGAGTGTTGAGGCGAACTACCAGGTAATCAACAAGTTTCCCTGCTGACCTGATGCCACGAAACTTCATGGGCTCCCAAATCAGTATTCAGGACTTGCACTGCAACTCCTTCCTGACTGTATACCACTATTGCACCACATCTGGTGGTGCTGCCCTGTCAGCGCAACAGGGCATCCCAGGAATGGTGATGATGGCATCTGGGACATTGTCCACGAGGTATGATTCTATGAGTACGTCAGGTCGTTGCACAATTAATCTGTGGGACAGCTCTTTTAATTTTGGCATAAGCCCCCAGATGCTGGTGAGGACTTTACAGAATTAACTATGCCATGTTTTCCATTGTTGTTTCTGGTGTCTGGGTCAACGACACACAGTTGTCAGCTTCATTCTTCCATTCAGAGTTCGTAGCAGCTTTGATACAACTGAGTATCTTGCAAGGCCATTTCAGAGAGCATATAGGTTTGAGGTGATGTACATGAATGCTATTTAATGGGCTGGAGCAGATGGAATCTGGAAGGAGTATTTGTGAAGTGGGCAAGGGAAATGAAGGAACTAGCCTGCTTAAAGACAAAAAATATATAAACTATTTACACATGCTATTGAGGGGCAAGAATGGATGGGATAGAAGGGATTCGACAGGACAGTGATGATGGAGAATCTTTCCACTTCAGGATGGCCCTGTTATACTGCAGTGGACAGCAAGGTCAGATAATGTTTGAAGAAGTGGTGTCAGATCTGGTGACGGCTAGTTAATATAGCTCATCACAGAATTATTATTCAGGGAAGCCACAAAATTGTATGGGTTTCGATTTTTGAGAAGATTTGTAGCTCAGCTTGTAAGTTTGCTCGCTGAGCTGGAAAGCTTGTTTTCAGTCATTTCGTCAGAATATTAGGCATCATCATCAGTAAGACTCCAGTGAAGACTGGCTCTAATGCAACGAGGAGTATGTCAGCTTCCAAGAGATCAATTGTGTTAGGGGATTCTATAGTCAGAGGTACAGACAGACGTTTCTGTGGCCAGCAGAGAAAAGCAGAATGGTGTGTTGTTTCCCTGGTGCCAGGATCAAGGATGCCTCAGAGGGTGCAGAATGTTCTCACGGGGGAGAGGGGCCAGCAGGAGGTCATTGTCCACATTGGAACCAACGACATAGGAAGGGAAAAGGTTGAGATTCTGAAGGGAGATTACAGAGAGTTAGGCAGAAATTTAAAAAGGAGGTCCTCAAGGGTAGTCATATCTGGATTACTCCCAGTGCTACGAGCTAGTGAGGGCAGGAATAGGAGGATAGAGCAGATGAATGCATGGCTGAGGAGCTGGTGTATGGGAGAAGGATTCACATTTTTTGGATCATTGGAATCTCTTTTGAGGTAGAAGTGATCTGTACAAGAAGGACGGATTGCACCTAAATTGGAAGGGGACTAATATACTGGCAGGGAAATTTGCTAGAACTGCTTGGGAGGATTTAAACTAGTAAGGTGGTGGGGTGGGACCCAGGGAGATAGTGAGGAAAGAGACCGATCTGAGACGGGTACAGCTGAAAACAGAAGTGAGTCGAACAGTCAGGGACAAGGTAGGACTAATAAATTAAACTGCATTTATTTCAATGCAAGGGGCCGAACAGGGAAGGCAGATGAACTCAGGGCATGGTTAGCAACATGGAACTGGGATATCATAGCAATTACGGAAACATGGCTCAGGGGTGGGCAGGACTGGCAGCTTAATGTTCCAGGATACAAATGCTACAGTAAGGATAGAAAGGGAGGCAAGAGAGGAGGGGGGAGTGGCATTTTTGATAAGGGATAGCATTACAGCTGTGCTGAGGGAGGATATTCCCGGAAATACATCCAGGGAAGTTATTTGGGTGGAACTGAGAAATAAGAAAGGGATGGTCACCTTATTGGGATTGTATTTATTGACTCCCAATAGTCAGAGGGAAATTGAGAAACAGACTTGTAAGGAGATCTCAGCTATCTGTAAGAATAATAGGGTAGTTATGGTAGGAGATTTTAACTTTCCAAACATCAACTGGGACTGCCATAGTGTTAAAGGTTTAGATGGAGAGGAATTTCTTAAGTGTGTACAAGACAATTTTCTGATTCAGTATGTGGATGTACCTACTAGAGAAGATGCAAAACTTGACCTATTCTTGGGAAATAAGGCAGAGCAGGTGACTGAGGTGTCAGTGGGGGAGCACTTTGGGGCCAGCGACCATAATTCTATTAGTTTTAAAAATAGTGATGGAAAAGATAGACCAGAACTAAAAGTTGAAGTTCTAAATTGGAGAAAGGCCAATTTTCATGGTATTAGGCAAGAACTTTTCAAAGCTGATTGGAGGCAGATGTTCGCAGGTAAAGGGACGGCTGGAAAAACGGGAAGCCTTCAGAAATGAGATAACAAGAGCCCAAAGAAAGTATATTCCTGTCAGGGTGAAAGGGAAGGCTGGTAGGTATAAGGATTGCTGGATGACTAAAGAAATTGAGGGTTTGGTTAAGAAAAAGAAGGAAGCATATGTCAGGTATAGACAGGATAGATCAAGTGAATCCTTAGAAGAGTATAAAGAAAGTAGGAGTATACTTAAGAGGGAAATCAGGAGGGCAAAACAGGGACATGAGATAGCTTTGGCAAATAAAATTAAGGCGAATCCAAAGGGTTTTTACAAATATATTAAGGACAAATGGGTAACTAGGGAGAGAATAGGGCCCCTCAAAGATCAGCAAGGTGGCCTTTGTGTAGAGCCACAGAAAATTGGGGAAATATTAAATGAATATTTTGCGTCAGTATTTACTGTGGAAAAGGATATGGAAGATATAGACTGTAGGGAAAGAGATGGTGACATCTTGCAAAATGTCCAGATTACAGAGGAGGAAGTGCTGGATGTCTTGAAACGGTTAAAAGGTGGATAAATCCCCAGGACCTGATCAGGTGTACCCGAGAACTCTGTGGGAAGCTAGAGAAGTGATTGCTGGGCCTCTTGCTGAGATATTTGTATCACCGATAGTTACAGGTGAGGTGCCGGTAGACTGGAGGTTGGCAAATGTGGTGCCACTGTTTAAGAAGGGCGGTAAAGACAAGCCAGGAAACTATAGACCGGTGAGCCTGACGTCAGTGGTGGGCAAGTTGTTGGAGGGAATCCTGAGGGTCAGGATGTACAGGTATTTTGAAAGGCAAGGACTGATTAGGTATAATCAACATGGCTTTGGGCATGGGAAATCATGTTTAATGAACTTGACTGAGTTTTTTTGAAGAAGTAACAAAGAAGATTGATGAGGGCAGAGCAATAGATGTGATCTATATGGACTTCAGTAAGGCGTCTGACAAGGTTCCCCATGGGAGACTGATTAGCAAGGTTAGATCTCATGGAATACAGGGAGAACTAGCCATTTGGATACAGAACTGGCTCAAAGGTAGAAGACAGAGGGTGGTGGTGGAGGGTTGTTTTTCAGACTGGAGGCCTGTAACCAGTGGAGTGCCACAAGGATCGGTGCTGGGCCCTCTACTTTTTGTCATTTACATGAATGATTTGGATGCGAGCATAAGAGGTACAGTTAGTAAGTTTGCAGATGACACCAAAATTGGAGGTGTAGTGGACAGCGAAGAGGGTTACTTAAGATTACAACAGGATGGGCCTGTTGTGCATGGGGAATCATGTCTCACAAACTTGAGGATGGGCCAACGGGCTGAAAAGTGGCAGATGGAGTTTAATTCAGATAACTAAGAGGTGCTGCATTTTAGCAAATCTTATACACGCAATGGTAAGGTCGTAGGGAGTGATGCTGAACAAAGAGACGTTGGAGTGCAGGTTCATAGATCCTTGAAAGTGGAGTCAGAGGTAGATAGGATAGTGAAGGCGGCGTTTGGTATGCTTTCCTTTATTGGTCAGAGTATTGAGTACAGGAGTTGGGAGGTCATGTTGCGGCTGTACAGGACATTGGTTAGGCCACTGTTGGAATATTGCATGCAATTCTGGTCTCCTTCCTATCGGAAAGCCGTTGTGAAACTTGAAAGGGTTCAGAAAAGATTTCCAAGGATGCTGCCAGTGTTGGAGGATCTGAGCTACAGGAAGAGACTGAACAGGCTGGGGCTGTTTTCCCTGGAGTGTTGGAGGCTGAGGGGTGACCTTATAGAGGTTTACAAAATTACATGGGGCATGGATAGGATAAATAGACAAAGTCTTTTCCCTGGGATCAGAGAGTCCAGAACTAGAAGGCATTGGTTTAGGATGAGAGGGGAAATATATAAAAGAGACCCAAGGGGCAACTTTTTCATGCAGAGGGTGGAACGTTTATGGAATGAGCTGCCAGAGGAAGTGGTGGAGGCTGGTACAATTGCAACATTTAAGAGGCATTTGGATGGGTATATGAATAGGAAGGGTTTGGAGGGATATGGGCCAGGTGCTGGCAGGTGGGACTAGATTGAGTTGGGATATCTGGTCGGCATGGACGGGTTGGACTGAAGGGTCTGTTTCCATGCTGTACACCTCTATGACTCTAAGTGCTGGTGATACGTTCCGCTTTCTATTTGTGTGCCTTAGGTCTCTTAAGGTAGGTGATATTATTTCCGGTTATTTTTCTCAGGGGTTGGTAAATGGGGTCCAAATCGACGTGTTTATTGACAGAATCCGGTTTGAATGCCAGGCCTCTAGGAATTTGCGAGAGTCCCTCTGTTTAACCTGTCTGAGGATGCGTGTGATGTCCCAGTCGAAGTGGTTTCCTTCTTCGTTTGTACATAAGGATACTAGTGACAGTGGGTCATGTCTTTTGGTGGCTAGTTAGTGTTTGCGTATCCTGGTGGCTAGTTTTCTGCCTGTCTGTCCGATGTGGTGGTGTTTTTTTTTAAAAAATACAGCCCTTGCATGGTATTTTGTAAATGACATTTGTTTTGCTGATTGTTTGTATAGGATCTTTTAGGTTCATCAGCTGCTGTTTAAACGTGTTGGTAGGTTTGTGGGTTACCATGATGCCTAGGTATTTCAGAGATGTCCCTGATGTATGGTAATGTGGCTAGAGTGTCAGGGCACATTCTGTCTGCTTGTTTAGGAATTGGTGGACTGTGTATTGGGTACCCGTTCTTATTGAATATGCTGTATAGGTATTTTTCTTCTGCTGTTAGTGTGCTGTCCCCCATTTAAATAATGTCTTGATGCAGCTCAGTTTGTGGGTGTTGGGATGATTGCTTCTGGATCTATGGTCTGGTCTGCATCTGGTCTGTGTGTTCCTTTCCTGTCGACACTGATCTGAAATTCTTCATTAACTGCTTGTTCCAATGTGACATCTAGGAAGGGGAGTCTGTTGTTGTTCTCCTCCTCTTTTGCACAAAAAAACTCAGCAAAACCAATGTAATTTATAAAATACCATGTAAAGACTGTAACAAACACTACATTGGACAGACAGGTAGAAAACTAGCCACCAAAATACACGAACACCAACTAGCCACCAAAAGACATGACCCACTATCACTAATATCCTTATGTACAGATGCAGTAGGACACTATTTCGACTGGGACAACACATCCATCCTCAGGCTAAACAGAGACACTCAGGAATTCCTAAAGTTCTGGCATTCAAACTAGAACGTCGTCAATAAACATAGATTTAGATCCCATTTACCAACCAACCCTAATGATATCATCCACCTTGAGAGCAAGTGGGACATAACATCAGTACTCCATCGAAGGCTCACTGATGTGACCCAGCATAGTGACGAAACATCTGAAAACAAACCTTCCAGCTCAGTGAACAAACTTACAACCTGAGTTTGAGCTGTTTACTGACATGGGATTAGTCCTATATCCATCCTGCACCTCACCTATTGTTGGCTGAAACTAACATTAGTCGAGAGTGTGTTGCTGGAAAGCACAGCAGGTCAGGCAGCATCCGAGGAGAAGAATCGACATTTTGGTCATAAGCCCTTCATCAGGAATGAGGCTTGTGGGCCGGGGCCCAGAGATAAATGGAAAGGGGTGGGGTTGGGGGTGAGGGAAGGTAGCTGTGAAAGTGATAGCTGGACGAAGCTGGGGGAGAAGGTGATAGGTCAGAGGGGGAGTGATGGACAGGTCCAGAGGGCAGTGCGGAGTTGGAGACTTGGGACTGGGATAATGTGGGTTTGGGGGGGGGGGGGGGGGAGATGAGGAAGCTGTTGAAATCCACATTTATCCCCTGTGGCTGCAGGGTCCCAATGCGGAACCCTGCATTGGGGCATTCTTCCTCCAGGCATCAGGTGGTAACGGTTTGGCGATGAAGGTGGCCCAGGACCTGAATGTCTTTGATGGAGTGGGAGGGGGAGGGTGAGTTGAAGTGTTTTGGTGGGGTTGGTGGGTGCAAGTGCACCAGAGATGTTCTCTGAAAAGATCCGCAAGAAAGTGTCCTGTCTCCCCGATGTGGAGGAGACCACTCCAGGTGCAATGGATGCAGTAGATGACATTGGTAGAAGTAACATCAGAGTGCCACTTCCCAGGCAATATGCTACAAGTTGCACGTCAAAAGCTTTAGAAATGTAGGTCAACAATATATTAAAGGGCCCATTTAGAAATTAATGCAATCAATTTTACATTATGATAAACAGGAAAAGACACTCAATTGCGCACTATAGTTCATGAAAGCAGTAATACATAGAGCAGAGAAAATGGATTGGATACAATTAAATTTCCATAATTAACCCATGTGGCTGAGAGAATAAGCCTAGTCATGTATAATTCAGTAAAACAAATCTATCACATTTAAAAGTTAAAGGCTTCAAATATGAATGAAATGTCACCTTCAATAAGAGAAGATATAAACAATAAATCAACAAGTTTCAATAACCATGCAACTAGCCAAAGATATTGTGGCTCTGGATATAAACAATGAACACTTACTGTAAGGGCAGATAAATTTGGTTCTTTTCATGACCAGAAATTAGTGATGTTGATCAGAGCAAATTTTGTGCCATTCATTTGCATTTCCATAGAACCGACAGGATCAGATCAAGGGAGAAATGACTTCCGGAATAGTTTCCATAAAAGAAGTCGTTACTCTACTTCCACAAGATGTGCTTTCTACTCTGAAGTAGAACTTACACTCATGATCTGATACTTGATCTAGACTTGTTCAAAACGTACGTATTGGATTCCATAAATCCAATTTAACCCAAGTTAGAACTTTGCAAAAAAGGTCTCACTCTTGTAGCATTCACTCAAAAGCAAGGAGAGGGATAACCTTCACAATATGATAGCCAATGAGTGCTGTGATATTAGAGTGCTTCTATTTGGGTTAGTTGAATTTCGGAAAGATTGGAGATTTGATATCTTTGCCACAAACATTAAAAGTCCCAGTAAATTCAACATAAAATGTTTAATACAACTGATATGTGCATCCTGGCCATAAATCTTCCTCAACTCCCATTCCCCATTTATCAAAGAATTCTTAAAAATGATGGAAATGGATGCAAAAGCATCAACCAAAATGGCATTGACCTGACAGAATTAATTTGACTGAACACTGATAATTCTGAACATTGTGCAACGGATTAACACTCATTGCAACTGAGAAACAGTACTGAAGTGGTACTGACCTTGCAACTGAAAGTCAGATGTCAAATTCCACAATTGTGAATTGTGAACATGTATTAATTTAGTAGAATTGGTCATTTGTATTCAGAAAAACTAATGGGCATTGCAAAAATCTAACTGGTTCAAAGTTCCTTATGACACTCCTATTCAAGCTAACTTACACCTAACTAGACACCCGTGATGCCCTAGATGCAGCCAAGCAAGCCACTTAAAACAGAACAGAACCAAGGAGAGTAATGACTGAGACATCAGATGCGGGTAGAAAAGTACAAACTGTCCTCATCAGTAGCTGGGGACTGGTGGCCAATTGAATCCATTATCCCACAGATGAGCATTATTTACTAATTTTTTTCATTCTCCAACTACCCCTCAGTATAATCTGTCCTCTCAGCAATACAAGGTAGTCAAAAGGGAGTTCTGAATGACATATTCAAATGATTATGGTTTTCTCAGCATCTATTTTGAACCCAATGAAGTCTCAGGTTAAAGATCAGGGAAAATCTTGTAATTACAACTGACAGCGTCTTGAATTATTGAGTCATTACTTTATAATGATGAATATGACTTGAAGGAAGCATTCAAAAATTTCCAATCTAACAGTCTTACATATGTAATAGAATTGATAGGAGTGTTTTGTTGTTAATAGGTACACCTCATCCTGAGCTATGTGAACAGACTAAGGGCAAACAGAACAACCCAAAAACTGGACATTTGAGAAGCAAAGATTGAGACATCAAAAGCTAGCAGACCAAGGTGATTATGATGGGTGAATAAAACAATTTTGCTAGACAGTGCCAGGCACATCTCAGGAGCAGCAAACCTTGTAATGTGACTACACATATAGCTTTGGCAAGATAAATCTACATAGTTATCCTCATTCCCAAGTCTGATAATGGCCTGGGTATAAATGCAAGAGAAAAGGTCAAAATATTGAACATGTCCTGAGTCTAGTGTCATGGGAATGCTGATTTTTCTGAAATTTGAAAAGAACACCAACATCCAGCCAATTTGGTTCAAATCGTGAGAGATTTTAAAAAATGGCATAAGGTGCGGGATACAACAAAGCTTACTGACCCAAACACTATTTATGGCTCTGAATACCTGTATACCAGCATCAGAAGCCACCTAGTAGAGCTTTCAGTGTAGTTGTATGCTGGAACCTATCCAATGGTATCAAAATAAGATAAAGATGTTTCGTAAAGATTTATACCAGAAACAAGTTGAGAAGAGATATCTCCTGCGACTGTTTTCACCTCCACACTCAACCAATTTGATTTTTTAAAGATTCTACTTTCGTGTCGAAAATTAATGTTAGTTTGAATGCTTTTCACACTCTTTAATCAGTCAAGTGTTGAGATTTCCATTATATTGATTTGTTTTAGATTGTGAAAATGCTATATATTACAGATCAAGATTTTAAAACCTTTTCAGTATAAAAGCTTTTCCAAAGCATTCTTACAGAAATGAAATGAATAGACTTAAATACAAATCTACAATTGAACAATACGGAGAACTAAATCAGACTAAACTAAATATGGAGTTATTAATAAAATTGAAAATCAAATTGGTTCAGCTCTAAAAAGTGAGTTCAATTGTAACTAAAGATAAAAAGCAAGGTTAAACAAAGGATGATCATAGAAATAAGGCAGAAAATTCCCTTACCTATAAACGTAATTTGTTTTACTGAGATATGAATTATACCTAAGTAGGGGAAAATTCAGAACAAAATAGGCAATATTAATGTCACTGAAATTAAATAATCAGGGCTAGGCAAGCTCTAAATGGTATCCAGTCTATCAAAAACTGACTATAATACCTTCTGCACTGCTGAAATATTTAAGTCCACAACAGAGATAATTTAAGGCCTGGTCAGACTGGATATCAGTTGATCAATGTTGGATATCAATATTTGCCTATGCAAATTATTTTTTCCTATAAATAACATGAATTGTAATGAGTAACAGAATATTGTAACGTGCCCACATTAATTGAAGAATTGTAACGGGATACCCTTAACCTAAATCCATAAGAAAATACTTGCAATTTATTTAGCCAGAAACATACCAAAAAGAAAGACAACTTCTAAATGGCATAACAGCAAATAATTAAACATCATGATTTTTGAAGAACCATATTTTTAGGAGCTATACTTGCATATTTTCAGATGCAATTATGCTCTCTCACATCTTCAGTCACACAGCAACTACTCCAGTGCACCCAAAATGTTGCAAATCACTTTTGTTTAAAAATTGAGTTATCCAATGTAAATAACACAAATATGAATTAAGGATAATTCAAATTGTTACTTTTAAACAACATGTAGGCCCTATTTCTTTTGGAATAATGTGCTCAATGAGGAACTATACTAGAATGCTAGCAGCACAATACTTCAGAGAAGGGCAGCTGTTTAACTCCAGATGCCATCAGCAAAGAGAAAAATTCTTGTATAATACTGCTTGCAGAAAGTTTCATGAAGGATCCGCTCTACAACTACAACCAATTTAAGAGCATATTTTAGGAAGTGACAATTATGAGACTATACAGACACTGCCATTCATTTACATCACATTAACACCAGTGGTTTCATAGATTAAAAACTCTGCTTTATGTAGTTTAAATACAGCTATATGTAAAGATATTGGTAGTATTTGTTATTTTGATGTACACAAATTTTCAGAGCTACAAATCAGAATTACAGTGAACTAGATACTGAGAAAATTCAACACAATCTAGCTACTATATAGATTGGATCGAATTAATGAGATATTCACTGCTTCTAAGATTACCTACTCTTAAAAGGGGAGAAGCAATATAAACAGACCCCTGTCCTGTATATTCCTTGGGCAAGAAAGTACTTGCTAGCTTAAAGACTAGTAAACAGAATAGATTGAACCTACTCCCACGGAAATGTGATGCAATATTTAAATAGAATTACATTATAAAGCAGCCATTTAAATTTGCTTTCGAGAAAATCAGTGAGCCCCATGTAAAGACCATAAGAGGCAGAAGTGCCGAAATAAAGATTAGAGCAATGCAACAGAATTGTTAAAATCCTGAACAGTTTCAGAAACAATTAAATTTAGTTATGAATTGCTCATGGTACAAATATAATGTTAATACTTTCTCATATTAGAAACTGCATGTAATAGGGAATTTTTACTCTCGTCAACTAATTGGAAGTACACTTTGTTACATTAATTACAATGTTGAAAGACTGTTAGCAGCTATAGCAAGGAACATTAACCATGAGACAAACTAACAGTAAATTATGTTAGTGGAATCAGGTTAAAGAAACAATTAGTTGGAACTGCATAATTTAAGTTTGAAACAAATCTGAAAGCTGACATCTGAAGGTAATGAGGTACTTTAGATTTTAACTTCCCTATTTAAACTCCTATAAAGTTTAAAATTCAATATCAATACCTTCACATTTCAACTTCAAATGCACTTCTTTCCTTTACTACTAACTTACCATTTTAAAAGTTTTCGCAATTACAACAAGAGTAATTACTTCTCAGATTACAATACTGAATTATGAATGACTACTTCTAAAGACACCTATGGCAGCACATGCCACTTGTTTATTGATTTATCGGGGGTGGTGAGACACCTACTATAAAATGGGAAACAGCTCAAAATCTATTTTGAAGTATGCATCAGCCAATAAGAAAAGGCACATTTGTCAATTTGAAAAACGTGAACATTTGAACAGAAGCATTAGCCTTGCCCTAGCAATCATCAATTTCTACTCCTGCAATCAGCATGCCCTGCATGTACTAACGTAAATTAACTACAATAGTTTGGTAAATTTCAAGAGCATTTGAAAGCAACACATAGAACTACAGAACTGAAGAATTTTTTTTAAACTGCTGGATCAAAACACTTATTACATAGAACTTAAGAATTCCAGTAGTGATGTGGATTAGCAAATGACAAAGAATGTGGGCTGACTGTATAGAATAGGATAGGTAAAAACAGAACTTAGAACTTTGTAATCAATTATCTAAAATTAAACATTTCAAATTTTAAAGTTAATGTTTGAATGCAAGAGTCAGAGTTAACTTTTGAAAGTACCAGGTGTGTTATTCAATAAACCATAACTTTAAGGAAAGGATCAAACAGGTAGAAGTCAAAAACAAATCTTAATAAGAATATGAGAAAGACTGACTACATTTAGACAGTACACATGCAAACAGAGTTGGATAGGGAACTATCTACATGCAAATTTGCTTTGCAGCATAAAGCTCTTCAAGACCATTGTTCCCAAGTAATACGTTGCAGTTGATGAAGGTGTCAAGTGAGCACAGAGCAACAAATCTAAAAAACATAAAACTGATGCATCAAAGAGATAAAAGCCTATCTCTTAAATAATATTACTTATTTGGCTTTGCAAGTACAGACACCGCAGAAGCAAATAAGGACTAGCCAGAAGAAAAATCAGTTTCAAACCTTAAAACACAATGCAAGAATCATGGTGCTTTTAAATAAAATGAACGTGCAATACATTTTTGCATGCCTCAGTGCAGCACACATCAGTTTACTAAACTAAATAGTATTTCTACGTTAAGATTTGGCAATCTAGTGATTATGGGAGTGGACCAATAATCTAGAAGTCTTGAAATCGCACCAATGCAAGTTGTGAAACTGAATGCAATAAATCTGGTGAGATACTACTGCAAATTAACTTTGAAATACTGTTTTTTCTTTAAAAGGTCGACAAATCCCACTGATTCCTAATGGATCCAACCTAGACTGGCACGTCACCACCATCCCAATACCATGGTTGATTCTTACTGCTCTCAAAACAATTTGGATTGGGCAAATAAGACTAACATTTCTCATCTCACCCAAATTTCAAGAAGGAACACGCAAAAATGCAAAAGAACTTGTTGCTCAGCCCTGGCTAGTGAGTGATGCCTTGGAGTGATGACCAATATTAGCTTAATAGGCTTGGACCTGTGTTATGCATAAAGCACTCCAGGAAACAAGGTCAACGATGTTGTAATTTTACAGTTAGACTTTGATCACACTCCATTGGTTACATGGGGGATGGGAGGGTTGGCGCAGAAAATGATAGTTTCAATTGTGTTTTTATATAGGCTGGTGGCACCTAAACAAAAAAGAAACAATGAACTAAACCTGTTTGTTGCTAGACAGGTAGTTTCCTTCCGACAGTGTCGCCGTGCCAAATCTTAAATAAAGTCATTAAATTTCACTAGTGAACCAGGAGCCACAACGATTTGAAAAAGATGGCAATGAAAATGATAAAGCTTCAGACTGGATCCAGCTGTCTAAAGCAACAACTTGAGAGCAAGGAGACAAACTGTATTAAGGTTAAGGGGTAACTCTGAAAACAAAATTAGAAATATGAGATAGACAGACAACTGCTAAACATGCAAGGGCATTTAACTCTGGGACTGGATTTTGTTTTAAGCAATAACTCTTGTGAAACAAATTTAAATACCCAACATACCAAAAGTTTAAAGAGCAGTTTGAAATTCTGGGATATATATAGAACAGAACAAAGAGAAAAATAGATTAAAATAAAACAAAACATTTAAATGCTAGAAACAGGCAATAGATAACTTAGCACACTTCACGCGATTTCCTGAGTGTTTCCAGCATTTTCTGTTTCAGCTTCATATTCTCAGCACTTCCAGATGTTTGCTGTTTAAAACTAAGTTGATTGTCAGTTAAATTCAAACTTTCTGAAAGAAACTCACTTTAGGATCAATCTCAGCATCATCATCTTCATCCCCCTCCTCCTCAATATCATCATCATCCTGTTAAAAGAAAGTTTCACATCATTAAAGTGGAATTTGATGCCACTTAGTCAAATTGAAGTGGGCCAAACCAGTGCCTGACAAGTTGCCAGCTTAACACCTAAAACCCGCCATAAATGATGACTATTTCCCAGCTCTGTGACACTAATTTAGATCAACAAAAACAGCTACCTCAGGGTATTCCACCCAAATTACAGAGTATTTTATTAATGCGGCAATAAAACATTACCAATCCAGATAAATTTTCAAAATTAGCACATTGCTGGCAGAATGCAAGAGGAAAATGCATCATTTACAGCAAGATTTTCCAAACACCAAATGTCCATAACTTGAGGAAAGCATGATATGACACAATAAATAAGAATTTCCTTTGCAAAAAGTGCAAAAATGACACACCGAAAGCCTGTGGAACACAGAATTCAGGAATGTCTACATCATTCCAATTTGACAAGGCAGCACAATGCATTGCTTGCAAAGTTCCTTTGTAGCTCTCATATCACACTATAGATCCAATTTCAGCTCTAACTCAGAGGTCTGAAAATGAGGAAAATTCAAGTGTAGGGCGCTTTGGTACCAAGAGTAGTTGTGGGTGTGGAGTGAAGAGATAGGGCTCTAATTCCTCCAAGATCGTACCTTTGAACTATACAGATCAGTGGACTGATCATCCACAGCAAGATTAGAAATTTCATTAATGCCCCTCAATTGAAGCTAACCAGTCAATAGGTGTTTTACTCTGTTTTATAAAACAAAACTATATCTACTACCCATATTAACAGACTTGCAGTTAAATACACATCCAGTCAACATTTCCTAATATAAATCTGGCACCTATATTTAAATGAATAGCTCACATATAAACTTATCACATTGCAAATACACCTTCCCACCAGCAGTATTTCAGTTCTCAATTACACTACTTTTCAGGTGAACTGATCAGAAACCTAATGGTCGAACAAATTCATCACCATTACTTCTCAAGTTGACTTTCTTAAAAAAAGTAGCAATGAAAGAACGATCTATAAGTGAAGAGAGTCTTCAAAATGACAAATGAATTATTATATCTTCACATGCTCTGATCAAATTGTCTCATTCTCTATTTCCTCCTAAAGACTGTGCCATAATACTTAAAAGGTGATTTAAATCTGCATGGAATTATTTTATTTATAAATTTTTGTTCAACATGCTTTTTTTAAAAAAAAAAAATTTTCCTTTGTTGTCCACCACTTTGTCTATTTGATGGAGAGTATAGTAGAGCTCAATCTTGTATCACAAATGTATTCATCCAGGAACCATAATGAGAAACAGAAACTATCACTAATTTCCCCTATCTTACACAAAAGAATGAAGACCAACTGTCAAGAACATGCTGTTGTGACTAACTAATCTATCACAAGTTTACAACTGAACTTTAAGCATTCCGACTCTGTCGGCTATTCATCAATATTATCAGCTAAATTGATAATATCAATGAAAACAAATAATAAAATTAATTAGACAGGGAATCCACAAAGTTTCTGCCTCCTGGGGGAATAAAACTAAGGGAACAGATTGAAATATTTGATTACAAAGGAGTTCATTTCCACAGTAAACTGCTTTTCTCTATTACAACTCAGTAATAGTGAATGATAAGAGTTTCATCAATTTACCAGTTACCATGGTATCAAAGATAGATATTAAAACTTTCTAAACCATCACATCAAGCAAAGGATTTGCTCTTTTAGACTAACTGAATAATCTCAGAGGAAACAAAAATCTTAAAGGCATATCATCCTTCAATAAGAATGAGTCGCACTACGGAATTTCCCTAAAACACATCGTGTCTATGAGTGCTTGCTTGAGTGGAGTGCTCCAATCACCAGGCTTTCACAAAAGCTAGTTTGCTTCCCCCTCTCTATCAAAAACAATTATACCACCATTCCACCAAATTTCAAATAACTCAATTCCACCTCTTCCCTCCCCCCCACCAACCCCAACAGATAAGCATTTTCTTTGCATTATTCTTATTTCGAACTTTGCAATTTGCTCTAAAAGAATCCAATTAGTCATTACGGGATTAAAAACTTGGCATGATTAAAACATCTTGTTACCAAACATACTGACTAAAACCATAGAGTCAGCATTTCCAACAATAGTAGCTTCCAACAGCATGGGACACATTTCAAAAGAAAAGAATTTGCAAGGTTAGAGGGAAAGAAAGAGCAGGAAAGTAAGGCTAATCCATTAACCAACTCAGTGGACTTCTGTGCTCTCATCTTATGAAAAGCCAACTCAACACCTTTGAACAAATGAAATTCAGGCAGTTATAATAATGACGACTTTGCCTGTGCTAACTTTCCACTCCCACAAGCACATGTACTATCCTTCCAGCCCCTACAATGCAGCTGCACACGAACAACATCATTGCATTTCCAAGTGCAACCACATGCTCAGCTCTGTTGCTCCATTCCTTACAATGCAGATGCACAACTGGAATATATGCAAACCTAGCATTACTGCTCCATTCCCTGCTGCACAGCCACATGCCCAGCTGTTACTTTACCTAGAGCAATTACCTCAATACGATTTGCTCCAAATCAAAGAAAAGAGAGTACAGCCTGGAGGAAAGATGCTAATTCAGTCAAGCTGTCCAGGATAGTGCTACATTTCTTAAAAAACAGGATAAATATGAGAAGGAAGTGCCATTTAGTCTTCAGCCTACACTGCCAGTTAATACAAACTTCGGCATCAGTTTCACTTTCCCACCTTAGCCCCACGTATCTTGGTTCGATTAGTAGCCAAAAACCTTTTGGTATGATCAACAAAATAATCACAGCTCTCCAGGGGAGCTAATTTCAAATATTCACAATATTCTGCATGAAGAAATATTTCATCTGTGTGAAATGGTTAACCCTTTGGCCTGAGACTATTTCTTCAGGAAGATGATCAGGATTAATCATAAAGGTACACTTCAGACTGAAAACTGATCTTGTTTGTTAATAACCTGATATTTGGAAAGAAAAAAAAGTCAGACAATTTCATTAGATGCTCGTTTTTGAGGGCAAAGTAAATAATCCCACATTTTTCTGAAGAGAAAAGGAAACTCCTAGAGTGAGTGCCAGCTATAATATGCCAAAAATAAAATCTATTACTGTATACTTTCTTACCTCCTCTTCACCTTCTTCACCTTCCTCCACCTCATACTGGAAGAGAAAAGATTTGCATATTTCTCATGAACCTAATATAATTCTAATATTGCAAACAAGGTTATGCTTAGGCTTATGCTTTTCAAACTGTGTAACTTCCAACAAAAGAGAGATTAAAGCACAAGGGACATGCATTTTCCTCTGTAGGAAAGGTTCTTCATTAGGAATTTCAGCAGAAATAATTTTTCCATTTGATAAGTTTTTTTTTGAAATTTATTTCCAAATTTGTTTCAAACTTGAAACTTATTCAAATATAAATAAAGTATCTTTCTCAACAGGTAGTGATGAGACTACAATTTGAGAAACGAAACCAATACGTTGGGAGTACAATGTCAAAACTTTACTCGGTCAGAAAGACAAATTACAATGTTTAGGGATGTATGGCAGGTACATACCCACCCAAAGTTTCCTTATAAAGGAACATATAGCTGCAGGCAAATATAACATTTAAATAATACTAGATACCTTTTATATAATCAAAAAGTACATGGGTGGTTTGGGTAGGATTTGGATCAGAGGTATAAGATCCACATAATACATTGCAGAGTTATTCTTAACTTTAGTGTAGCTTTGTTTTGGATCTTATTTTATTATTTTAGGTCATTGTATTTCCTGCTGCGGAAAATACTTACATCTTGAAATCAAAAGTTGTGTAGATGTTACTATAAAAAATTTTTTCAATGGAAAAATAAATTAAGTGTTATGCTGCAAAGTAATAAGTATCATAAAATGTCACTGAACAAAGCAATTAGCAGTACCTTTCTCACAAGCCTCAATGATTTATAATTTCGAGCTGTGATAACCTACATAGTAGTTAGTTAGGCAGCATGTGGACTACTGTCATTCGTGGTTTACTTCATTTGCTGTTTATTAGTTCCATCCAACCTAATTCCACAGCTTGATCTTCCAAATCTATGCTGTTTTGTGCCATCCCATCTCCATCAGCAATGTGACTTTACTTCCTTTTTTCTTCCCACCTTCAGAAATGTCAAATTTCCCAAAATATCCAGTTCCCCGTCTTAGTCACCTTGCAATCATGTTTCTGTGATGATCATATCAATTTTTTTTCTACTTATGCAATTGGCTCAGCTATTTTGTTATGGTTACTGCATGTCTTCAGATAATATGTCCTTTCACCTTTTTTTTAAAGCCTGATTTTATTTGCTGGTGGACTCATCTATTTTTATGGCCTGTATTTCCTGTCACAGAGGTTTGTTAACTTGCACTATTGCCTTGGACTCTAGATTTTCTAAATTTACATTCACTGAACTTTCCCCTCTCTCTGCAATCCCTCACCTCAACTATTGCATTTAAAGCCTCAAACTACAACTTTAGTTCTTCAACTTGTCAGGATACTGGTCTCAAAGTAGTTCAAGTGAAGTACACCCAACAGACCACCTCCTACTTCCTCCGTACTGTTGTCAGTACCCTAAGAAATAAAATTAATTTCACTCAAGTGAATCTGAGCATTGTAAGCAAAAGCTTCTTTTAAAAAAAAAAAGACATGAATTTGCTATTGTCTCAATTTACAATCCAGGGATTACCTTCAAACTGTAAATTAGGGATTACTTTCTTTGTAGTTCCTTTTAAATTTTGCCCCCAGTTTTCCATCTTTTTACTCATGCAGACTGCACTGCTCCAAGAAGTGCTCTCAAAATTATTTGATGAACTCATCCAGGTTAGTATACTTAGTTTGATGCTTGCAGTTTAAAAATCACCCATGATTATTACTTTCCATTTATTACAAACAAAGTTTCTTTTCATATATTTCATTCTATATGTTGCTACCCATTAAGGGATTTATAGACCACGTCCACAAGAGACTTCTTTCTCTTAAGGATAATATCTCTCATCTCCACCTAAATTAATTCTACATCCTAATTTCCTAGATCAAAGTAAGTTTTAACTATTGCATTGATGACATCTTTGACAACAGTACAACCCCTTCATTTAGCCCCCTCAGTATTCAGAACCTAACCCTTGTTACATAGACGCATCTTTGTAATGGCCATCTTAAAAGTACAACCCCCACTTTCTCCAATACTGATGGTAGCGCTCCATGAACTTGAACCCATTTGCCCCACATGTCGTTTGAGCTTCATATTAACTCTGCTAACCTGTGTGCCCTCTGCCAATAGGCAGGTAATAATCCAGGACATTATAACCCTCTAGGTTCTGGTCTTCAATTTGTCAAACTGTCAAAGCAGATCTTTTTTCTGTGTCCCATCTATGACATTGAGTTTAATGCCCATATCTAAGAGCTTGGGTTCAAGATATAATGGTCAAAGAGAAGGTACGGTTAAGAACAGCCTTCAGAATTTAACTTCTTATAAGTGTTTATTACATACTAAGACCAAATATTACAATATATAGAATTAGGAAACATATCAGGCTCTAAATATACTTAATTTATTAAAAGACTATTCCAATAATGCCAATGCTAGACCAATTGCTAGTTGGTCTACTCCAACTTCGTATCTGTAGATATCACTACCTTCTTTCTTATCTCTGCTCAGTGAGGAGCAGCTCTATGACATCATAAGATTACTCCAGGGTCCCAAAGCTCACACCAACACCTGCCCCCATTTCTTCTCCACCCCATCATAAGAACTACATTATATAAATATTTTAAATGCATCACCTGGATTATTATAATTACTGCATATTTTTTCCATATATATCTCCTATTCCTTACCAAGTCTTCAATTCATTTGTCTTAGTATGTGGGTCAGGAAAGTCTATGACAAAGTATAGAAACATTAGAGGTAACATTGGTCAGCTCCCTCTTTTTTCCTCTCCTGACATCCATTACAACAGGTGATTGCTGAAGTGTCTTGCACTGATGTAAGTGCTGAAACTGATGGGCAACGTAGGTGGTTTCTTCTTCACTAGCAATTGGATTGGGTGAATTAGAGAAAAGTGATGCTAATTATTCATAGAAAATTCTCCTATTAGGCAAGTTTTCTATTTCAGTGTTGATTTGTTTCAAACCATGTATAGACATGCTGGCTTGGAAACAATTTGGTTTTGTGTTTGCTCAATTCATCAGACTGCAGCACATCTTCAAGAAGTGATTTTTTTCCCTTCAATGAATATAGCATTGGTGTTTGGCTAAACAATTTGTCTTTGGTGTGGGGCTTTGGAACAACACCTGCGACAAGATCCTCCTGCACGAGAATGCGTAGGGCTTTTGCATTAATGTTATAACATCATATTACAATGTTATGAAATATGGTATATTTTTCAAATGAGAGGTCTCGCTTCCTCTGACTGTTCTATTGTGCATCAAGTAGTCAACATTCCATACAATGCTCTGCAACAAAATGGAACTTTACAGTAAAATACTTCTTGAACAATTTTCTTGATTGGATCCATGCTACTTGGATTACCCTTCAACAGTCAGAAGCTCTTTTGATTCAAGTTAATTAACAACTAATAAACTAAAGACTGTCACAAATGAACTCTTTATTTTCAGTTTCTATAGTTGGATCTGAGAGTTGGATCTATTATTGAAGCTTAATGATGTCATATTTGTTCTTGAAGTGAAACATTGACCATAAACTGTTTTGGTCATTGACAAATGTAATTTGTTTCTCATCTATCTGTTGTCCACATAATGATGTGATGCTCTCCCCATACTACCTGTGCTAACCTGTTCTGCATCCAATGCCGAAGCTGTTCAAAATCTTCAGAATTGCAATCTTTACATTTTCCACTTTGCTGATCTAGCAATTGAAATCGCTCTGATAGAAAGATCTGATGTGGTGAATGGTGTTACATTAGCTGACTTTTGGTCGGCATTTAAAGTTGAAGTGACAATTAAGATTTATAATTGATTGCAAACTTTTCACCTTTGATTAGACAGACAATGTAGCTATGAGTACCTTCTTTAAACACGAAGGAAAATGCAGCCAATACAGTTGGTTTCATATCCCATCTTGCCAATTAATGTGGAAATCTCGCTAAAGTACAAGTTACGAAACTGAAAACTTTCACAGCTTGAATCATGTCTCAGATGATAAGGGGCTACAGAGGACACAATGAAAACAAGAAAGGGATTTGGGCAGACCCTGTTTAAAAACATGTAAAATGCTAAGATAGTTAATGATAAATAAACTGTAAAAACAATTCAGTAATACATGAAAATCAAATTGTCAGGCTGACTTGAGATACTAAAATGGTCTTTTACCAAGACGCGTTCTCAAAAGACTGTATTTAGAAGTGCATATCATAATTGTGCCCAAACTCAAAGTAGCTGTTTAAATCCACCACAAATTGGCACCAAGGAAGGTTTTCATAACATTGGTTAGTGACACCAGATCAAACATTGACAAAGGAAGGGTCAATGACCGTTTTACTGCCCAGCAGTTAAGGTGATCAGCTTGAGATGGGCAGCTGATGAGAAGATCTGAACCAAAGAAAGCATCTTTGGGTGCAATAGTTGAAGATGGTGTGGCATCGTAATAGCCTCTTCGGTTAGAAAGTAAACAAGACTGTTCAACTGTTCAAGGCAAACTGAAGAAAATTGACTGGAGGATTAAAATGGGAGGGACACGTTCACAAAAAGAATCAGATGGGTAAAGTAAGAGGAAATAGTGTTTCCTTACTTATGAGGTAAAACAGAATTTTATACAGCTGGAAGGGTAAAACAGGAAGGACTGTTTCACATGCATGGAGTTAAATGGCGAAGACCATTTCCTAGAGAAAGAACAATCATATGATAAATGCATTGGCCATTGCAGGGTAGATAGTTTAGAACACAGCAGAAGAAAACACTGAGATCATGACTCAAGTTTCCAAGAAGGAATGCCTTGAGTATAACAAGTAACTAACTATTTCTCTTCACTTCACTGAGCTGAGAATTGGGACAAGATTTACTGGGAGTCAGAATTTAAGATAGCACAAAGAGACGAGAATTCTGGAATTAAAATGAAGTTGAACAAGCAGTAGGTACAGGCAACAGCTGAGATAAGGTAGCGAGCTTCTCAGTGCTTGTATTTGGTCACAAAGAACAATTGTCACAAGATCTTGATCAGCTGGGCAAGTGGAATGAGAAATGGGAAATGATGGTTGATGTAGATAACTCTGAGGTGTTTCGTTTCGGGATGTCAAATCAAGGTAGGAGTTTCATGACGAATGGTAGGCCCTTAAAGGATGTAGTGGAACAAGAGGGACCTTGCACTTCAGGTGCACAGATCTCTGAAGGTGGAGTTACAGGTAGACAGGGCAGTGGAGGTGGCTTTTTGACACACTGCCTTCATCAGTAAAGGCACTGGGTAAAGAAGTTGGGAAGTTATGTTGCAGTTGAGGAGTATGGTGTTCAGTTTTAGTCATCTTGCCATAGGAAGGCTATTATTAAATTGGAAAGAGCACAAAAGAAATTTACAAGGATGCAGCCTGAACTCAAAGGTCCGAGTTACAGGGAGAAGTTAGATAATCTAGCACATTTTTTCTTTAGAGTGTAGGAGACTGGGGGTGGGGGGGTAGAAATCTTATAGAAGTGTCTAAAATCATGAGAGTAATGGATAGGGTGAATGTGCTCAGTCTTTTCTCCAGGATTAGGAAATTGAGGACTAGAGGGCATCAGCTGAAGGTTAGAGGGGAAAGAATAAAAAGGGAACCTGAGGGGCAACTTTTTTCTTTTACACACAGGGTTGTGTGCAAAAGGAATGCCAGACGAAGTAACTGAGGCGACTATGTTAACATTTAACATTTGGATAAATAAGAAAGGCTTAGAAGGATATGGCTAAGTGCAGGGAAATGGGGTTAGTGTGGATGACATCTTGGTCAGCATGGACCAATTTGATCCAACAGGATTGTCTTGGTGTCATAGGACTCTATGACTCATTCCTAGCAAGCTGCAATTAAAGTTGAGGCATAAAAGAGAACTGGAGATAATTTCTACTTCCTGTGAATTTCTTTAATCTACTCCCTGTAACAGAGCAATCTACTCTGCAAAGCAAAATACATACATCATATTGTGTGCATATACAGTCAGTTCTGCTATAACACGGTTTCTTCAACTCAAATTGGCTATAATGAGATTGTAGAATTTAGACCATTATTTGTAGAATGTGAACTTCCCTCATCTGCAATGGCTATAACTCTATTCTAGTCCCATTGATTTAATGGTGCTGCTATTATGCTTTTGTTTATAATGCGGGATTGCACGGGAATGGAACTATCGTGTTATATAGGAATAGATTGTAATGGTTTTGCTCTGGTTTTCGGTATGTCTTCCAGTAGAGATTCATTAAAGCAATTGGATATTTAGAGTGTGAAAAATCTCTGCGCAAAATTGTAGTAATATTGACCCAAGAATAATTCATGAGAAAATGCATGTGTCAGTGAATGGAATTTCTAGGAATATTCCCTGGCATGGGGGTCCAATAAGATCTGACACAAAAGAAAAACTGACGTATCAATGAAAACTTACACAAACACTTTGTTTTCCTCCCTTGTGGTTCTAAGGAACTGTTATTGGTTTCTAAACAAATGTTTTTAATGCAAACATGTTATTGAATCAAGTTACTGTTGCAGAGATGGTATTTAAATATGTGGAAGTTTAAAGGCTTCATGTTTTGGCTAAACAAATTAAGGCTCTTGGGTGTTAACTTTGTTACATCTCAGCTTGAAGAAAGATGTAAAAGTAATGTAACATGTGAGCGTTAATGAGTAAAGGAGGTTTTTCTAGGAGTGTAACTTGGTATATGGTTACTGGTTAGAATTATGATCACGATTCAGGATTTTGATAAATGTGAAGTTTTATTAAAATCTGGATTCAGAATTCCCATATATTTAGAATAATTTTTCTTAATGTTTTGATTGTGTACTTTAAGATATTTGGACAGATGATTAATCCTGATTTTTGTTTGATCTTGGGAAAAAAAAACTTGCAAAATTTAAAGATATCGTTCCTAATACAACTCTCAAAAGGGAAAATGGTACTGTTCATTGGACCTTGGAGAGAGTCTTACCCCTTATTCTTCAGGAATTTTTTAAAAATTGTAAAATGACAAGAACATGAATTGTAAATTGAATGCTTCCTCAAAAGTGGCAAAGCATAACAAAAGGAACTCTTCCTGCTAGCAAGTCAAGATTTTGTGCCACTGGATTAATCCATTCTACTAAAGGCGGGATGAATCTTTCACTGCTTTTGCTTGCAGATATAACAAGATTCCTGGCAATGTGAAGATGATGAACCAACATTTAAGGAATTGGAATCCATGACCTAAATAAAGTTTATTTGCATTAATGACATTTGCTGAAAACAATAAAGATATAGTTTTGATGGTTTCAGTGAATATGAAAAAACATTTTCTTTGAAGAAAAATTAAATTACATATTGCAGAGAACCTGTCAGTCCAATAATGTTTATTTAAAGTTAGGGCAATTTTGAGAAGCAAAAAAGGTCTGCTAAGCGGACAAGCAAAATCAATAATGTGAAATTGTGATTTTAAAGATGTTATATTAATAATCTAATGAACTGTAAACTATTTTAAAGGGTCAATAGATAGAAATAGTAAATAGTTAGATTTGTAAAGCTATGAGATTAAAAGTGGAGTTAAAGATATTCCACTAGAACGAGACGAAAGATATTGCCGGAAGTGATTAAACAAGTAGTAATGATCTCGTGAAAGTAGAGGAATAAGAAATTGAATTACTCCAGTGTCACCACCAAGGAAGTTCTCATCCTTAATCTTACAGATAGGAGAGTCCCTTTATGAACTTATTAATTACTGTTTGGAAACAGCACTGCCTGTCAGCTCAGAGGTTTGGTGCAGGTATATCCTATTCAGATAGGCTGTTAAAGGAAAAAACTTAAATTGCAGAGATTCATACTTATTTTTCTAGAAATGCTGCACTTGTGGACAATACCACTTAAACAATTCTTGATCTATTTCTGCCA
The DNA here is from genome assembly GCF_037043375.1 of Chiloscyllium plagiosum. Taxonomy (NCBI): domain Eukaryota; kingdom Metazoa; phylum Chordata; class Chondrichthyes; order Orectolobiformes; family Hemiscylliidae; genus Chiloscyllium; species Chiloscyllium plagiosum. The sequence continues at coordinate 56,754,073 of NW_028270156.1, forward strand.
ACAGGTGGGCCAGAAACAGGTCTAATCGTTTTGTTTCAGGGAAACTAACAAATTAATAGCAGCCAGCAGGTAGCAATCAAAATAACCACAACAGCATGAGAAGTGTCCACTCTGTACATCAGTTACAGTATCTACTTGCATCCTGGATAGTTCATGCAACCACCCAAAAAGGAAAGAAAAGAGACAAGAGCTAAAGGCTCTGAGTGATACAAGTAGAAATGGTTAAGATTTCACCAGGATGGACTAACTTACCTCCACTCATAAAGGGAACCAGAATTTGGACACAACTCAGTCAAGAATTGGGTGTGGATATTAGTGAAAGTGTAGAGCTGGAAAAGCACAGCAGGTCAGGCAGTATCAGAGGAGCAGGAGAATCGACGTTTCGGGCATAAGCCCTTCATCCTCAGGCTCATGCCCGAACATAGATTCTCCCGCTCCTCTGATGCTGCCAGACCTGCTGTACTTTTTCAGCACCACACTTTTCATCTGATTTCCAGCATCTCCAGTCGTCACTTTCCCTTAATTGATATTAACAACAGGTTAGGCTGTACTAATCCAAGATGCTTTAACATAACACGTGGTTACTGACTGATGCAGTTTTCCATTGCTGTGCTGCCTTCTCTAGACCTTCATGAGATTGATGCTACTATACCTGTAACACCATCAGAAACCCAATCCTATACCGTTCAACTTGAAGATATCACATTGATTTAAGGTTCTGATTATGTTGCATATCATAACATAATACCATATGTAGTCCCAGAAAGAGACTGTTTTGGGAAGCTAGAATGGAAGTTATGATAACTGACAGGGTACACAATGACCCTAAGGAAAGTTGCAGGTTTAATACAACTAAGACTGAGGCCAACTATACCAAGGATATGACTGATACCAGTTATAAACTAATACATTAATGAAGCTCTAAGCTAACATGTTTATGAAGTACTGTGCAACTTCCAAGGATCTTTTAGTTAGATGAAATCGGAGACATAACTATCCAACCTGGGTACAGATTGGGCACAAGGACCCGAGCAACTTAACAGAAACTCATTAGGGATAAAGGTGACCTACGTAATCATGTTTGACCAGGAGATACCACCTTTGCCACAGAATCTGCTGAGATGCCACAAGAACATTGGCAAATCTCCTTGACTGCTACAACCTGGACAGAGGAATCAGAATCCATTAATAAAGGCACTGAGGATATTAGATCACCATTTAGTGACACGAGTTATGGAACTTAATGCACAAATCCATCTTTAGATATGGATCATTTCACATGAAATCAATAATTGTTTCACAGATAATCATTTTATATTTGCTCATCAAATCCTATGGATGGAAGTGGGGGGATGGATGGATGACTGAGAGGCTGACCAACACTGTGGCCAAGAAAATAGACAAGTGGGGTTGTTGCACATAAAAGGGACTTAACTGTCAGCATTAGGAAACCCAGGCTCTATTCTATGATTAGCTGCAGGGGAGGCATAAGAGATTCAAGGTTAAAGGTTAGGGATGTGGCACCCACAAAGCCCAGATGATCTTTCGATATCCTTCAGGTAGAAAATATCTAAGTGGGTAACCTCCTAGCTCAGAGCGCTCTAGCCAAGGTCAACAAGAGGGACTGAAGTGATACAACTGATAAGAATTCATTTTTAAAATTCACATTTTTCACATTAGAATGCACAAATATAGCTAGGAGTGCTTTCTTTAAAAGAAGAGAGGTGCAGCAATTATTTCAGGCATGATGGAATATAAACCTAGCCAAGAATCCAAGTTGCAAAGCTGAACAACCTTTACAGCATGAACTAACAGACTCAGGGTGACAAGATGATTGGCGGGAAAAACAAGAACATGAAAAGGACATCTGCAGAGACTATTTAATGATAAGAATATGCAATATAAGTGCTGAGATAGTCAATGGCAAGTGAACAGTAAAAACATTTCAAAGTAAGAGAATTATTCTACAAATTTCCAAGCTGTTCTGGGGTCAGACCTTGATGCATCTTTCCAATAAACACTTCTAAATAACATCTACAATGATTATGCTCACGACTCAGAACGGCCGATTTAAATGACCACCACAAAGTTGTCATTTTCTAGATTTGGATGATCAATGTTAGGATTTTGATGACCTTTTACAGGAACATTTTGTTGTATTCTTATTTGATTAAAACTGTTGGAAATATTTCTTTTGTAGTACTGAAACTTCAAAGTACTTATAAGTTCCTGCTGTTCTAAATGCTGTTTCTACATAAAGTTTGGTTTTCATTTAGACATATGAAGATATTCTTTTTCCAGATGGCTGAAGGATTTCTAGAAGATCTGACACAGAAGCTTTCAAATCAGCTTTAACCCATGAGATTCAAATATTTTTTGAATCTATCAAAGATGGTTAGACATAACTCACCTCTTGTTTTTTTTCTGCAACCGAGCTATTTTTGTAGTGAATTCAACACCATGTTATCAGGTTTTTAAGAAAAATCTACAACAAAATCTACAATATCTACAGGGCGGCAAGGTGGCTCAGTGGTTAGCACTGCAGCCTGACAGCGCCAGGGACCCAGGTTTGATTCCAGCCTTGGGCGACTGTCTGCGTGGAGTTTGCACATTCTCCCAGTGTCTGCGTGGGTTTCCTCCAGGTGCTCTCCGGTTTCTTCCCACAGTCCAAAGATGTGCAGGTCAGGTGAATTGGCCATGCTAAATTGCCCATTGCGTTAGGTGCATGAGTCAGAGGGAAATGGGGCTGGGTGGGTTACTCTTTGGACGGTCGGTGTGGACTTGTTGGGGTGAACGGCCTGTTTCCACATTGTAGGGAATCTAAAAGTATTAATTTTTAACAATTACAATAGATAAAACTTCAGTTGCTGAAATAAAATTTCACCTCTCACCGAAACAAAGACTTAACTAATTTCACGTTAAAGCACTGAAATTTCAAATTCCAATAAAAGACTCCTGGATTTAAGCCAATTTGAAAGCTTTTGCTCTCAGATCTTCTAGAAATCTTTCAGCCATCTGGAAAAAGAATATCTTCATTGTCTAAATGAAAACCAAACTTTACGTTGGAAACAACATTTAAAACAGCAGAAACTTGTAACAACTTTGAAGTACTACAGAAATATTTCCAGTTAATCCTCAGTCTGTTCCTGAAGATTTTCCTAACCTGCCTTGTCAAACAAATACTTAGAAACTGCCACATCACTGCCAGAAGTCCTAATTCTACTTCTCAGCATAGTTTTGTAGTTTCAATCCAAAACTACTTCCTTTTGCTTTTGATTTGAGGAACTGATACCACTGTGAATATCTGTTAAGTGGTCTCTTTCCATGAGTGATCAGGCTGGATTTATTCCCTTGGCTACTGGTGTGCTTTTACTGCTCAATGTTAAAGATAAAAAAACTTGTTGCTTCTACTAGTGACTGTAAATGGCTTTTATTTAGATTTAGAGTTGGTTTCGTTGGCATCTTTGCAAGACTTTTCTGTTCAGATTCTTTCCTTCCATAACTGATCTTCCCTTTTGGCTGCTGGTTGATCTTAAAGCTTAAAACAAAAATACACATTTCAGGTCTCCTTCTTGATCTCCACTTTTCCAGATCGTGCATCTGTCACTGTTACCATCATTAATGCCCATATCCAAGAGCTTGATTCAATAGAGGGGGAAGGCAAGCTCAAGAGCTATCTTCAAGCTTGGCTTCTCTGTAATGCTGTTTTTGTCAAATATTAAGTCTAAATATGACAAAACATGGTATTCAATGAAATACAGGATCTGAAAGCCATTATACAATTGTTGGTACCTAAATGGGTCAAGTTGGTTGATCTCATACTGCATGCTCCCACTCTAAGTGCCCCAGTAGATGTTCTAAATCTTGGTGCTAAATTGAGGATATAGCCATTAGGCTCGTGGTCTTGGCTGTACAGAATACTCATGATACCCTCACGATACTATTACCATATTCCTTTTTACTCCTCACGCAGAATTTGAAAGTCCTCAACGAAGACGCTCTGGTCAGTCTAATTCTCCTCCGGGAGAAAGTGAGGACTGCAGATGCTGGGGATCAGAGCTTAAAAATGTATTGCTGGAAAAGCGCAGCAGGTCAGGCAGCATCAAAGGAGAAGGAGAATCGACGTTTCGGGCATAAGCCCTTCTTCAGAAATGAGGAGGGTGTGCCAAGCAGATTAAGATAAAAGGTAGGGAGGAGGGACTTGGGGGAGGGACATTGGGAATGCAACAAGTGGAAGGGGGTTAAGGTGAGGGTGATAGGCCAGAGAGGGGGTGGGGGCGGAGAGGTCGGGAAGAAGATTGCAGGTCAAGAAGGCGGTGTGGAGTCTGAGGGTTGGGACTGAGAAAAGGTGGGGGGAGGGGAAATGAGGAAGCTGGAGAAATCTGTATTCATCCCTTGAGGTTGGAGGGTTCCTAGGCGGAAGATGAGTTGCTTTTTCTCCAGGCGTTGTGTTGCCATGGTCTGGCGATGAAGGAGGCCAAGGACCTGCATGTCCATGGCAGAGTGGGAGGAAGAATTAAAGTGTTCAGCCACGGGGTGGTTGGTGCGGGTGTCCCAGAAGTGTTCTCTGAAACGTTCCGCAAGTAGGCGGCCTGTCTCCCCAAAGTAGAGGAGGCCACATTGGGTGCAGCAGATGCAGTAAATGATGTGTGTGGAGGTGCAGGTGAATTTCTGATGAATATTGAAGGATCCCTTGGGCCTTGAAGGGAAGTGAGGGGGGAGGTGTGGGCGCAAGTGTTGCATTTTTTGCGGTTGCAGGGGAAGGTGCCGGGAGTGGAGGTTGGGTTGGTGGGGGGGTGTGGATCTGACAAGGGAGTTGCGGAGGGAGTGGTCTTTCCGGAATGCTGATAGGGGTGGGGTGGGAAATATATCCTTGGTGGTGGGGTCCGTTTGGAGGTGGCGGAAATGACGAAGGATGATCTGATATATCTGGAGGTTGGTGGGGTGGTAGGTGAGGACTAGTGGGGTTTTGTCCTGGTGGCGATTGGAGGGGCAGGATTCAAGGGCGGAGGAGCGGGAAGTGGAGGAGATGTGGTGGATAGCATCGTCAACCACGTCTGAGGGGAAATTGCGGTCTTTGAAGAAGGAGGCCATCTGGGTTGTTCGGTATTGGAATTGGTCCTCCTGGGAGCAGATGCGGCGAAGGCGAAGGAATTGGGAATATGGCATGGTGTTTTTACAGGGGACAGGGTGGGAAGAGGTGTAATCTAGGTAGCTGTGGGAGTCAGTCGGTTTATAGTATACGTCCGTGTTGAGTCGGTCATCCGAGATAGAGATGGAGAGGTCTAGGAAGGGGAGAGAGGAGTCTGAGACGGTCCAGGTAAATTTGAGTTCGGGGTGGAAGGTGTTAGTAAAGTGGATGAACTGTTCAACCTCCTCATGGGGGCACGAGGAGTCATCGATGTAGCAGAGGAAAAGGTGGAGGGTGGTGCCAGTGTAGCTGCGGAAGATGGACTGTTCCACATATCCGACGAAGAGGCAGACATAGCTAGGGCCCATGCGGGTGGCTATGGCTACTCCTTTGGTTTGGAGGAAGTGGGAGGATTGGAAGGAGAAGTTGTTCAGGGAGAGGACCAGTTCAGTCAGTCGAAGGAGTGTGTCAATGGAAGGGTACTGGTTGGTTCGACAGGAAAAGAAGAAGCGGAGGGTGTGGAGGCCTTCGTGATGGGGGAATGGAGGTGTATAGGGACTGGATGTCCATGGTGAAGATAAGGCGTTGGGGGCCGGGGAAGCGAAAATCATCGAGGTGGAGGGCGTGGGTGGTGTCCCGAACGTAGGTGGGGAGTTCTTGGACTAAGGGGGACAGGACCGTGTCAAGGTATGCAGAAATGAGTTTGGTGGGGCAGGAGCAGGCTGAGACAATGGGTCGGCCGGGGCAGTCAGGTTTGTGGATTTTGGGCAGGAGGTAGAAACGGACGGTATGGGATTGTGGGACTATGAGGTTGGAGGCAGTGGATGGGAGATCCCCTGAGGTTATGGATGGTCTTGGAGATGATGGTTTGGGTGGTGGGAGGTGGGGTTATGGTCAAGGGGGCAGGAGGAGGAGGTGTCCGCGAGCTGGCGTTTAGCCTCAGCAATATAAAGATCTCCTCCCTCTAATTCCTCCTTTTGCCTACTCAGCGGCGCACCTTAAACTTACTTTCTAGATAACAACAAGGCCTGAGGCTACTGCACTGTAAAATTTAAGTATTCTTGCCTACCTCACTTGGCACACAATTTGCCTACAATACTCTGAAACATGGTGAACACAACCTCGGGATTTTATTTGGTGCCTTCGATTGTGCAGACCAAAATTTAATTATGTCGAGATCCTCAACTCAACACGTATTTATCACTTACATGATGTGCAAGGCTTGACCATTGAATGCTTCAAGGAAGTAGTTAGAGACACACTGTTCAGCCACAGTTTCATGTTCAATGGAATCCCTAGCACTCAACTCTTTCTAGAGTCACATTGCTAACTTGTGACCAGTTCTTAGTGGTAAGTGGTCAAAGCAAAAGCAGTGTACTCACATCCTCATCATCGTCTATGGCTTCTCCAGTGAAATACAAGACTGCTCGAGGGACTATCCGCTCACGAAAAAAGTGCCCAATTTCAAAATCTGTGGCTAAATTAAACTCTTCATCCTAGGAAATAAGATAAAATATAGTTTGCAGCCAATCTGATCAGTTCAACGTACCCAATTGCTAGTAGAATACAAATCTGTGTAATGACTCATGTTTCATATAAAAAAATCACTTCACAACATAAAAATAAAACTCTCCCAGGCAAGTTTTCACACATGTGCTGCAACGTTTTCTTTTTGAAAAAATTGATCTTCAATGTCTGACTGCAAAATATACAATGATTTCTCATCTAGACATGCATGCCAATTGCAATATATTCATCTCATCTCTGACTGCAAGACTACAGTGCATTCTCAGAACCTGAAGCAATCTCTGTCAATATGCAGCAAGCCATTCGGGCTTGGACAGACGCGTGACATAAGGTTGCTGGCCACTTAAATGCCAGAGTCCTTGAATTATGTTTTACAAAAAGGCAGAGGTGTGAATTGAGAACAATGGAATCATACAGCATGGAAACAGTCCAAATCATCTATGCTGACCAAGTTTCCCAAACTAAAATTAGTCTATTTGCCTGCGTTTGGCCAATATCCCTCTAAACCTTTCCTATTAATGTACCTATCCAAATGTCTTTTAAATATTTAAATTGTATCTACCACTTCCTCTGGCAGTTCATTCCACACATGGACCACCCTCTGAAAAAGTTGCCCCTCAGGTCCCTTTTAAATTGCTCTCCTCTCAGGTTAAAATTATACTCCCTTGTTTTGAAGTCCCCAACCCTAAGGAAAACATCTTTGCTATTCACCTAATATATGCCCTTCAGGATTTTAAAATCCTCTATACCCCTTAACCTCCTTCACTCCAGTGAAAAATGTCCCAGCTTATCAACCTCTCCCTACAACTTAACCCTCCCCCCCAATCTTGGTAACATTCTTGTAAATCTTTTCTGTACTCTTCCAATTTTATTGAATGCTCGAGTGGGCTCAAGAAGAATTGCCTACTCCTGCAGCCAATTCATATATTCACATGTAGTTCATGCTGCAAGGCTGAATTTTCCAGCTGCCTTTCAAAATAATAAAATTACTTTAAATTCTAATAAACTTTGAAGCTGACAAGGCTTCATTTGGACCAGACACTGCGACTGCAGTTGAGTCTGGAGGTTTAGTGAGTGCTCAATTGATCCCAACCCATTAACTAAAATTACACAAAAATAACTACCAGCTACAATTATATCACCATCTCAGTGGATTTGTGAGCAGAAATAAAGGGAAATGTAAAGTTTCTTATATAAAATAAGTGCTAATCACAAATTTGTTTGACAGAAACCAGACAAGCTCCAAATCACTTCAAAACATAAACAGATTTAAAAAGCCTTGCTGGTAGGATCTATGACAGGATTAATCCAAAAGATACAAAGACAGATGTACAAGAATTGATCACCTTTATCAAGTAAGGATCTTATCAATGATGTACTCATTTCCATTCATACAAAAACAAAGTCCACAATGCATTTGAAATTTCTAGAGCTGAAGTTATATTTCCCACAAAGAAATATTCAAGTAGTGAAACGCAATGTGACAATTTCAATGTGTCACACCCACTATGGAATAATGTCATTAAGAGTGAATTGTTAATGACACTCAGAGCCTAAATTAAAGCCTCAACATTTCAACAGTGCTACTAAAGAGCAAGAAGGCCTGTAGCCAGGCACTTATCAGAAGGCTGATCACATCTGCATCAATTTCATTCAAACACCTCTCCACAATACTGGCAGTGGCCAGAGCGCAGATGCATGACACTAAGTACATAATGGAAAATGCAGCAATATTCAATATCTTTAAAAGTTTAAATTGCAAATTAGGGGCATCTATGGTCTGAGGACCAACCCTTTCTCTTTAGTTGCACGATTGAGGTACTCACCATTTCTGCCTCACCATGTCCAGAAACTGAAAGATCAAAAAAGAAAAGTGTCAGTTCTTCAATAATGGTAGTTTGCTCAGGTTAAGGAACAACGGTGCTGGGAAACAACACAAATTGAGGATTTTAGTGAAGGATAGCGGTTAATACTGCATTGATAAAACATACATTAAGATTGGGACTCTCTCTGAAGACTAAGATGAATTAACTGCCGAATTAAATCCTATTCCTTGTAACCTCCATCATATTATGGGTGGAATCAAAATACAAACTGATGTGACTTTTGTGTTGTGTTTTGAAATTCATATTCAATTTAGTTAGATTCTCTGAAATAGGCCAGACTGTTTAATTACTAAAGTATGGTTTAAACTTCAATTGTTTCAACTAATTTTCAGTTCAAGACCAACTTTTAAATGAACAGCTCCTTTAATGGTGCCTTTAAGAACTGAATCAAAAACTTCTATTGGAAACAATAAGGAAACCAAATCAGATAATATCTCAACACATTCTGTATTTTGAATTTAATTTGTACCTATATCGTTAAAGCAAGCAATGCGTCCTTTCTATTTAGTTTGGTTTAGTAGTGAATCAGTGCTGCTTCCTGCTGGCAGACTACTTTATTACTGATATAATTACTAGCATGTTAAAAGGTAGACATTCCAGCTCAAGCATTTCTCACAAACTCTTTATGGGTTGACTGCATTCCTTTCTATCATTTCATTCGAAAGGCTTGGCTGATCAAATTCCACTCACACTTCTCATTCCTCTTGTCTCGAGAGAATGGACTTTCATTATCAAAGCTAACATTTCAGTGAGATAGCTGTCAAGATAGGTTAAGGAAGGTTCATTTAATGTATATAGTGGGAAGATAACCAAAATGGATAATCTCACGTATAATCTCAAATCTAGAGGGAGTTTTAGGATTAGACTTTGAGCTAAGTTATGTTTTGTCATATTACACTGGGAACCAGTTGGGAAAGGATGCAATTAGTTCCCTTTAAACCCATAAATTATATTTAAAATCGGTGCTTCATGTACTTGGTGTGTTTGAAAAGGCAGAGAAAAAGGTAATTATCATTGCTATACACTCATTTGGTCTGAACGCATCCCAGCACATTGTTATTGTTCATAGTCAAACTGATTTCTTCTTCTGAATGCCTTCAGAAATGTTTACAACACAGAAGGCCGCCATTCGGCCAATCACGCCCACACAGATCAACAAAGATCTGACTGCATTAATCCTATTTTACGCTCTTGGCCCATATCCCTGGAGGCCATGGCAACGTAAAATGAATATCTAAACACTGGTTAAACATCATGGGTGTTTCTGGCACAATCATTCTTTCAGGCAGCAAATTCCCGATTTTCACCATTCTCAGTGGGGGGGAAAAAAAATTGCTCCAACTCTTCCATCAGCGTTCTATGTCTTAGCTAAAAACTACACCTGGTTTATTGATGTAGCTGAAAAAATGTGTTGCTGGAAAAGCGCAACAGGTAAGGCAGCATCCAAGGAGCAGGAGAATCGACGTTTCGGGCATAAGCCCTTCTTCAGGAATGAGGAGGGTGTGCCAAGCAGGCTAAGATAAAAGGTAGGGAGGAGGGACTTGGGGGAGGGGCGTTGGGAATGCAATAGGTGGAAGGAGGTTAAGGTGAGGGTGATAGGCCGGAGAGGGGGTGGGGACGGAGAGGTCGGGAAGAAGATTGCAGGTCAAGAAGGCGGTGCTGAGTCCGAGGGTTGGGACTGAGATAAGGTGGGGGGGGGAAATGAGGAAGCTGGAGAAATCTGTATTCATCCCTTGTGTTTGGAGGGTTCCTAGGCGGAAGATGAGGCGCTCTTCCTCCAGGCGTCGTGTTGCCATGGTCTAACGATGGAGGCGGCCAAGGACCTGCATGTCCTTGGCAGAGTGGGAGGGGAAGTTAAAGTGTTCAGCCATAGGGAGGTTGGGTTGGTTGGTGCGGGTGTCCCAGAGGTGTTCTCTGAAACTTTCCGCAAGTAGGCGGCCTGTCTCCCCAATGTAGAGGAGGCCACATCGGGTGCAGCGGATGCAGTTAATGATATGTGTGGAGATGCAGGTGATGTTTATTGATGTCTCTACTAGTGAGAATGTCTTCCCATCAACCTTATCTATCCTTCAATCTTTCCTCATAGATCAGACCTTCCAGCCCAGACAGCATCCTGTAAATGCCATCTGCACCCTCTTTAATGGAATCACATCCTTCCAGAAAGTGGCAACCAGGATTGCACATATACTTCAGGTGTGGACTAGCTAGCTTTACATGGTTGTCTTTATTAGCTGAAGCATAGAATGCAATTCCCATGTGCCTTCTTAACCCTCTTATCAACTTGCTCTGTTACCTCCAAGGATCTGTAGATATGAACACTATGGTCACACCATCAATGGTATAATTCATGCCTCGTTTTAACCTGCACCATCTTAGGGTCTAAGCCTTACACAATCGCATGTATAAGTATTACAACAGATAACTAATATTTCTAGTCAATGAGCTTCTCAGTAATGGCCTTAATTTATATTTCCAACTCAAGCAAATGCTCATGGTTTAAATGTTGCTGAAGTGGAAATAAAGCCAGATTAACTTACTTTGTGCTAGTAGAATAACAAGTGGGGAAAAAAAAGTCAGGCACAAGGCTGAATGTTATTACGTTAACTTTCTCTTTCTTCCTTTTGATTACAAGGATTATCATAACAAGTTAATATTTTATTACAACAAAATCTGTTTCACCACTTCAATGCACCAAAGTAGTAACATTATATATTCTAAAATAAACCACACCAAGATAACACAAGTTGAACACCAGAATACATACTAACAAGTCAACAATGAAAAATTAAAGGTAGGCTAGAGTGTAGTTGAAGAGTCTTTAAAATTTATTTTTGCTTCTTCTCTGAAAAGGCAAACCTTTCAGCCTAGACAGCATCCAGGTAAAGTCAATTTTTCACTTCTGCTCAAGAGTCGACCTGCAAGTTATTCAGGGTAAAAAAGCCCTGAACTTACAGCTTTAAACAAATCATTGCTGGGGCAAGGAGAATTTAAATTTGAAAGCTATTTTCAAATACAGTTAAATTTCATAAATTAAAAAATAAAATCAATTTCAATTCATTCATGAACATTTAGCCTACAATTTTCTAACAGTTCTCCTCACATTAAAAAGTTTTCTATAAAATGGACAGTAAATTCCAATTCAAGCCCAGGTGGGGCAGTGCTTTAGGTACCACCTTTTTATCTCCATAGTTGGGTTCAAATCCAGCCTATGTTGATAAATTCAAAGTTCTCCAGCCAGTTATGAGGCTTCAGAGAAATATGGGCCACCTTAATTTGGTTCCTAACTTGTGAGAACAAGTGCTAATTCAGTACACTTGAAACTAAACAGCAAATTTATTATTAAAAACAATTTAAATACAGAGCTTTGAATTAAAAGATGCCAATCTATAACCAATCTATTTAGATTAGATTAGATTAGATTAGATTAGATTAGATTACTTACAGTGTGGAAACAGGCCCTTCGGCCCAACAAGTCCACACCGACCCGCCGGAGCGCAACCCACCCAGACCCATTCCCCTACATTTACCCCTTCACCTAACACTACGGGCAATTTAGCATGGCCAATTCACGGAACCTGCACATTTTTAGACTGTGGGAGGAAACCAGAGCACCTGGAGGAAACCCATGCAGACACGGGGAGAATGTGCAAACTCCACACAGTCAGTCGCCTGAGGCGGGAATTGAACGCAGGTTTCTGGCGCTGTCAGGCAATAGTGCTAACCACTGCGCCACTGTGCCGCCCATAAACATTTATTTCAAAGGTCACAGGATTTGTAGCGTACAATATATTCTAAGTGATTCAGCACAGATTGCTCTTCATATCTCATGACAGAGGGAGCATTTGAACACACCTGGTCACAAGATGAATTCTGCCTTTTAGTGATTTACATATGCTTATGGGTGTTTTCATTTGTCCGATGGCAACTTATACAAACTCAGATTCAGAAGATAAGTGAGTGGTAAACTCTAGCACAAAAAGACTTGTGTGTCATGCATACACCATCTCAACACCCTGACTGTACAGTTGACAACTTTTAATTCTTTAGTCAAACAATAATCATTCAATTGTGCAATTAGAATGGGTGCTGTCAATTAGTCTCCTGAAAAAAGGCAAGTATTTCAGTAATATGCCAAAGTAAAGATAACACCCATAAACTTCCAATACAATCAATGTTTTAGAACTGTTTTATGGTGAACAAATAATTTGGATGTGGTCAGTTACTGCACACCATACTAAATTGCATCACTTTGCTCTCCACAGTAAAGGCACTGCGCAACAATCACTCTACCCATTCCAGAAAAATTCCTATATGATTATTTATGATCCTGTTCCAGTTGTGAAAGCCTACTTATCAACAGTTGCAATATGCAACTACACCTCAAACTTGAGTTGCTGGGTGGGAAACAATAGGTGTGTATAGGTTTCACAGATGACTCATTATAAAGCACCTATGCCCAGGAGCTTTACATTTTAGGTTCCAACAAAAATCAATAGCATAAACTATGACAAGGTACTACACATGACATTTCACATATTGGTTTTTGAAGGAGCATAATTTCAGTAAATTCTTTAAGGCAGGAAATCACTTCAAAGAAGCTACTGTAAATGAGGGGAAATAAAATCCAATTTTCATTTCAATCAGATACCATAAAATGAGGTGCAAAGATTCTTTTATTCTGCTCTACGACAAACATGCATCATTCAATCTTAACTTCCCTTGCAAGACTGTTAATACTATGAAGTATTAACCATGAACACATGGGACATTTTTAATAGTTAAAATTGATTTTTGAATTATTTTGTGCAATTTGTTAATGTCCAAAGTGATCTAGCTTAAATTATTCCCACTAGCCTGATAAATACCAGATTTCTTACAAAATTGGAAGCTAAGACGAATCACACCTGGTTGGCACATAGACGGGAGACCACTCAAGGTTATTAAGTATATTCCAGGTTGAGACAGATTTTTAATCAGTAAGGGAATCGAGCATTATGGGGAAAAGGTGGGAAAGTAGAGTTGAGGATGATCAGATTATCTATGAATGAGGGAGCAGATTCAATGCGCTGAATAACCTACTTCTGCTCCATTGTCTCTGGTCTTAAGGAATCAGAATTCTTTGGATCGATCTGATTGAGAGTTCAGCTTAATATTATAGCAACATGATTCACTGAAATCTGAGAAGCACTGTTATGAGCCCAAGTGATACCAGTCCCAGAATTAAATTCCGATTGGTAAATCATTTCTTTAATTTAACTTGGTCTTTCACCAAAACAAAAATACACAAGATCGCAGATTTGGTTTTAACAGTAAAACAGAAGTTTACTATGCAAAAGAAAAGCTATCAATATTTCGAAAGGTTTCAAATACTGCAAAACAAAATCCCTTTAACTCCCCAACGCCACTTACATTTAATCAAAATCCACTGTGATTTTCTTTCACATTCGAATCTATAGGTTTGACGAAACTGCTGGTCAGTTCCTATCCCCTTTTCCCGGAATACTCACAACTGAGAGTTTCTTAGTCTTTTAATAATCTGCAAAGTTCTTATCAGAGATTTCTGGCCTGGAAATTTCACAAATTACACTTTTGAGCGAACTTATTTCCTTATCAGCTCTGAACAGTCTTGCTAAGGAGGTACTAGTGTCTAATGCTAATCAGACTAGTGCTTGAACTGAATACAATAACTATGCCATTTTAATTCAACTAAATTAAAAAAAAATCATTTGTTCGGTTTGAACTCTACTAAAGCTAATAAGAACACAGGAACCACAAGCAAAAGGCAATTCAGCCCCTTGAGCCTGGTCTGCTATTGGATACTGTCATGGTTGATTTGTGACCAGTGGAGTGGCACAAGGATCGGTGCTGGGTTCCTTACTTTTCATCATCTATATAAATGAGTTGGATGTGAACATAAGAGGTACAGTTAGATAAGTTTGCCAATAACACCAAAACTGGACGTGTAGTGGACAGCGAAGAAGGTTATATCAGAATACAACGGTACCTTGATCAGATAAGGTTTAATTCAGATAAATGTGAGGTGCTGCATTTTGGGAAAACAAATCTTAGCAGGACTTATACACTTAATGGTAAGGTTTAGGGAGTGTTGCTGAACAGAGACCTTGGAATGCAGGTTCATAGCTCCTTGAAAGTGGCGTTGCAGGCAGATAGGATAGTGAAGGCGGCATTTGGTATGCTTTCCTTTATTGATTATAGGAGTTGGGAAGTCACGTTGCGGCTGTACAGGACATTGGTTAGGCCACTGTTGGAATATTGCGTGCAATTCTGGTCTCCTTCCTATCAGAAGGATGTTGTGAAATTTGAAAGCATTCAGAAAAGATTTACAAGAATGTTGCCAGGGTTGGAGGATTTGAGCTATAGGGAGAGGCTGAACAGGCTGGGGCTGTTTTCCCTGAAGCATCAGAGGCGGAGGGGTGACCTTATCGAGGTTTACAAAATTATAAGGCGCATGGATAGGGTAAAGAGACAAAGTCTTTTCCCTGGAGCGGGGGAGTCCAGAACTAGAGGGTATAGGTTTAAGGTGAGAGGGGAAAGATATGAGAGAGACCTAAGGGGCAACCTTTATATGCAGAGGGTGGTATGTGTATGGAATGAGCTGCCAGAGGAAGTGGTGGAGGCTGCTACAATTGCAACATTTAAAAGGCATTTGGATGGGTATATGAATAGAAAGTGTATGGAGGGATATGGGCCAGGTGCTGGCAGGTGGGACTAGATTGGGCTGGGATATCTGGTTGGTATGGAAGGGTTGGACCAAAGGATCTGTTTCCGTGCTGTACATCTGTATGACTCTATTACCCATTACTAATTAAAAATCTGTCTCTCTCTCCTCAAATTCACTCAACATCTCAGCATTGCTGTACTCTGGGATAGTGAATTCCACAAGCTCACGAGCATTTGAGAGAAGCAATTTCTCAAGTTTTAAAATCTGCTATCCCTCATTCTACAACTATGACTGTTATTCTAGATTGCCCAAATGAGGAAATATCTTTTCTACATCTACTTTTAACAATCTCCTGTAGTATCTTATGAAATGAGAGAAGATTTAATTTAGGAATATAAGACATAGGAGCAGAAATTAGGCCATTTGGCCCACGAAGTCTGCTCCACAATTCAATTATGGCTGATAGGTTTCTCAATCTCATTTTCCTGCTTTCTTCCGTACCCTTGATCCCCTTGATAATTAAGAAATCATTTATTTTAAATAAACTTAATGACCTGGCCTCCACAGCCTTGTGTGGCAATGAATTCCGCAGATTCACCCCTCTCTGGTGAAAGAAGTTTTTCCTAATCTCCGTTCCAAAATATCTTTCCTTTACTCTAAATGTGTGCCCTCGGGTCCTCATCTCTCCTGCCAATGGAAATATCTTCCCAGTTTTCCACTCAGAGCATTCTGAACAGCTTGAACAAAGTTTCAATAAGTTCCCTCTTCATCCTTCTAAACTCGACTGACTATAGTCCTAGAGTCCTCAAATGTTCCTAATATGTCCAGCTTCTCATTCCTAGGATCATTCTCTTGAACCTCCTCTGGACCCGCTCCAGGGCCAATACATCTTGCCTGAGGTATGGAGCCCAAAACTGCTCATAATAGTCTAAATGTGGTGTGGCCAGAGCCTCACAAACTCTCAGAAGTACATTCCTCCTTTATATTCTAGTCCTCTCAAGATGAATGATGACATTGTATTTATTTGCCTTCCTAACTACCGACTCAATCTGCAAGTTTACTGAAGAGAAACTTGGACTAAGACTCCCAAGTCCCTCTGCACCTCAGATTTCTGAATTTTCTCCCAATTTAGAAAATAGTTCATGCCTCTATTCTTCCTACCAAAGTAAATGACCTCATACTTTTCCACATTATATTTCATCTGCCACTTCTTTGTCTAAACTTCTCAATTGCTCTTAAGACAAACCCTTCACCCCTGGAATCAACTTAGTGAACTTCCTCTAATATACTACATGCCTACTCAAGTAGGGTGACCAAAATTCTACACAATACTCTGGATGCAGTTTCATTCATGCTTGCACAGTTGAAATGTTTTTGTCATAAACCCCTAAAACATAAACAAGCTATTAGCACTCCAAGAGGGCTGGAGTCATCTATGTTCTGCCACATACAGTTTTTAAAATCATGGCTCTAGAAAGACCATCACAATTAAACTTGTAATTTTAAACCCTTTACCAAAATATACCAACATGTATCTAAGAAAACTTCAAGAATTCCAGATATCCCTCAGTTATCACCTTTCCGCAGGGACTGTTCTCTTCGAGACAACCTGGTCCACTCTTCCTTCACTCCCAATACTTCCCCACAGCCTCACAGCACCTTCCTGTACAATCCCATTTGTCTATTTACCTCCTCCTTCCTCGGTATCCAAGGGCTCAAATGTACCTTCCAGGTGAAGCAGTGTTATACCTGCACTTCTCTCAAGCTAGCCTGCTGCACTCATTGCTCACAACGTGGTTGCCTCTACATTGGGTAAAACAAAATGTAGACTGGGTGACCATGCTGCAGAACACCCATGTTCTGCCAACGACAAAGACCTTGAGGTTCCAGTTGCCTGCCACTTCCCGAGCTACCATCAGTTCTGAGGTAGAGTCACTTGACATGAAATGTTAACTCTGATTTCTCTCCATAGATGCTGCCAGACTGCTGAGCTTTTCCAGCAATTTCTGTTTTGTTGCATACATCTCTAGCTTTAAATCCAAACTTTAAAATAAATGATACTAATCATCCAACCTTCAACACAGTATGATCTGCATCAATAATGCCACTGAGGCAACAGCAATAAGGTTTATCTAACTGTGGCCATACTATTAAAGTAAAGAAATACACAATTCTTTAACATAACAAAAATGGGGAAACACTGAATTTTCAGAATTACTAAAAGGTTTTTCTTTTATTTTAAAAAAAAAAAGAATTTCTTGCCAACAGGTCTCACTAGTTCAACTCAACACAGCATTGTAAAGTTATTGCAGCATTCAGTCACCTTATGCATACTGCAACTTTTACTGCATCTTCCAATATGTAATTCATATTGTATGCCGTTCAGACTAGGACAAATGGAAGAAAGAATTTGAGCCAAAAAGGTTTGTATAAAGGACAAATGTACAGTGGTCCCAAACTAAAGGATAGTTGTGCCAAACTTGGACATAGGCACACTTCTGATTTGTGCCTTGTAGATGGTGGACAGGCTTTGAGATGTCAGGTGGTGAGTTACTAGCTAAGTATTCCCCCCTCACTTGCCTCCAAGGCCCCAAGGGATCCTTCCATATCCGCCACAAATTCACTTGCACCTCCACACACATCATTTACTGCATCCGCTGCACCCGTTGTGGCCTCCTCTACATTGGGGAGACAGGCCGCCTACTTGCGGAACGTTTCAGAGAACACCTCTGGGACACCCGGACCAACCAACCCAACCACCCTGTGGCTCAACACTTCAACTCTCCTCCCACTCCACAAAGGACATGCAGGTCCTTGGACTCCTCCATCGCCAGACCATAGCAACACGACGGCTGGAGGAAGAGCGCCTCAGCTTCCACCTAGGAACCCTCCAACCACAAGGGATGAACTCAGATTTCTCCAGTTTCCTCATTTCCCCTCCCCCCCCCCCTTGTCTCAGTCCCAACCCTCGAACTCAGCACCACCTTCCTAACCTACAATCTTCTTCCTGACCTCTCCACCCCCACCCCCACTCTGGCCTATCACCCTCACCTTGACCTCCTTCCACCTAACGCATTTCCAAAGCCCCTCCCCTAACTCCCTCCTCCCTACATTTTATCTTAGCCTGCTTGGCACACTTTCCTCATTCCTGAGGAAGGGCTCATGCCAGAAACGTCGATTCTCCTGCTCCTTGGATGCTGCGCTTTTCCAGCAACACATTTTCAGCTCTGATCTCCAGCATCTGCAGTCCTCACTTTTTCCTAAGCCTATGACCTACTCTTGTAAAAAGTGTGGGATGGAGGAAGGTTCAAGAAGGTTGGAGTGTAACACCACTTAAACTACTCCTTTGGGCAGCTGGCACAAACGCAAAAGGCAACAGGCTTTCTTGTGCAATAGCAATTTTGTGATTCTATGAAGTGATGGCTCTTGTGCATATCCTTTGAATGTTGAAGAGGGTACAGCTAACCAAAGGACTATCACTGTTCTTTCCCATTACAATGTAGCCTGACTTAGCAGTACATCTCGATTTTCACTGTTCAAATATTCACCTGCTCAGGAGGTGTGCTTATTATTTGTTCACTAACCCATTGCACTCAGACGGAATAGCATTAACACTACCATAACTAAGTTCTTTACAAGAGTTAGCATCCTCTCAACCTTCTCTGATCTGAAAATAATGGTGAATGCACACTACTATTGGAAATGAATCACTGACAAAATTAAAACATTTTCATGTTTAAAAAGATAAATCGAATGCCTTGGCCTTCAAAAAAAAAGTATAAATTGAGAAGCTTGCAAAGGGATGGCCAAATAACAAAATGTTAAAACTTCCATTTGTTTCATTATAGGACAAAATACTTAGCTAACATGCCATTAATATCAGACAGCATTAGAATTTTCTAATATACTCCGAACAACACAGATTAGAATTTTTATTATTTCTAATGAGTTTGGTAGAAGTAGTTTACCAATATCTCTGCTCACTCATCCAAACAGAGACTGAACCATATAGCCTACCGACCTTGATCCCCCCCCCGCGCTGCACTCCATTACTACCCCAGCTCTTTCTTGCAGACCCATGCGTTTTTTGACCAGACCAGACCTCTCAAAACATTTCAAGAAGGTAGCCCAGATTCTAACTTTACACCTGCTTAAAATAACTAGCAAAGTGGATATTTCAGGATAGAATCAGCTGGTCAAACCACTTAGTTTTACAAAACCAAAATTTACTGACAAGATTACGGAATGAAACATAAAAGAAAATAGAAAACCGAATAACTTAACCTACCCGAAAACCCAACAGATCATCCCAACTTAATGATGCTGTTCCTAAATACTTGCAACAATCCCCATAAACACTCCCTGGGCACAAAAGGTAAAATCAAACAAATTCTTACAGGATAGGAGTCAGAGAGAGAGTACCAGCTGGACCGGTTTCTTTGGATCCAGCAGCCTTTCTTTTCACACTAAGAACAAAGCCGCGTTGGGAGAACTGGCCACTCGTCTTTCATTGTACAAGTGTTTGTTTAAACTTGAAAGCCTTCTGCCTAAGGCAGTCTCTGTTAGCTAGCATCATATTGGTCCCAAAACCCTTCACCTCCAGACTGCGTCTGCGTCATTTACAACCTCTGAAAGAAAACCAAGGACTGCATAACCTTGTTAAAGGAACAGCTCTGTCACACTTGCACACTCCTAACTTAATGATTGGAAGCCACAAACAAAACTGCAGTTGTTTCTGCTCAATAGCTACCACAGATGTAACTGAGCCCTCTCTCGCCCGCAATGCCTTCCATGTCAGTCAATCATTTTCCTGATATAAGTCTCTCTCTCTCTTTCGCAGTTCTCCATTCACTCTGACATCAAGAACATAGGGGCTCAGATAGGAATCTCCAATTGAGTGCAGCTGCTTATCCTCCCCTCACTAATTTGCAGTATTCCACCTGGTTACTGGATTTTTTTTCGTGATAAGTAGTCTCTAAACTTTGCTTCCGTATATACTAATTTAACCATTCACTAAAATTGCCATGACATAATTTTTCATAATTGAAAGTTGCCTTTTATATCCAGTCCTGGCCTTACGCTATCCAAATGTAATGTTTCAAAGCTAATCCCCAATTCTTCTATCCTCTACAACTAGCATCTAATTATAGCCTCCCATTGCCAAGCATATTAAACATGTCACTGCCAACTCACTCTCTACACAATACTCCATTTACTGCATTATTTACTTTCAGTATCGAGCAACAAGCCTATACTTTCAATGGTTACTAATGACAAATTTTGTGATCGACTTGACGTGCTGTTTCTCCTTAGCCTCCACTTCATGTACCAACATAGCTGTCTACTCCACCGTGCCTTATTTAGTTCTGCCTGTTTATTTCAAAAGAGTTAGCAGATCTGTTACAGCAGCTTTATCCTTAAACTGTTGTGTTTGCTGACTAGAGATCTCCCCTCAGTATAAATGTTGATTTTCCCCTTCAATTTATATTCTTGGGAACTGTCCTACTCAGTACAAACAAAAAGCTTTGACAAAATGTTCTAGCTATCCTGAGTGAACTGTTGGGGGAAGTTGGAATAAGTTTTAAACAATTCAGACACTTGGTAAGGAGTGATTCAGGATTCACACCACTATCACAAGAGATGACACCTGAGCCGCTTTAAAAGATTTTTTCATGAATTTAAAGCTGGCAGGCGATGCCAAACTTTACAGACTCTTTAATACACATCAGCTTCTAATTCTCCATAACGGACTTCAGGATTTATTTTTCAGTGTTTTCTTTCAAACACAGAAAAATCTCAGTCTTTTGAAAATGACTCAAATCTACAGGAAGTATAATTGCTGTACTATATTAACAGCTCAATCCTTCCATTCTTGCATGTATAGTATACAAGTTCTGATGAATTTTATCTGTGAGCCAGAAGTGAAGAAATTTTCAATGTTTTGAGGTGTCAGGAAAATAGTGTGCATCTTACATATTATCCAGTCACACGTTTTCAGGTAGGAGGTTTGGACAAAGCTAACCTACAAATGATCAAGAATAGAAATTCAAGTTTCTCTTTTGAGAAGCATATAGAAAGCTTAGCTTGCCACAAGCATGAGGTGTACACTGGAGAAAAAAAAACCTTTTTTGAAACTTGTGGATCTTCACATGTATAGATTATGCTTGAATTGTCTAACATCAAAAGGAAACAAATCCATAGAGAATGTTTCTTCATTCTGGTATTGACATTTGCCTTTTTGATATTTTAAAATCTCTCCTTACCTTTTAATGGATTAAAGAAGTTGAAGAAGGAATCATTTGGTACTTGCTTGGTGATGGTTCGGACAGTCCCTCGACCCTTGTGTTTTTGTTTCTTTTTAATAGTTTTTACAGTTATATTCTTTCCTTTCTTCCAGTCAATAGTACATCTAAGAAAGATAATAATTAGTCTTGTTCTAAGATGCTGTAAAACTTTTTACCTATAAAACAAATATTTATTAAACTTCAACTTATCGCATTTTGTTTTGAATTAGAAAACTCCTTTGGTAATTAATATTTGTACAACGTGTACATTCCATTATTACCTCTTCCCAAAGCCAAATTAATTTGTTTCCCACATAAAATGCTAGCATACAATTTGTTGAATTAATAAAGCCCAATGCAGCATTAGGTATTCCTAAAGTATACATTCTAAAAAAATGCTGGTCCTAGCATTGCTCTGCTGTTAAAACTGTCAGACGATAGTGCCATTAAGCATCTGAACAGTACTGGGACAAGGCATAAATTTGAATTTAGCCATCACTCCTCTTGCAACATGCGAAAAAATACTCAAAATTTTTTGTTTGAGGGGGAGGAAACCAGAATATCTTTATGTCTATATGATTACCACTGTACTGCACGAGATGATGTGCATGAAAAAAATCAAGAGCAATTGCAGGTATGTCAGAACATCCTGTTCAGACGTGTGAGAGACACCTTTGGAGCAGGTGGGATTTGAACCCAGGCCTTCTAGCCTGGAGGTAAAGGTGTTACCATTGTGCCTTAAGAATGCCAAGCTTATAATCCACAGAGAGTCAGACTTCTTATCCATTAGGCTATATGGCCTTCACATGTATAATCTTTATACTGTAGCATGTTACAAAGTCACTCAGTCTTGGGTTCTAAATATCAGATATAGATAATTCTGATGTCAAGCAGATTACAAAATATAGCTTACCATCCGTTAAAAATGAAGCCTTGTTTCAATTCCACTATTTAAGATGATCTCCTGCATGCGTTGGTGAATAGAATAGCTGATTAGGTATTCGAGTGAGGAGCAACTGAAGGAAATCAGTATTGAGGAAACTGATGGGATTAAAGGCCGATAAATCCCCAGGGTCTGATAATCCACAACCTAGAGGACTTAAGGAAGTGGCCCAAGAAATAGTTGATGGCCACCTTTCACAATTGTATTCACTTTGAAACAGTTCCAATGACTGGAGAGTCACTAATGTAACCAAACGTGCAATGTAACCAAACTCAGATCTGCTCCCACCTGTGCAATTGGATCCTCAACTTCCTGACCAGCAGACTGCAACCAGTGAAGATAAGCAACAACACCACCTCCACAATACTTCTCAACAATGGTACCCTGTAAGGCTGCAAACTCAGCCGTTTACTATATTCTTTATACACTCATGACTGCAGCCAAATTCTGCTCTAACTCCATGTACAAGTTTGCTGATGGTAGTGGTTGGATCTTAAACAACAACATTACAAAAAAGGAGATAGTGTTTAGTGGCCTGGTGTAAAGACAATTTCGCCCTCTACGCCAGCAAAATGAAGGAGTTGGTCGTCAACTTCAGGAAGTGAAGTAGAGGATACGCCTCTGAATCAATAGTGCTCAGGTGGAGATAGAGTCAGAGTCATACAGTATGGAAACAGACCCATCAGTCCAACTAGTCCATGCCAACAATGTTCCTAAACTAAACTAGTCCCACTTATTTGCATTTGGCCCCTATCCCTACAAACCTTTCCTATGTATGTACTTATCCAAATGTCTTTTATAATGCTGCAACTGTAACTGCATCCGCCACTTCTTCTGACAGTTCATTCCACAAACACTAACCACTGTGTGCAATAAGTTGCCCCTCATGTCCTTTTTAAAAAACTTTCTTCTCA
The DNA here is from genome assembly GCF_037043375.1 of Chiloscyllium plagiosum. NCBI lineage: Eukaryota > Metazoa > Chordata > Chondrichthyes > Orectolobiformes > Hemiscylliidae > Chiloscyllium > Chiloscyllium plagiosum. The sequence continues at coordinate 56,777,440 of NW_028270156.1, forward strand.
CCTTAAAAATAAGCCCAGTCGGTTTGAATTCCACCATCTAGGGAAACGATCCCTTATCTACGCTCCTCAATTTTATAAACCTCTCAAAGGTCATCCCTCAATCTCCTACCCTCTGGTGGGGAAAAAAAAAAGTCCTGAAAATGTGTTGCTGGAAAAGCGCAGTAGGTCAGGCAGCATCCAGGGAACAGGAGAATCGACGTTTCGGGCATAAGCCCTTCTTCAGTCCTGCCTACTTTTAGAATGCAAACCCTATAGTTCTGCAACATCTTGGTAAATCTTTTCTGAACCCTCTCCAATTTAATAATATCCTTTGTATAGCAGAACAACCAGAACAGCATAGTACTCCAGAAGAGGCCTCACTAACACTCTGTACAATCATTTATCCAAATTAAACTCCATCTGGCCACTTCTCAGTCCATTGACCCAACTGATCAAGATCTCTTTGTGATCTTAGATAACCTTCTTCACTGTCCACTATACCACCAAGTTTGATGTCATCTGCAAACATACCAACCATGCCACTAATGTTCTCATTCAAAAAGTGTGGTTGAAACTTGAAGTTCCTAGAGTAAATATAACCAACAATCTGTCCTGATCTATTCATGTCAATGCTATAGTAAGAAAGCACTGAAACACCTCTACTTCCTTAGAAGGCTAAGGAAATTCAGCATTTTCACCATGACTCAGAGCAATTTTCACAGATGGACCACAGAAAGCATCCTATCTGGATGCATCACAACTTGGTACTGCAACTACTCTGCCCAAGACTGCAAAAAATTACAGGAGTTGTGAACATCATGCAAAATAGCCTTCTATCCACTGTCTCTTGATATTTCCTGCTGCCCTGGAAAAGCAACCAACATAATCAAAGACCCCTCCCACTCCAGTTATACTCTCTTCCACCCTCTCTAATCAAGTAGAAGATACAAAATTTTGAAAATATGAATCAATTGATTCAAAAACAGCTTTTTCCCTGCCTTTATCAGACCCTTCATATTGGAGTTGATCTTTCTCTACATCTTCGCTGTAGCTGTAACACTAGATTCTGCTTTCCGTTCTATTACCCTGACTTACTTATGTAAAGTATGATTTGCCTGGATAGCACGCAATACTTCTCACTGTATCTAAGTACATATGACAATAATAAATCAAATCAAATCACTATTCAAAAAGGAAGTAGAGGAAGAAGCAGGGAAATTTTATAGCGGGTTAGCCTGTCATTAGTCGTGGGAAAATGCTGGAGAACATAATAAAAAGATTAAAAGCAGAACACTTGTAAAACAGTGACAGGATCAGATGGAGTCAGCATGGACTTAAAGAGAAATTATGCTGACAAATCTACCGCAAGTTTAAGGATGTAACTAGCGTTGTCAAGATGAGCCAGTGAATGTGGTTACTTGGACTTTCAGAAGGTCCAAATAAGAGATTAGCATGGAAAATTAAAGAGCATGGGATTGGGAATAGTGAAGTGACATGATTAGAGAACTGATGGACAGGAAACAGTAGGAATAAATGGGTCTCTGAGTGGCAGGCAATGACTCATGGGGTACCATAGAGATCAATATTTGGACCTAGCTATTCACAATATATATTAATTGTTTAGATGAGGGAACTAAATGCATTGCATTCAAATTTGCAGACGACATAGACTGGATGGGAAGACAAGTTGACACAAGATGTAGATATGTTTGAGAGATTTGGTCAAGTTGAGAGAGTGGGCAAATGCATGGTCAATGAAGAATAATGTGAGTAAAAGTAAGGTTACCAACTTTGGTAGCAGAAACAGGAAGACAGATTTTCTGAATAGCGCTATATTGGGAAAAGGGGAAGGTGTCAGAGACCTACGTGTCCTTGCACTAGTTGCTCTAAGTAAGCACGCAAGCAGTGAAGAAGGTAAATGGTATGTTAGTCTTGAGTGAGACAAGATTTGAGGGATATCCTGCTGCAATTGCACAGGGCCATGGTGAGACCAGACCTGAGCACTATATGCAGTTTTGGTCTCCTTATCGACACATGGTTGTTTTGGCTATGGAATTAGTGCAAAGGTCCCTGACTTCTGGGATGGCAGGACTGATGAACAAAGATAGATTTGAAGAAAATTACTGAACTTGATATTGAGACCCAAAGGCTGCAGAGCCCAAGAGAAAAATGATAAGCTGATTTTCATAAAGTTCAATAATTTTAGGGCCTGCGCACCTTCCCTGATGTTCTTTATCTCAATCTCTACACACCAGGTCCTGTCATCATATGGGTTACTGCCACAACCATTCCATTGTCAGCTACTAATGATCCTATTTAGCAGCTATTGATTCTTTCAGTCTGAACTTTACCCATTCTTTTGTCTGTCCAACTGGGTTTTATCTCCACCTTTTCGTTACTCCTCCCACTTTTCCAACTTCAGCATACATGCCAACCTTTTTACAATTCGTTCTGAAGGAGGGCTTCTGGACCTGAAACATGAACTCTACTTTCTCGACATAGCTACTGCCAGGCCTGTTGAATTTTCATAACAATCTGTTTTTACTTTGGATTTCCACCATCTGCATTACGTCAGTTCTTTTTTCAGCTAGGACTATATTCACTGGAGTTTAGAAGAATGAGGGCGAATCTCAGAAACTCAAACTTCTAGCAGGACATGACAGGGCATTTAGGACTGAGATAAGGAGGAATTTCTTTACCCAGAGACTGTGATGCTGGAAAAGTATAGCAGGTCAGACAGCATCCAAGGAGTAGGAGAATTGACGTTTTGGCCATAAGCCCTTCATCTGAAATGAGGTTTGCTGGCTGAGAGATAAATGGGAGTGGGGTGGGGAAGGTAGCTGAGAAAGTGATAGCCAGATGAAGGTGAGGGAGAAGATAATAGGTTGGAGAGACCAGTGGAGCGGATACATGGGAAAGGTGATGGGACAGGTCAGGAGGGCAGTGCTGAATTGGATGCTTGGGACTGGGATAATGTGGGGGAGGGGAAAATGAGGAAACTGGTGAAATCCACATTAATCCTGTGTGTTTGCAGGGTCTGAAGGCAGAATGAGGCGTTCTTCCTCCAGGCGTCAGGTGGTAAGGGTTTGGCGATGGAGGCAGCCCAGGATCTATACGTCCTTGACGGAGTGGGAGTTGAAGTGTTCTGCCACGGGGCAGTGGAGTTGGTTGGTGTGGGGGTCCCAAAGATGTTCTCTGAAACGATCTGCAAGTAGGCTTCCTGTCTCCCCGATGTATACAAGACTACATCGAGTGCAACAGATACAGTTGATGACATTGGTGGAGTACAGGTAAATTTCTGTCAGATGTGGAAGGATCCTTTGGGACCTTGGACGTAGTTGAGGGGAGTGGTGTGGGTGTAAGTTTTGCACTTCCTGCAGGGAAAGGTGCCGGGAGTGGGGTGTGGGCCGGTGGCGTTTTCTGTCAACAGGCACAGAAGCCCCCTGGTCCTCACCTTCCACCCCACCAATCTCCGCATATGTCACATCATCCTCTACCACTTCAGCCACCTACAAAGAGACCGCAAAGATATATTTCCTTCCCCACCTCTATCAGCGCTCCAGACAGTCCATTCCCTCCGCGACTCCCTTGTCAATTCTCCTGCTCCTCAGATGCTACCTGACCTGCTGTGCTTTTCCAGCACCACACACTTGACTCTCCAGCATCTGCACTGCTCACTTTTTGCCCAGAGAGTGCTGTGTCTGTGGAATTCTCTAACACAGAAAGCAGTTGAGGCCAAAACTGAATATTTTCAAGAAAAGTCAGGCATTTTTCTTAGGGCTAAAGAGAAATGAGGTATGGCAGAAAGTAGGAACAGGGTACTGAAGTGGAAGATCAGCCATGACCATGATGATTGGCAGAGCAGCCACAAAGAGCGGAATGGTCCACACCTCTTTCTATTTTCCATGTGTCTATGCAAAAGGTGCAAAACATGAAGTTTCCCAGTTTTTGTTCTTCATGAACTGTCACAGACTCTCACTAACCTGGATCAATTAAATGACTTTGCATTACGCCTTGCCTTCCTGAACAGATGCGGAGATAGCAACTTTGTTTTTGTTCTTAATGTCACAACATTTCTAAGAATGAATTGTTTTGGTTGAAATGCATCTTCTTTTTCAAAAAAGATAAAATTAGACCAAAGCAAGTATTTGAACCTGCTGGGCTCTTGTGTGCGAAGAATATTCTGACGAGGGGGGAATGGAAAGCAGAGTTTAAATAAGTATGTTCCCAACTCTGAAGAAATCAACAGTACAACTAACAGTTAACTGATAACATTGCTGGGATTAATGTAGCACTGGAATGGAACCTGATGCAAGATAAAAGGCATGTAACAGGTTACGAACAGTGCAAAAGATAGAAATTCCAGTTTGCATTACTTGGAAAGGAACACCATTCAAACACATTGCAGGACGCAAGTGGTCATTTAGCACATCCCTGAAAGCACTGCTGGCTCCACATCAGATCTAGTTGCTCTAATTCCACTTGCACGCTTTCTCAAAGCCATAATTTGGTCAATTTCAAAAGTCAGTGTCATGTAATAGTATAAAAGACCCTTTACTTACCCTACAAAGTCAACTATTTCTGGGCCCTCGAAGGAAAAAGGGTCTGTCTCATCTGGTTCAGATTTCATCTTGTACGTTTTGGTTAACACAGAATTTGAGAAGTAATCATTTGGCTCAAAGTGAAACTCTAATGTAAAACTCTGTTGGAGAAAACATGAAAATGAGAATAATCAGAAATAGCAAATTTTCCACTATTCATTTCATTGCCTACTCCTAACGGTTCAAAATTTGAATACACAGGCTATTTTTAGATTGAAGAAAAGAACGTGATGGTCAAATGGTGAGATGATACACCAAGATAAGTAACCCATAAAATTTTTAAAAATGGCTTATAACTGAAACAGACGCTTCATTATCAAACACAAACGTTGCAGATATAGAAATGTCTTCCCAATTTTCAAACCAAATCCTGCATAGCTCATACTTCCTCTGTTTAATGTTTCTGCCCATGTCAATTTATTTGTACAGGTACACCCATAAATGAGATAGCAGGGGTGACACCAGACTTGCTATTCTGTAGTTTAACCTCAAGCTGACACTGGTCCAAACCTGCCCCCAGTTGGACATCAAGATCTTGGTGATGCCTTTTGGGAAAGTTTCGATTGTATCACCCCAATGATCTGCAAAAACGTACACACTTGTCCCTTTCCATGCACCCAATTTAAAACTAAGAACTTATTATTTTTCATTCAGCACATATTCCAACAGATCAAGACTGTATATTTGCATTATTGTCTCAAAATAATTCACTAAATATGTTAAGATAATCTAATCATGAGAAACGTGGCTCCAAAATTATTTTTACCATTCATGTTTGTATCAATATTCAGTTAATTCACCTGCACCGCTGGAGGAAAGTTATTCACCAATGACCCCTTCAGTGTTGGTGAAGGGTGCACCATAAAAGGTCACATTTATATAGCATGTCTAACCTAAGGCACTTCAGAGGAACAGAAACTGAGACCAAAACTTTGGTCAAAAAAGTAGCGTTAAAAACACAAGTGAGGTTGAGATGTGTAGGGAGGAATGGTGGGGTGATTGAAATCAGAAATGCTCAAAAGGTCAGAATTAGGTCAACACAAACTCTGGAGGGTTGTGAAGCTGATGGAGGTTTCAGAGATTGAGGAGCAAAGGTCACTGAAGGATTTCAAAACAAGGCTGGTGCTGTTAAAATTAACCCCTGCTGTACCATCAATTGTCATTACCATCAGAAGATATGAAAAATAGCTTATAATGCAGAAACAACACCTAATCAATTAGAAATGATCATAAGGTGTGGTTGGAGTGTATGGCCACAGGCAGGCAGGGCCATAAAGATATGGGAAAGGTACAAACTATGGACACACTACTTGCTTTGCAGTGTGGGTGCACAATGACATCAATGGCAGACTTCTTACTGCATGTGTAGATAGAAGATACACCATGTATGATGTGCAGTGCCAGTATATACTACAGCCAGACCCGTCAAGCTATGTTTGCAGCAAGCTAACTGAATAAATACCCTCACTTTTAGTTAAACCAGAAATGATACATGGACCAATGCCAGGAGAAATCCTTTCCCTTTTACAGTAGTGATACTGAACTTATAATGCTCAAACAGAAGAGACCTAACTTTAATCCATTAACAACGGCAACTTGTTTCCCTCCCTCACTTTAAAACATGCATTACTTTTATCACTGCATAGCACAGATTGAGAGTTCAAATCCCCCCAAAAGGGGCTTAAAGGCACTATTTTCACCCAGAGTTGACACCAACTCAGCAGGTTGGCAGCAATGTCACTGCAAAATTCAGCATGATCATCTCATCCTACCTCGCTGTGTACTGACACAGACTGCTTCAGTATGAGTTATGAATATACAATGCTTGGCACCAATAATTAACGAGAGAAAGTGAGGGCTGCAGATGCTGGAGATCAGAGCTGAAAATGTGTTGCTGGAAAAGCGCAGGTCAGGCAGCATCCAAGGAACAGGAGAAGAAGGGTTTATGCCCGAAACGTCGATTCTCCTGTTCCTTGGATGCTGCCTGACCTGCTGCGCTTTTCCAGCAACACATTTTCAGCACCAATAATTAACGACCATCCTCTCTTCTGACACTGTGACAGAAACAAGGTCACTGATGAAGCAGTTGGCGACAACTGGGACTAAGTCACTGCACTGAGGAATGCCTGCTGAGATGACTGCCTCCAACTGCCACAAGCATCTTCATCAGTGCCAGGTATTGCTTCAGTGTGCTCCCCAATTCTGACAGACAGGTTTTGCCAAGGCTCTTTAATGCCATACACTGTCAAATGCTGCCTTGATGTCAGAGGTAGTCACTTTTGTCTCAGCCCTGTGTTCTGCTCTTTTGACTATGCTTGGACAAACTTCATAAAAAAATGTCAGGAACTATTCAGGATTGGAGGAGCCCAAACTGAGTGCCAGTAAGCAGGTTATTTCTGAGGAAGTGCCCCTTGATAACACCAACATTTTTTGTCATTTAACGAAGGATCAAAGATAGTCAGATGGGCTGGCTAAATAGCTGGCTGGATTGTCCTGCAATTTTCTAGATTGATGTATGGATGCCAGCGTTGCAGCTGTATTGGAACCACTTTTCTTGGGCGCAGAAAATTCTGAAGTCTTTGGTACGCTTCCCAGAATTTGCCAGGGTCCATGGCCTTTCCAATATCCAGTACTTTCAGCTGCTCTTCAATATGTGAAGTAAATCAAATTGGCTGGAAACTGGTATCTATGCTGCTGGGGATTTCAGGAAAAGGTCAAGATGGATCACCTACTCAACACTTCTAGCTGAAATGTGCAAATGTTTTAATGTTGTCTGTTGTACTGTGTGCTGGCCTCCCCATTGAAGATGGGAATATATGTCTCCTTTTCTGATTTAATGGTTTAATTGTTCACCTTCTTGATTTGGGTATGGCAGGACAACAGACCTTAAATTTAATTGATAAACTGTGTACTCGAGACACATTTTCAGACAGCAGCACATACCCAAGGAGAACTTGCTTTGGTTAATGGTAACAAAAACAATATATCAAAGCAAATACAAGATTAGATTAGATTTCCTACAGTATGGAAAAAGGCCCTTCAGCCCAACAAGTCCACAATGACTCGCTGAAGAGTAACCCACCCAGACCCATTCCCCTACCTTATATTTACCCCTGGCTAATGCACCTGGCACTATGGACAATTTAACATGGCCAATTCACCTAATCTGCACATCTTCGGATTGTGGGAGGAAACCGGAGCACCCGGAGGAAACCCACGCAGACACAGGGACAACGTGCATACTCCACACTGACAGTCGCCCGAGGTGGGAATTGAACCCAGGTGCTGTGAGGCAGCAGTGCTAACCACTGTGCCGCCCCCAAGTTGTATCATCCACCAGCTCTGGGATTTGTTCTCGAGATTCCAGAATCTGAAAACCTAGGTCATAAATAATACATTAAATAAAAGTAACTGCTTTAAAAAAAAGTAATCTAAAGGAAATTTGGTATGAAATTCATAGACTGGTGAGAAGAATTAAAAAGTCTAGAGGGTGAGAAGAGCATCATGTTAGTTATTTCCTTGCAGTAAGTAACAAAACTTAATAGGAGGCACTGACAGAATCTTTCATAAATTGGACTGTAGCACCACCCAGAGTTCAGATGTAAAAATACTTGCCTTAGTATTTTGTAGAGAATATGTACGAAGATTTTTACAGATTACATTAGAGTGTGGAAACAGGCCCTTCGGCCCAACAAGTCCACACCGACCCGCCGAAGCGCAACCCACCCATACCCCTACATTTAGCCCTTACCAATTTAGCATGGCCAATTCACCTGACCTGCACATCTTTGGACTGTGGGAGGAAACCGGAGCACCCGGAGGAAACCCACGCAGACACGGGGAGAACGTGCAAACTCCACACAGTCAGTCGCCTGAGGCGGGAATTGAACCCGGGTCTCTGGCGCTGTGAGGCAGCAGTGCTAACCACTGTGCCACCGTGCTGCCCAAGATGATGAATAGGAAAAATAAAAAAAGGAGGGTAAAGAGTTGACCTGCAAGGTGTGACAATGGCAGCAGATATGTGTAGAGCAAGACAAAAATACTAAGTAAATGGACAGAAAGCCGAAATGACAAAGACTGATGGAACGAAGGAGCCAGAACAAGCCTGTTCGAAAATGGGAACAAAGAGATCAAGTGAAAGAGCAGACGAAACATAAAAGGTACACAGTAGGTTGCAGATGGTGGGACACCTGAACAGATGCTTGCTGAAATGAAAGAAAATAAGGAGTTCATATGCTAATAAAGTAATAAAGAGTTCATATGCTGTTTTCATGTGCACTCCCTTGCAGGAAAGTTTGAGACTAGAAAATAAACAAGAAATGGAGAGCAACATGAAAAATGGAAGAAATGGAGATTGAAATCAGGACTGAAGATGAAAGCAAATATAATGGATGGAAGAGAACAAAAGTGGAAACAACAAAAGGGAAAATAACAGCAAGGTGCAGAAAGGAAAGTAGAGGGGGGCCAGGTTTGCTCCTCTTTTAATAGCCCAACTGATGCCCCTGGTGTTGTCAGTTTCAAATTTTCTGGAGGTCAGAACTTTAGCTCTATAGAAGGTCAGATAACACTGATAACTAACTGGCTTTCATTCGAATGGAGTTTATGTAACAGAGTTGGGATCCAATTTAACGAAATACAAAACAGACAAACAATCCAACTGTCAACAATTCAGGTTTCGCAGACTTCAAAGTACTATATCAAACCACCACATCCATCAATTCCAACTACAACAATTAATTCACCACCAATCACATATGGAATGAGCTGCCGGTGGAAGCTGGTATAATTACAACATTTAAAAGGCATCTGGATGGTATATGAATAAAGAAGGGTTTAAAGGGATATAAGTCAAATGCTGGCAAATGGGACTAGATTTATTTCGGATATCTGGTCAACATAGACAAATTGGACCAAAGGGTCTGTTTCCTCCGTCTAACTAAGGACTATTTGTTTCCAAATTTATTTAGCACATCTGTTCTTTCAGGTCAAGTGGGCTTTGCTGGCCAGACTGGCACTTACCATATACCACTAATTGCTCTTGAAAAGGTGATGGAGACCCGTCTGCACGAACGGTAACAGTAGAGCTGTTAATGATGGAGTTCCAGAATTCTAACAGAGTGTGAAGGAACAGAACTATAGTTCCAAGTCTAGATGATATGTGATTTCGAGGGGAACCTGCAGGTCATTGCACTCCCATGTATTTGCTGCCCTTGCCCTTATAGGTGGCAGAGATCGCAAGCTTGGAAAGTGCTATGTATGATGTATTGGTGAGATGTAATCATGCATCTTGTAGATGGTACACATTGTTGCCACTGTGTGTCAGTGCTGGGGGGAGTGAATATTGAAGGGGTTAGATGGGGCACCAATCAATGAGGCTGTAGATACACTCAGCCAGGCAGATGGGGAGTATTGTCATATTCTTGACTTGTGCTTGATGAGTTACACAGAATTCCTAACCTCTGGCCTCCTCTTTATGGCTGGCCCAGTTCATTTACTAGTCAATGGTTTTTTTTGACAGTGGAAACTCAGCAACTGTAATGGCATTGAACGTCATGGGAAGATGCTTACATTTGCTCGCTAGAGACCATCACTACCTGCCATTTGTCGAGCACAGATGTTTCTTATGAATTGTCAGTCCAAGGTCTTGCTGCATTTGGATACGCACTGCTTCAGTTAGAGAAGTTGCAAATGCGCTGCATCTTCATTGAACCAGGCTCCTTCCTGTTTTGGCCAAGTTAGTAGAATAGTGGATATGCCAGGCTAAGGTTGCAAACTGTGGGCGAATGCAATTCTGCTCCCGATGGTCTCTTGAATGCCAGTTGAGTTGCTAGATCTGTTTGAAACTATCCCATTTCGCACAGTGGTAGTGCCGCACAACATGGAAGCAATCCTTAATGCAAAGGCAAGACTTGGACTCCACTCATGCACGTTAATACAGTCACAGACTGATGCATACCAGAGATCACAGCAAGCCTTTCTGAATTAAGAGTGTGAATCTTAATATCTAAGGTAGGTAGGTTGAGGATCAGATTTTTTTTGATATATGAAACCCAGCACTACCTCAGGATTTAACAGGCCAGCAAGGGTGCTCAGCCAATCTGATCATGTGTGTGGGCGAACAATACAACTACTACAATGAGGCCGAGTCCAGATTTAATCTGCTTTATAGGTATAGCATTGGCCAGGTTTCCCAGAAAGCCTGCAGCCGAAGAGAAGTTCGAAGTGCAGTAAAGGCATTTGCTCCACGCCACTTATCAGTCAGATGAAGCACAAGTGCTTTTACCATTCCACCTTCAAAGCACTCTTCTCCTGCCTGCGCCTACCAATTACAGATTTTCACTGCAGTCAGCGATGAGCTTCACCTGCTGATTCAATCCCACTTGGGTCATGACTTCCATAGTCTTCTCCAAGTTCTTCCTCCACAACTGGGAGCCAAGCTAGACAATCAGGCCGAACATGGAATCTGCCAAAAGGACAGGCAGCATAAGGTAACATTTCCACAGCATACAGGGAAATGTCTGGGTTCCCTGACTGTGCAAATTTAACCTGCACTTCATATCCTGGCTACAGCTACTGGTTGATCTGCACTGCCTTTCCATACTTCAAACTTCCGACACATCACTTTTCCCAGTTTGGAAGTTAGCTTCAAGATTTTAAATCCTTTAATTTTCTATTTCCAAACTATTTACACAAATACTCACCATAGGCTCACTGGGTTCTGAGAACTTTACTCTGACATCCTGCAAGTGTTTTAAGATAGGCTCATCGTGCTCCTGTAGAGGAAAATTTAAAAAGTAATCAGAACCAGGCAAGTTAAACATTGGACCCTAATGAAGCACAGAAATTACAATGTACATCAATACTTTGTTTGATAATTCCTTCTGATGCTATGGTGTCTCTAAATCCCTTGATATCTGACCGACATCACCTTGTTTGCTCAAAAATAAACGATAAAACTTTCATAGAATAATGCAAAAGTGGAACTGACGTTCACAGTGCTGGGATCACTTTTGCATATAAATGATTCATAATTAGAAATTAGAGGTGCAATTTTCAATATTTTTCGATGGCACCAAATTGACAACTGAGTTACCAGAGAGGGACAACATCAAAATGTCGGAATATATTAATAGGGCTTGCTGAGAGTATACATAATTGGCAAATAAACTTTAAATGAAATTATGAGAGAGGTAGCACAGTTTGACAAAAATAAGCAACCTACATACTCCTTGGACACCAGAGGCCTGATTTTAACTAAGTGAATGAGTTTTCGACTAAGTTAAAATCTAACACTTGGTAACTAAGTGGAGTGAAGAACAAGGCATTTGGGTGTATGGTTATACAAAGTACTTAAAGGTAAAGACAAAAAGATTAACAAGGTCAAAATATAGCTAACAAAATACTATAGTTCATTTTTAAAGGGATAGAATGGAAAGAAAGAAAGAGGCATTGAAACAGATGGAAAACAAATTACTAGAAGAGAGGTTAAATCCACCAGAAAATACTGAACAGACCAGTGCTCTTTCCTCCAGAAAGAGAGAACTAAGCAGTGAACTGGTAAACATCTAAGATCATGAAAGGGCTCAATAGGACAGACAGAAAAATGTTGTTTCTACTTAATGAGATTAGAAGTAAGGACTGTAAAAGTAAAATAATCTCTAATAAACCCAATAGAGAAATAAGCACATCTTTACCCCGAGTATGGAGAGAATGTGTAACTTGCTGCCACAAAGTAGATGAAGTGATTAGCAAAAAAGCACTTAAGGGGCAGCTAGATAAACAGTAAAGAATGTAAGATACTAAGTGAATATTTTGCATTAGTATTTACTGTGGAAAAAGATATAGAAGATATAGACTGTAGGGAAATAGATGGTGGTATCGTGCAAAATGTCCAGATCACAGAGGAGGAAGTGCTGGATGTCTTGAAATGGTTAAAGGTGGATAAATCCCCAGGACCTGATCAGGTGTACCAGAGAACTCTGTGGGAAGCTAGAGAAGTGATTGCTGGGCCTCTTGCTGAGATATTTGTATCATTGATAGACACAGGTGAGGTGCCGGAAGACAGGAAGTTGGCAAACATGGTGCCACTGTTTAAGAAGGGCGGTAAAGACAAGCCAAGGAACTATTGACCGGTGAGCCTGACCTCAGTGGTGGGCAATTTGTTAGAGGGAATCCTGAGGGACATGATGTACTTGTATTTGGAAAGGCAAGGACTGATTAGGGATAGTCAACATGGCTGTGTGTGTGGGAAATCATGTCTCACAAACTTGATTGAGTTTTTTGAAGAAGTAACAAAGAAGACTGATGAGGGCAGAGCAGTAGATGTGATCTATATGGACTTCAGTAAGGCTTTCGACAAGGTTCTCCATGGGAGACTGATTAGCAAGGTTAGATCTCACGGACTACAGGGAGAACTAGCAATTTGGATACAGAACTGGCTCAAAAGGTAGAAGGCAGAGGGTGGTGATGGAGGGTTGTTTTGCAGACTGGAGGCCTGTGACCAGTGGAGTCCACAATAATCAGTGCTGGGCCCTTTCTTTTCATCATTTACATAAATGATTTGGATGCGAGCATAAGAGGTACAGTTAGTAAGTTTGCAGATGACACCAAAATTGGAGGTGTAGTGGACAGCGAAGAGGGTTACCTCAGATTATAACAGGATCTGGACCAGATGGGCCAATGGGCTGAGAAGTGGCAGATGGAGTTTAATTCAGATAAATGCGAGGTGCTGCATTTCGGGAAAGCAAATCTTAGCTGGACTTATACACTTAATGGTAAGATCCTAGGGAGTGATGCTGAACAAAGAGACCTTGGAGTGCAGGTTCATAGCTCCTTGAAAGTGGAGTTGCAGGTAGATAGAATAGTGAAGGCGGCGTTTGGTATGCTTTCCTTTATTGGTCAGAGTAGAGAGTACAGGAGTTGGGAGGTCATGTTGCGGCTGTACAGGACATTGGTGAGGCCACTGTTGGAATATTGCGTGCAATTCTGGTCTCCTTCCTATCGGAAAGATGTTGTGAAACTTGAAAGGGTTCAGAAAAGATTTACAAGGATGCTGCCAGCGTTGGAGGATTTGAGCTATAGGGAGTGGGTGAATGGGGGGGCTGTTTTCCTTGGATCATCGGAGGCTGAGGGGTGACCTTATAAAGGTTTATAAAATCATGAAGGGCATGGATAGGATAAGTAGGCAAGGGTGGGGGAGTCCAGTACGAGAGGGCATGAGTTCAGAGTGAGAGGGGGAAGATATGAGAGACCCAAGGGGCAACGTTTTCACGCAGAGGGTGGTACGTGTATGGAATGAGCTGCCAGAGGAAGTGGATGAGACTAGTACAATTGCAACATTTAAGAGGCATTTGGATGGATATGGGCCGGGTGCTGGCAGGTGGGACGAGATTGGGTTGGGATATCTGGTCGGCATGGACAGGTTGGACCAAAGGGTCTGCTTTCATGCTGTACAGCTCTATGACTCTATGAAATGCTGATGAGATTCTTTGAACTCCATTCGTGAAGCGTAACGTCTAACAGGAATCTCTTCGGACAACTGGCCTGTTTCTGTGTTGCAAACAAAATCCAAAGCTGTGTGAATAACCATCGTGCTTAACCTAATATTGTGCTTCAGAAGGGCAGACTACGATGTCACAATATAACTTCTACCATGGTCCCTTAAATCCAGAAAGCACGGGTGCCATGGAACTCTGATCAAATATTTAAGTCGATAATAAATCAGACCACTGGCTTGGCAAAATGGTAACTACTTAAGTTGGCCACACGACGGAATCAGCACGTCTTTCACAAATTGAAATCCAAACTTTAAAACGGCTATAGATTTGCAACTTGAACAAGAGATTAGGGGATATGAAGTTAAGAATAAAACTATTTAAAAATCAACATTTACACCTTTACCGTATTCAAAAGTTTGTAATTTGGTTAATTTACTTATCTTATGGTTTGCTGCAATGGTAGAAGATATGAATCTGAGATCAGTCCGTAAGGGAAGAATAAGGATAATGTTTGGTAGAATAAATTTTCTTACAATAAGATCAATTTGCATATCATTAACTCAATGAAAATGTTGCAGATATATTGCACAGTTTCAAGGGATGAGAGAGACACATTAGAATTACTCTAACTGTAAACAAAGAATCCCGCATACATCATCTCTAGCATGCCGAACAAATGAATTTGGCACCTAGGACACTCAAATATAGATTCCCTTACTTAATCTATTGAAAGATTACTTAAAAGATCTATTAAGGTAATTTATTTATTTACTGGCAGTGCTCAGCATATGAATACTTAAATCTGGTTCAATAGAAACATATAGGAAGTTAAAATATATAGACTCATCATCTATCCACACTGCCCTCATTTACACACAATTTTCTGTTGTTCGTCCCCTGTCTAGTTGACATCTTCGGAGTCTCTTGTGAAGTGCTGCTGTACTGTCTCTTCTGGAATTTATTTGGTTCCGTTCCTGCTACTTCTGGTTACTCGTTGTAATGGCTGGTATATTGGGTCTAGGTCTGTGTGTTTGTTGATGGAGTCTGTAGTTGTACGCCATGCTTTTAGAAATTCTCTTGGCTGTTCTGTTTAGCGTGTCCTATGATCATTGTGTTGTCCTAGTCAAATTTGTGGTCCTTGTCATCTGTGCATCTGGCTACTAGGGACAGCTGGTCGTAGCATTTAGTGGCCAGTTGGTGCTCATGAATGCAGATTGCTAGTTTCCTGCCTGTTCACATTCAACAGTCAGATATATGAACAGATCAACTGGACACCTATGGGCTCACCCATCTCCAGGCTCATAGCAGAAGTAGTGATGCAAAGACAGGAACAAACAGTCCTCTCTCAAATCCGACCCAATCTCTGGATCGGATACGTGGACGACACTTTTGTAATTAAGAGAATAGAAAGAGAATACACACCAGATTATCAACTCCATGCTCACGGTGATCAAATTTACAAGAGAGGAGGAAACCAACAACCAACTCCCATTCCTGGATGTGATAGTGGAAAGAACATGAACAGTGAATGCACTACAAGAATATACAGAAAGCCACACAAACAGACCAGATTCTGAACAGCAACTGCCGAAATAAACACAACAGAAGTTGCATTAGGACACTGTTCAAGAGGGCTGCAACACACTGCAGCACTCGACTTGCAAACAGAAGAACACCTCTACAGAGTCTTCACCAAGAACAGATATCCCTGCAATTTCATCCGCAGATGCCTAGCAGATAAACAACGCAATGAGGAGATGCCACGACCCAACACACTGGCCATGCTATCTTATATAAAAAATGTCTCTGAACTAACAGCCAGACATCCCCAACCACTCAGGCTCCTGACAGACCATAAGCCATGCTCAGACAACAACTCACCAGAGCAAAAGACCCTGTACTCATCATGTGCAAGACTAAACGTGATTTACAAGATTCCATGCAAAGACTGCATGAAACACTATATAGAACAAAATAGGCAGACCACTCGCAATCTGCATCCATGAACACCAACTGTCCACTAAATGCCACGACCAGGTGCCTCTTGTAGCTATACACACAGATGACAAGGACCACAAATTCGACTGGAACAACAATCATAGGACAAGCTAAACAGAGGAAAGCCAGAGAATTTCTAGAAGCATGGCACGCATCCACAGACTCCATCAACAAACACAGACCTAGACCCAATATACCAGCCACTACAATTAACATACGGAACCGGCAACCGGGAGCAGCAGGAATGGAACCAAATAAATTCCAGAAGACAAACACAGCAGCGTTTCATAGCAGCACCGAAGACAGGGGACAAAACGTCTGCAAACCATTTGTTACATATTTTAATGAAACATGAATATATGAGACTTTAAAATATCCCTCTGCCTGTATTATATTAAAAGGCAAAGTTGAAAATGAAATCCGCAGCCAAATTCTAATGCTGCCTGAAAAGTATAAACTTTAATAATTGAAAACAGAGCAGTACTGCATATAACAATATAAGTGTTTTTCAGCACAGTCAAGGAGTCCTTTGCTCACCTCCACAAGCTCACTCAGCATATCGACATTTCTGAATATTGTGACCCAGAAATCAGGAATTCCTTTGGGATTCTCCTCTTGCTCAGTTTCTTCCTTCTTTTCCTCAATTGCTGCTTTCTTTTTCATTTCTTCCTAGTTATTCAAACATATTTAATTTGCATATTTCAAAACCGAATTATTCTATCATTTCATTATACATACTGAAAAAAATAAACTGAACTACACACTCTTGCATTAACCAATTTACAAAATTATATTTACAAAATGCATTGGTTTTCCCAACATTTAAGGCAAGATTTCATGAGCATTTACTCTTCCCAGATGGCTTTTCACAGTGTCATTGCTGGGGACTAGATGGTGCGCTACGTTCAGACATTGGCCTTTCAGCAATGGGACATGGATGTAAAGCCATGTACAAACAGCTTTATGGCTATGATATCCAAAAAAGAAACTAATTAGCACAATCTGGTCCAGCTGGCATATACCTTAAAAAAATAATGCTGAACTGCACTCCAATTTAGCCCTAATAAATAGTAAAAGGCAATGATCACTGAGGGCTACAGATTGACTTGTGAGAAATAGAAATTATAATTCTAGTGTAGTTGGGGTATTTCCTATTGTGGTCTAAAATACAATGGTACAGGGTATATATCTACATGCTTTCTATGTATCACAAGTGTTGTATCTGTATTTTGGAAGACGGATCAGAAGGAATGCTACTTGTGTTGGGCTGACTCATGACAATGAGTCCAGTTCAACAATAGATATAAAATCTTTCCATAAAGTGAGACTTACTGCTAACTCTTCCTCATCCTCACTATGCCATTCACATTCTGCATCTGTCGGTTCTACATTCCCTGTTGTTATGTCTCGTCTCTGTAAAAAGAAACCACAAGCTTCAAACATATTATAAGACAGTTGTGAGCATGTAAAGTACAATATTTTAGTTTTAAACAACCAGGTGGAACACTAACATTTTTTAGTCTATTTTACACATGGATACAAAGTCACAGTCAGTGGAACCGCAGTGTCAGCCCACAAATTCACGTTCAGCACAGCCTCAAGATGTAATCCAGTTTGCTAACAATGTGAGCCATGCCAAAGAAATTTAAAACAGCAAATCAATACTTGAGAGAAAAATATGGATTTTTTTCCACCAATTTGTTCTCATCTTGTATGAAGGTAAAATAGCTCAGTTTCACCCACATTAAAAACTTCTTTTGGTGACTACTTGTCCAGGATATGGATAAGACTATTTTGCAGCTAGTGCTGGCTTACCCTGGATTTTATATTGTAGCTTGATACAACTCTGCACCAAGTGGTTTGCCCAGACATATGACAATGGTGCACTAGTTTGGCTAATCCAGATTTACAGTCCACATCTGTGACTTATCATGGATATTCCTCTAACATATTTCCTATTATGCTAGTGGGAATAGTTTACATTTTTGTCAAAACTGAGTTTCAGGACTTATGAATTTGACTCCTTACTATTTTACTGCAACAGAATAAACATTAGAAGTAAAATTCACATCCAACCTTAACAAGGCTCTATTATCCAATGCCAACTCTGAGCACAAAACAGAATAGGACAAGCTTGTCTCCTGAAATCTGTGCATTGTTTACATCTTGGATTCAACCCCAAAGTTCTGCATTAATAACTTCTGCCTTTCTACCATTCGGCAAATAATAAATTGTGCATTAGACATCTCACATGCATCATTCAACTCAGGTCTGCCACCATGCAGGTAATACTCACTTCTATTTGCTAGCCTCAACAGTCAAGAAACAATTTTGACATTTGGTACACTTGAAGACATTTCTTTCAAAAATTATAGTTTATTTTTCTAAATTGTTATTCAGATCTTAATCAACACTGACAAGATGCATTGCCTCCCTGCAGTGTTCAGCCTTCTTCATGAACTGAATAACTCCCTGAACATCTACCGTCAATTAACACCTGTCAGTAATTCAACTTTGCCAATAATGAATCCAGTGAATGTGACAAGTTGTTAGATTCAATGCTTTTGTTTCCAGTTCTTTGTTCTTTCCAGTTGCCTTTTTAAAAAATAAATCTTTTCAGAGACTAGTCTTTTTTGTGTTGCGATTGTGCGTATGGAATTAAAAAAATAGTTTTAATACCACACCACAGCTCAGGTGCTAAAACAAGTGGCAAGCTCTGATTAAGAATAAAAAGTTTGTTGCTAATGAAACAGATGGAGTTCATTAAAGCCTGGTGAATGATTATTTTTTCTAAATAGTCAGAGAATCAACTGACATTTTGGGTAGAAGAACGAACAAAATTCAAATTAGTGGAGTGACTGCTGCATTGGAGCTTGATCATCAGTGCATTCTCCCAAGAGCATCATAACTCTTAGCACTGGTGCTGGTATGTTGCAGTTCAGACACTTCTATTAATTAATTCAGGGCATGTTTGCTTCACTGCCTGGACATTTATTGTCCATCCTTAATTGTTCTTGAGAAGGTGGTGGTGAGATGCCTGGTGTAACTCAACATTGTTGAAAGAAACTCTGATAAAAATAAAGTCAGAATGGTTTAGGGTTGAGAGAAGTGTGCAGGTGGAAGTATAAACATGTAGTTGCTCTTCTCATCCTATTTGCTAAAGACTGTTGATTTGGAAGGTGTTACCGAAGGAGCCTTGGCAAGTTGATGCAATACATCACAAGTGCGAGGGTGTCTGTCTGAGGTGGAGAGGTAAAGCATCAGCGTGTGATGGTGGTGGTGAAAACCACCAGTTTGCTTTGCCCTGGATAGTGTCAAGCTTCTAGAGTGTTGCTGTTGCATTGGTCCAAGCAAATGGAGAGTATACTATTACACTTTTGACTTGTGCCCTGTTTATGATGAAGAGACATTGGGGGATGATCCCCAGGCCCTGATCACAGTATGTATCTGGTTGCCCAGTTTAGTTTTTGATCAATGGTAACCTCCAAGATCTTCAGACAGTGGAAGAATCAGCTATGGTGAGACTATTGAATTTCGGGGGTGTTGAGAAGGAGACGGGATGGTAGTGGTAGCAGTTTCAGTCTCACTTGCCAAAGATGGCTGCTGCCTGACAGTTACTTCCCAGTTATCAGCCCGAGCCTGAATTTTGTCCAGATCCTGATGTATACACTTCAGCATTTTAAAGGTGCAGAACATTAAGCATCTACTACAATCATCTGACCTGACGACAGAAAGCAGCCACTTGAAGTAGCTGAAGACAGTTGGGATACCAGCTTGTGGAACTCAAACTATGTTGAGAGTCTCGGATGATTGACTTCCAACAACCATAGCCAACAGTCTTTATATGACCCCAGCTAGTAGACAGGTTTTTCTGGGTTGCTTCAGTCATTTACTTCACTCCTGGAGTTTAGCTTTTTTTAAACCATGTTTTAATCAAGGTTGTAATAAGGCCAGGAATTGAGTGGTAGAGAGGTTAGTCAAATGCAATTGTATTCACCACCAAAGCAAAATGATGTCTCTCATTTAGATGGCCAAGAGGGATGGGTGGTTTTCGGCCATGTTGGATACACCCTGGTTTTTGTGATCAGATCACACCAGGTAATTATCCACATCGTCAGGTGGATGCCAGTGAAGTAGCTATACTGAAATAACTTAGCTAGGGTGTGGCTAGTTCTGAAGCATGCATTTCCAGTAATGCTGTCAACAGTGTTGTCAAAGTCCAAGATTTTGCAGTATCCATGTCTTCAGCATTTCTTGGTAGTATAGAGAGTGCATCAACTTGGAAAAACAGGAGCAACTGTAATGCTGCAGACTTTAGGAGGATGCAAAAAAAGGGTGATGGACTTGACAATACCCTCAAGATAGTAGCAAATACAGGCGGCATGGTGGCTCAGTGGTTAGCACTGCTGCCTCACAGCGCCAGGGACCTAGGTTCAATTCCACCCTTGGGTGATTGTCTGTGTGGCGTTTGCACTTTCTCCCTGTGTCTGTGTGGGTTTCCTCTGGGTGCTCTGCTTTCCTCCCACAGTCCAACGATGTGCAGATTAGGTGAACTGACCATGCTAAATTGCCCATTAGAGTTAGGTGCATTAGTCAAGGGTAAATATGGGGAATGGGTCTGGGTGGGTTACTCTTTGGAGGATCAGTGTGGACTCATTGGGTCAAAGGGTCCATTTCCACACTGTAGGGAATCGAATCTAAATAGGTTAGCTTCATCTTTTGCACCACAATACAGAGCTCCACCCTCAAGGATGGGGATATTTGTGGAATTTCTTCCAATGGTTAGTTGTCCACCAACTTCCATAAGATATGACAGGTTTCCAGAGCTTTTGGTCAGATCAAATGAGATTTGCTTAGTTCTTTTGATTGCAGGCTACTTGAGTTAATTCTGTGTCTACCTTCACCAGATTGACATCTCATTTTAAGGTATGCCTGATGCTCCCCAGTGTTTTTCACTCAGTGACTGCTCCTCGTAAGAATACACGCATAAAGGGGAGAATTTCAGGGAGGGCAGGAAAGAAGTGGGTTCTGAGGAGAGGAGAGTTGAAATGAAGATTTAAAATCTCAAAATATGTCAAGCCAATGAGTGCACACACTGAATGAAGAAAATATTGTGGGGCTCGTTTAGGTGGTAAACAATGGAGATTTTAAAGCAGAGATGAAAGGAGTAAATAAAGTTAAAAAATTAAGAAAAAAACAAAATAGAGACAGACTAGGGCATACCTTGGTATAAAGCACACACTTCATTGTGGCTGGATTAGCTACCAGACAGTATGTTAGTGGGATGGTCAGCAAGAGGACGTTTGGTCACTGGGGCTTGCTGTTTATAAAGGAATTAGCTAGAAATGTTCCGCTCTTCAGAGAATGCTAACACAATATTATAAATGCAAGTTTAGTGAAGTTAGGACGAGAGAAGGATGGCTGAATACAGAATGGTCTTCATCAAGGACAGCAAAGTATATACTTAAAGCAAAACAAAAAACACCGCGGATGCTGGAATTCTGAAACAAAAATATAAATTGCTGAAGAAGCTTAGCAAATCTGGCAGCACCTGTCAAGAGAAAGCAGAGTTAACGCTTCATGTCCAGTGACCCTTCTTCTGAAGAGGAATCACTGGATGCCAAAAGTTTGACTTAGATATCTAAGGCACAGTCAAAACCAACCAGGGAACAATAGTGCATATTTGTGCTCAAATCAGATTTATACCTTAGATGTTCCAGGCTAGAAATTTACTTTCAATACATTTTTAAAACTATTTTAATCTTAACGCTTGATATAAAGCAACATTATCAAGCACTAACACCCTCAATTTCATAAGTTATCTTTTAAATGACAATATCTACAACACCTACCCCGATAATTAAGGACAAACATATGATAGCCACAAGAAAATTAATACAGAAACTTGTGACATTTCCTGAAGTGATTGTTACAAACAGGTCCTAATTTATTTACCAAGTGCCAGAGTGTTGGTCCAAGACAGTTAAGGATTAGTTGAAAGGCAAGGGATGAATTAACAAGCAAAACAGAAATAGCTCAACTCTTAAGCACTCATACCTTTTCAAAATACGGCTGGTAAAGGGCTGCATATTTCCGCTCCAACTCATGAACTTCCTCATAAAATTTGGCTTCTATATGGGCACACTTGACCTGAAGATGTTTCAAGGCATTTATTCTTCTCTTTACAGCTTTAGGTAAACTACACAAAACAGGTAATATCAGATAACTGGAACAGGAAATGTAGTTTACAATGTCCTTGGTATTTTAAATAAATAGAGAATGCAAACCCTCCCACAACCTCAATTTAAATACTGAAGAGGCTAAATTACCTACTTCCTGAAACATGACTATAGTGACGTTACAACTTCCACATTGTTATTGAGTTCCTTTACACCATTGTTATGTTTTGCAATTCAAACTGCTCTCATGATCAAGCTAAAAATGAAAAGTAATGGTACATTTCATAGAAAATTTCTGAATTATTTTCCACATCCCCACCTTAGCTTGAACTAATTCAATACAAGATTTTAAAAAGTAGAATGCTTGCAGCAATCACAATCCCTTATTCTAAGTAAGTGTTAACCACAACTCAAAGTGGTCTATCCACCTAACTATTTCACTTAAGCTTGCCAGATTGCTAATGTGGAAATTTCACTAAATTCACGCATCACCAGCACAAAACTTGCATTTTGTATTCAAAAATCTGTTAGGAAACCCTGGCAGCTAATCTTCATAAACACATTTAATGAACAATTAACCCTACATGTGCTGGACAGCAGCATAATGAAAATAAAGTGCAACACTGGATACTGAACACACAATTGTATAAAATTCATTGCTCGATTGTAAATAAGGTTTCAACAACAGTTTTTGCCTTTCACAGAGGGGGCGATTCATGGTGGTATATGGTTTCATGGACATACTTAGCCTTCTAAAACTCATCCAAAAGGATCATTCTTTGCAGGAGTTTAATCAATGGAGAGAGTCAGGCCATTTTTCCTCGATCACATCATGGATAACCTTGATCCAATCTGCAGCAAATATGCTCTTTCTAACATTGCAGGGGGCAGCAGAAATGAAATTGTGGAATCATTGTTTGGTCCCATCACTTTTGTCTAGAGCTTTTCAAAATATTTGCAGCACCCTCACTGTAAATCACATATCCCCAACGAATTCCCAACCCCTTTTGGCTTATAACAACTAATAGGGACCAGGCGTTGGCCTTAACCACACTGGTCTGCTAGATTCAATACATGACTGTTAACATTTACTGTTGATATGTACAGGTCTACTTACTGGAATAGAAATCAGGAAAGTTATTAATAAGGAGATAATTCATAACATCTTTAACGAAGGCTCTTCAAAAAATACAATCGGATGAAAATGTATGCTTATACACAAGATCATGTCAGAACAGATGGTCAAGTTTGATTTCAGAGAGCAAGGGTGAGAAGACTGGGAATTGAAAAGAAAATTCCAGGCTATAAACCTGTAGGTCATGAAAATATGGCTGCCAAGGTTGATAAGTCCTCATGGGAGGAAGAATTGGTGGAAGGGTTCTGCAAAAGGGGAGAATTTAGACTGGAGCATTCAGTGGGTAGGGAAGGGTGGTGATATCTGTAGAAAGTTTATAGAAACAGAGAGGCAAGGTCTTAGAAGGATTAAACCAAAGGAAACAAGAAGTTTTCAGGTAGAAGGACATTTTTGTTGTGTAGGTCTAACTGAAGCTTATGGAGGATGGGAAATAGTAAGGACTGTATTGAAATTATAGAGTCTGCAGGAGGGAGGGCTGTGTGGACGAAACATTGGGTAGGGAGGTCCGCAGCTGCAGAAAAGAGGGAAATAGGTGGACGAGAAAAGGGAAAGGACATGAGCGGAGGAGGAAGGACATGAGGGAAGGAAGGGGTGGTAGAACTTGGGTGAGGGGAGTAACAGTGTGTGACAGAATAGGGGATTGTAATAATGAACAGCAGGACAGTCAGCAAGAGAACAAAAGAGAGGGGGAGAGGAATGAGGGCGGAGGATGGGAGAAAACCTGCAACCAGAAAGTTAGTTTCTTCATTTTTTCCCCCCAAATCATTTAAATGGCTGAATGCAGCAAGCCTAATGAGACATTCGGATGTTACATAAACATCCAGTATAAATGCAAAGGTTTACAAGCGTGTGAATATATAATAGACAGAATAAAGTTATTGGAGAAACTCAGCAGGCCTGGCAACATCTTTAGAGATAAATCAAAAGATAATACTACCCACAGGATTTGAAACATTAACTGTTTTCTCTCTATAAATGCTGCCAGACTTGCTGAATTTTACCAACAATCTGTTTGTTTCAGATCTCCAGCATTTGCAGTTGTTTATTTCAAAATAAACATGTGTCTTGAAACTAAGTCAGTGATTCCATCTAGCTTAAGTTTTATCTGTAAATTCGTTTCTTTGCTTTAGCATGTGATTTCCGGAAACGGATTGTCACGACAATTAAGTACAGAATAATATTAATCTTGGTTTGTCAGTTTTAAATGACAGAAATCATTAACACTCAATACTGAACAGGATTATTTCTATTACGTTACTCGACATTCATTCTGGAGATTGAGTGTTGCATGCAAGACAAAGTATTAACACAGCATTTATTTTGTCCTACCCTGATTGCCCATATTGTGTATTTCAACAATAGTGTGCATTGTTCACTTAATAACCATTAACCCAGATTAGTACGTACACAAGATCATATTTACACTTATGGGTAGTGAGTGAACTTTTACAGTGAGCATGAAAAAAGCATCTAAAACAGATAATATCTAGAACTGCAATAGAGGCACTTTGATTGTGGGTTTGGGATGAATTTACACAATCTTTCAGCTTCACTAAACCCACTACTGTATTTTGTCACACGAAAGCACAAAACAATATACATGAAACATGTCATATTCCTAGGGTCGATCAGGAATTGGTTGAATATAGAGCAATCATTAGATTCATTTTTCAAATTATGTGACTGCCTTTATAGACAATTTACAATATAAATCATTTTTTTGCACCCTCACTCTCCGGAGCCACCAGCACAAAGTAATGTGGAGTTTTTCCTAACATTTAAGCCTAAACATCACTAAACTGGTTAACCAATCATTCATCTCTTTGCTGATTCTATGTCTTGGCGTCCACATTTCCATATTTATCTACACAATTTCCATCATTCCATAGATTCTTTGTGCATGTTCTCAAAGCCTTACCCTCTCTGCACACTACCCTCTAGATGGCTGCTGCTGTGAAGTGGTCAGTGTCCAGCTCCTCTGCAAAAGTACATTCCACAAAAAAGTCTGGAGAGGGATGCAGCAGGTCGAAGTACGTCCTATATAGCAACCTGATACAGGATGTGATGCTCCAAGGACTGCTCCCACACAGACAGCATCAACTCTGGCTGGAGCATAATCAATTCACCGAAAACTCTTATGGACTGACCTGAAATTTGCTGGTCTTTGAGTCTGAAAAGTTGTCCCAAGTGTTGCAGATTGGCACATGGATGGACTAATTGTTGGGGCAGCCATTGCAGAGACGCAATGCAGAAATGCTGCTGCTAAACCATTTTGCCGCAGCACACAGTTGGGCCGGAAACTATAAATCCTCTTTGACTTTATGCTTAACATTCAATATAGATTGTGAATATCACGAATATTAAAATTGAACTGAGGCAACTCAGTGTGGAATATGGCACATTAAACATTTATTTCTATTGCACTCTAATTTTCATTTAATTGCTTTTCTCTTAGGCTGTATGCACAACATACAGGAACATATGGTGTTAATATTAACTATTGTAATATTACTAACAGTGACAAAGTGGAACATGGTGTAGAGAATTAAATTGAGAATTACAATAAATGCAAAATTCAAATCAAAATACAGTCCTAGAGATATACAGCAACTCGCCCGTGCTGACCAGATACCTTAAATAAATTTAGTCCCATTTGCCAGCATTTGGCCCATACCCCTCTAAACCTCTCTTATTTATATATCCATCCTGATGCCTTTTAAATGTTGCAATTGTATCAGCCTCCATCACTTCCTCTGGTAGCTCATTCAATACACACACCCTGTATGAAAATGTCACCCCTTAGATCCATTTTAAATTGTTCCCTGCTCACCTTAAACCTTCACCCTCTGGTTTTGAACTATCCTCCTCCCCACCCTTTTCTGAACCCTTTAAAGTTTCACAATATCCTTCCAATAGCAGGGAGACCAGAACTGAGCACAGTATTCCAAAAGTGGCCTAACCAATGTCCTGTACAGCCAAAACATGACCTCTCAACTCATATACTCAATGCACTGACCAATAAAGGTAAGCATAACAAATGCCTTCTTCACTATCCTATCTACCTGCGATTCCACTTTCAAAGAACCATGAACTTGCACTCCAAGGTCTCTTTATTCAGCAACACTCCACAGAACCCGCCCTGATTTGCCTTTCCAAAATGCAGCACCTTACATTTATCTGAATTAAACTCCATCTGCCACTCCTTGGCCCATTGGTCCATCTGATCAAGGTCCCGCTGTACTGTGGAGATAAATTTCTTCACTAGGAAAAAGTTAGGACTGCAGATCAGCTGGAGATCATTCGAAAAAAATGTGGCACTGAAAAAGCACAGCAGGTCAGGCAGCATCTGAGAAGCAGGAGAATCGAAGTTTTGGGCATAAGCTCTTCATGAATGTGGGGTAAGAGGGTGTGCTGAAAGATAAAATAGGAGGGGGAGGAAGGTAGCTGGGAAGGCGATAGGTAGATGCAGGTGGGGGTTGACAGTGATAGGTTGGATATACCAGCTATGTTGGTGCAAAATGAAAACTTACTAACCACATCTCCCATGTTCACATCCAAAATCATTTATACAAAATGACGAAACGCAGAGGACCTAGTACTGATCTTTGTGACATACCGGTGGTCACAGGCTTCCAGTCTGAAAAGCAGTCCTCCCCCACCACTCTTTACCTTCTACCTTGAAGGCATTTCTGTTTCCAAATAGCTAGCCCTACCTCTATTCAATGGGCTCTAATCTTGCTAACCAGTCTACTAAAATATTTCACTTAATTTCGTAACTCTTGAATAAAGTCTACTTTTGGAGAAGTCATGTTTTCAAATCAGTGTTAATTATTTAGCACTTCTGGGGGTCCTGTCAATCTGAAAGATGCTAGCTAAATGCAATTTTCCATTCTTTATTGGAAGGCAACTTATTACTGGACTTCAAACGTGAAACATTATGGAGAAAACAGAAAGGAAATTTAATGATTGCCAGAGAATAAACTTCGGTCAGTGCTACAGATTATTTAGAATATGACCCATTTTCAATTGTTCTGCTCTAATGCAGAGTTAAGGGTATTAATTGCTTGGATTAGCACCAGAGCAATTTTGATGTTCCAAACTGGGTTTGGTCTGATCAGTGCTCCCTAGATCTTCCAGTAAGTCATTACTGATTCCCTCTCCTACCATTCTCCAGCTGGTGACTTACCTTTGCAGACCTGCAACTCAAAGCTGCTATGTCTCTTTTCACAGCAAAAGGTTCAAGAATGGAAATGTATTGAACAAGACTTTCAGGAAATAGGCGGGAAAGGCAACAGGAGGTTTGGCACATGATAGGTGGTAACTGGGTGGGTTAGGGAAACAAACATAGTAAGCTGGAGCGTCAGGAGCAGGAATGTGATAAAGCAACTTAGTGCTTGTCTAAAGGGTTAGTTATTTAACTTTAAGTGGTATTACATGCTGCTTTTTTACAGCTCTAGTGTCTTGTCCCAAGACTGTACATTTCACCTTGTGCATTTTAAATACTGCAGGCAAATATGCAAAAAATGCATGAAAGGAGATATGGAATGCACGAGAGGAGATGTAGAATGCAGGCTCAAGAATATCTTGAGTAATTGCTTTATACAACTCAGGCAGTTGAGATTCAATCACATTGCTGTGTGTCTGGGATTCCACATAGGCCTGATCTGGCAAGGATGGAAGACTTCCTTCATCAAAAGGACAGTGAACCAAATAAATTGTTTTTGTTACAACAATTAACAATGGTCACATGGCTGTCATTATCTAGGAGGACAATAAATGCCAGCCAAACAAATAAAAAGCCTGGGTCCAATAAAATTACAGCTTCTGCACATGAGAAAATTACCACGGACAATTGGTAAGTGATAATCCTAAACATAATTCCTCAAGGGACAGCTGCTGTGATGTCCCTACCTCTGATCCAGAAGTTCCACTTGTTCCAGTGGTGTGAAAAACATCGCTGAACAAGTTGATTAATAATGTCTATGATTCCTTGAAAGAAATTGAATGATGGCTCTTGACCTGAAGGCAACATTTCAATCATTGCAACACAAAGGAATCCCGCCAAAATTGAGGGCAATAAGGTTAGGCTGATAGTCAAAGTCATGTCAAGCACAAAAGACGACTGTTGTGAATGCTGATGACCAATCAATTCAGACCCAGGCATTACCCTTAGTCGTAATAGTGGCTCATGACCTTCTTATTTTTAAACTTAGCCTATTTTTCTAAACAATTTGTTCATATGTTATTACACAGCTCTGGAGCAGAAGGGACATGAACCTAAATCTCTCTGACCAGGGGTACAGACACTACTTCTGCACCATAAGAGGGCCCTCCTCAGGTGCCTCAGGGTAGTTTCCTAAGCCTAACAATCTTTAGCTGCTTTACCAATGATATTAAGGTTCAAAGTGCTAATGTTTGTTGATGATCGTAAAAGGTTCATACCATCCGCAATTACTCAAATACTGAAGTAGGCCATGTCAATATGCAGAAGGAGAATCTAACCACATCTTAGTCAGTAGCACTTCCATCACTGAATTCCCCACCAATATCCAGAGGGTTTACAATTCAGCAGGAGCTGTATTGGACTACAACAACAGAACATTCTAAGGAAATTTATGTGCCTCCTGACTCTTCAACATTTATCCACCATTTAAAACATCCAAGTCAGAGAGACTGAATACTGACTGTTTGATGGATAAGTGCAACTTCAACAGCCTCTTGATTTGCAGCCCGTGCAGCACCTGAAACATTCACTCCCCCCACTACTGATGCACACTATGTACAGGACATTAACTCACCAAGGCTCCTTTAAGCAAACCGATGACCTCTACCACCTGGGAGAAGGAGAGCAGATGTTTGGAAAACCAGTAGCTACCCGCATGTTCTAGCCTGTACTGACTGTCACAGCAGCAGAATCCTGCGTGGGTGTACCTTCATTAAATGGACTGCTGCAGTTCAAGTAGCCAACTCATCACTTTTTCTCAAGGGCAATCAAGGATAGGCATGCAGCAATGGCATTGCTTTCAACACATTTATCTCACAAAATTAGTAAATACAAAAGAGAAGTTAAGCTGCTTGCATTCTAAATTTTATATAACATGCAAATACAACTAATAGTATGATGTCTGAACATTATAATAGTCATGTGACATTGATAGTAAGTTTTTTTATATTAGCGAGCCTCAATTCCTTTTATACCACAATAAGACTAACGTAAACAGGCCCACAAGTAATGAGCACATAACTAAAATCTGGAAGGAACCAAAGCACTAAGTTACATCACAATGTTGAACTGGCTGCAAACAAAGAACATACTTCTCAATATTACAAAATCCAATTTCAACTTTTAAACATTGCACTATGTGTACACAAATATACTTACGTTTCAACATAGCTGGAAGGAGTGTGTGTTACACTGTCGAGTCTTTCTTGTAAAGCTGCCAAGACTTGTGGATTCTGCATGACCTGGGCTGTCAATTTTGCTATAATATGTGAGAATTCATGGGGTCAGGATCAGAACAAAGGTGTAATCAGGAGATTCAACATTTGACAAAATCATAATTAGCTTCCATTTCAGTACCTTATTTGATGCAACAGGGTAGATGATCTGCAGAAATCACAGTCAAACATCATGACTTATCTTGTCCTTACCCTATGTTATCTAGTGCTTAGTTCACTGAATCTAATATAAAAACTTGCCATTAATAAATTTGTTCAATATTGAAGCCTTATGAATACATTCCAAGCCCAGTTAAATGAATACTCATCTAAGGTACTTAGAAAAATTATAGAAACTATCCAGCTCATCTACAGGTACCATCTTTTGTTTGCAATTTGCGACTAGTCGCATGAGGCCCAACACATCCATTCACCCACTCAATAAATGTCTACAAATAAAAAATTCAAGAGAAACACTCAGTCAAATTTGGGAAAGGGAAAAATAAACCTGACATGTATCTCTCCAACTCCTAAAAGGAGAGGGAAAAAAAAGTTCCAGAGAGATCACTGGCAAGAAATGCTATATATCTATATAGAAATTTGATAATTGAACAAACTAAAGGCTTAATGCACAAATGGAATTAGGAAGACAAACTGACAATTTAAAGTGTGTAAATAATGATCCCAATGCCAATATGGAAACATAGTTGCAAGGAGATTAAAACTGGGAACTTAACTTCAGGGATGCTTGACATTTTGGAGAGGGGAATGATTGGAAAGGTAGTGGGGTAGTAATAAAAAAAGTTGAATGAAAAGAGTTGAAAGAGGAGATCGAGGCTTGGAATCCACTTGAACACAGATTTAAAACAGCAATAGAAAGTAGACACTAGTGGTAGTGTACAGACACCCAAACAGCAGTCACTCTGCGGTAAATGCTGGTGTGACAATGCTGCTCCTTTAACAAGGTTAGGTTGTCCTTGGCTTTTTTTCCCCCCCCCCCCAGAGGGTCATAATCACCGAAGTTCGGTGTGTCTGGTTTGGATGGGTGTTAGGGTCAACTTGACTATAGCTTACAGATACTGCCTCAGGCAAAAGACTTTCAAGTTTAAAAAAGAAATACTTGTACAATGAAAGGGGAGTGGTCAGTTCTCCCAGCCCAGCTTTTCTCTGGTTTTAGCAGTCTGGCTGTCCAGAGCTGCTGGTCAGTTGGAACTGTTTCTTTGGATTCACAGATAACATGGAAGGTGGTGCTCCATGCTGAATCTCCCTGCCATCTCTCTCTCCTGTAAAACCCTGTGTTTGATTTTACCTTTTTTGCAAAGAGGTCGTTTATGATGATTTTGCAAGTATTTGGTACAGCATCAGTAAGGTGTGGTCAAGTTGGTTGGGTTTTTAAATAGTTAAGTTATTCTATATTCTGTTCTCTTTTGTTTGCGTTTCATTTGGTAATCTTGCATCTAAATTCTGTTTTGTTTAAAACTAAGTGGTTGGGCCAGCTGCATCATTCCTGGAATATCCACTCTACACCTGCTTAAAACTACTAGAAAAGTTAAGGTCCGGGCTACTTCCTTGAAATGTTTTGAGGGGTTTTGCCTGGTCCGGAACAGATTAGGGGCTTTTTGCGGAGTTGTTCTATAATTCCAAATTGTACTTAAAGGCGGCGAGTGTAGGTGTTAGCATCTTTCGTTCTGGGTGTTGATTTTAGTTGATTTAAAGTGTTTGGGTTAGCAATGGCTCTAGGTGTTTTCTGGGGGTGGAGGAAGTGACTTTGGGGACTTTACAAAAGGTGAACAAGGAAAAGCCACTGGAATTGGCAGCCCAGCTAGAGATGGAGCTGACTACTTCTGTGAGGAAAGGAGAGATAATTACAGCAAAAGCTCAGGATTTTCATTTACTGTAAAACACCATCAGAATCTTTGGAGACAGCTAAAATTCAATTGAAAATGAAGCAGCTTGAGTTAGAGGCAAAAGACAAGGAAAGGACAAAAGAAATGAAACTGTTTCAATTACGATTAAAAGCAGAGGAAAGTAAAAAAGAACAAATTGGTTTAGCAGAACAACAAAATGAAAGGAGAGAGGAGAGAGAGAGGAAAGGAAGAAAGAGGGAGTTTGAACTTCAGAAATTAGCACAGAGAGGAAAGTCAGCTTAAAAGGATGGAGATGAAGGCTGAAGTACACTTAGTAAGCAAGAGCAGAGAGTTAAAACGGCAAGATTAGCAGCTGAAATGGTTGATGATTATGAATTGGTCCATAAATCATACGTTTGGTTTCCAACATCAATCAGTGAGGAATAAATATTGGGGAAGAGAGATATCCTCACTTGCTAAGGGCAAGGTAGATCTGGGTGAAGATCACAAGGATAACTTACCACAAAAATACAGTTGAAGGGAAAGAAGTTAAAAAACTCCAGTGTTTTTATTGCAATATAGTAGGCAACGTGAAATCAGTGTTGATAGGTTAGGAAAAGTGCTGGGAAGACAGATGTAGGATAATAGGATAAGCCAGTGAATTTTGCTGGAGTTGTATCGGAAAGCACAGTGGAGGCTAGAAAGCTGCATCAGAATGTCCTACTTGATTTGTGAAGGAGGAAGCGCCAGATCTTAAACCATACATTTGCAAAGGTGAGGTTTACTCACATTGCCCAAGAGCAACAGGTAAACAGGTTACAATATTAAGAGATACAGGATCATTTTAATCTGTGTTGTTGAAAGATGAGGAGGTATGTACCTCTGAAGGTCTATTGCCAGAAAAAGTGCCAGTAACGGGAATTCATGGTGAGTCAAGAAGCGCTCAATTATGTAGAGATGTTAGAGTATCCAGTGCAGAGTGGAGAAGTCGTAGTAGGATTACTGGACAAACTCTCAGCTCCAGGAATACAATTTGTTCTTGCTAATGATATAGTTGGTCCACAGGTAGGAGTGCTAACTGTGGTTGAAAAGCCAATGGAAACTCAGGCTACTGAACTATTAAAAGACGCATATCCTGGGATTTTTCCCTATTGTGTGGTAACGGTCACAAAATCACCAGTTGAAACAGGAGAGATCAAAGAGTACAGATAAGAAAATTGAAGAGGGATTAGCAGAGACCCTGTTTGATCAAATGGTTGAGACAAACTAGGAAGAGGCAGATGACAAAGTAGAAATCTTTAGTTCCGATAAATTAATTGAATTATAGCAGGAAGATGAGAAACTAAACCCACTATATCAAAAGGCATACACGGAAGACAAATCCACATGTATCCTGGTCTGCTACTATCTTTAAAATGATGTCTTAATGAGGAAATGGAGACTATCACATATTCAGGCAGATGAAAAATGGACAGAAGTTCATCAAGTCGTATTGTCAGTGGGGCATAGGAAAGACTGTTGTGAGTAGTGCATGAACTACCAGTAGAAGGTTAGTTGTGTTTTTCTTACCCCTAAATAAAATACAAAATCATTTTTTCTGGCCTGGACTGCACAAGGACATAGTTGAATTTTGCTATACTTGTCATATATGTCAGGTAATTGGAAAACTACAGGCAGTAAGAAAACCCACACTTAATACCTATTCTGCATTTGAGGAACCTTTTACAAGAGTCTTAATTGATTGTGTAAAACAAAGTGGAAATCAGTATTTGTTAACAGTAATGGATATGTCCACTAGATGTTCAGAAGCAATTCCATTATGCAAAATCACAGCTAAAAAGGACGGTAGAGGAGTGACTCAAATTTTTCACTAGATGTGGACTACCCACAAAGATAGAATCAGATCAAAGGTCAAACTTTACATCAAAATTATTTAAGTTATGGACAGCTTAGGAATAAAACAATTCAAATCTACTGCATACCATCCAGAATTGCAGGGAGCACTAGAAAGATGGCAGACATTAAAAGCCATGTTGAGGGCATATAGTCCAGACTATCCAGATGATTGGGACAATGGAATTCCATTTATACTTTTTGCCAGAGATGCACCAAATGACTCAACCAAGTTCAGTCCATTTGAATTAATTTTTGGGCATGAAGTGAGAGGACCGTTAAAATTGATTAAAGAGAAATTGGTAAGTCAGAATTCAGAGACCACATATTTGGATTATGTGTCAAATTTTAGGGAATGACTAAATAGAGCTGGGGAGTTGGCTAGACATTTAAAAGTATCACAGTATGTAATGAAATGGGAAACTGACAAGAAATCAATAACTCATGATTTTGCTATCGGGGATAATGGGTTAGTGCTCCTTCCAGTGATAGGTGAACCTTTAAAAGCAAAGTTTAAAGGACCTAATCAAGTTGAAAGAGGGTCGAGTGAGGTGAACTATTTGCTAAGGGCTCCAGATGGAAAGAAATCTCAGTGTCATGCGAATATGTTCAAAAGGACTTTGACAGGGAAGGAAAGCAAAAAAAAAAACTATGTCAATGGTTACAATACCGATTGAAGAACCAAGTTCAAGAGGATTCTGAATTGAACATTCCTCAAATTAAACAGGACAATGAAGAAGTTGTCAAAAATTGGGATAAATTGAGATCCCTTCCACAGGAAATACAAAATGACTTGAAAGAGTTATTGCTACTGCATGAAGAGATATGTGGAAATAAGCTGGGAAGTACTAACCTTATTACACATGATGTAGATATAGGAATTGTTGTTCTGATTAAGCAACATCCTAATAAGCTTAACCCTCTAAAGCTGGCACAGGTTCGAAAAGGGGATTGAACATATGCTCCAAGACGACATAATTGCAATAAGTTACAGTGACTGGAGCTCTCCCATGGTAACGGTGCCAAATCCAGATGGCACCCAACAGTTATGTGTGGACTATTGCAAAGTCAATGCAGTTACAAAGAATGTGTTGAAAAGATGCGACAAGCAACTTATATTTCTAAGTTGGACTTGCTCAGAGGATACTGGCAGGTACCTAGGTCTGAAAGAACAAAGACGATTTGGGCTTTCGTAATGCCAAATGGACTATATTCATTTACAGTCGAGTGTGGTGTTGGAAAAGCACAGCAGGTCAGGCAGCAGAGGAGCAGGAAAAATCGACATTTCAGGCCCTTCATCAGGAATGAGGCTGGGAGTCTGTGGGGGATAAATGGGAGGAGGGGTGGGGCTGAGGGTAAGGTAGCTAACAGTGCAATAGGTGGATGGAGGTGGGGGTAAAGGTAATAAGTTGGAGGGGAAGGTGGAACAGATAGGTGGGAAAGATGATGGACAAATGGGACATGTCATGAGGGTGGTGCAGAACATCTCCGGGACACCTGCACCAACCAATCCCACCACCCCGTGGCCGAACACCAACTCCTCCTCCCACTCCGCTGAGGACATACAGGTCTTGGGCCGCCTCCATCGCCAGTCCCTTACCACCTAACACCTGGAGGAAGAACGCCTCATCTCCTGCCTCAAGACCCTCCAACCCCATGGCATCAATATGGACTTCACCAGTTCCATTTCCCCTCCCCCCACCTTATCCCAGTTCCAACCTTCTAGCTCAGCACTGCCCTTATGACCTGTCCATCTTCCTTCCCACCTATCTGCTCCACCTCCCCATTACCTTTACCCCCACCTCCATCCACCTATTGTACTCTCAGCTACCTTCTGCTCTCCCCTCCCCAGCCCCACCTCTCCTATTTATCTCTCCAACCCAGAGGTTCCCAGTCTTATTCCTGATGAAGGGCTTTTGCCAGAAACATTGATTTTCATGCTCCTTGGATGCTGCCTGACCTGCTGCGCTTTTCCAGCACCACACTTGACTCTAATCTCCAGCATCTGCATTCCTCATTTGCACCTATATCCATTTACAGATATGCCATTTGGTATGAAAACGCGCAAGCCACAATTCAAAGACTAACCAACGAGGTCATTTCCTGATGACCCAATTGTATTGTCTATATAGATGACCTGGTGGTTTTTAAGTCACACATGGAAGGTACATTTGCAACATTTATTAGAATCATTCAGTAGATTTTTTTGAGGCAAGCTTAAATGATAAACCTGGCTAAAAGTGAATTTGCCAAAGCCCAAGTCACCTTCCTGGGTCATGTTATTGGATATAGATACATATCCCCACTTAATGCAAAAACAAAGGTAATTGAGGAATTTCCCATACAATCGACCATTCCTGGGATTGAGTGGACCTTTATCGGAAATTCGCACTAAATTTTAGCGGTATGACTGCTCACCCACTGATTTATTAAAGAAAGGCAAGGTTCAGTGGACAGCAGATTGAGAGAGACAATTGACAGCCTGAAAGCTGTGTTAACCACTGCCCTTGTGTTAGCCAAACCTAAAGAAAGAAAGCCATTCAAGATGGCTATTGATAAGAGTAATGTGGGTGTTGGTGCTGTGCTCTTGCAGGAAGTCAACGAGAAACCAAACACCTATCGGATAATTCCCCAAGAAACTGAACTTTCATCAGCAGAAATAATCGACAGTTGAGAAGGACATTTTAAGCTTGGTGTTAGCGTTACAATATTTTAATGTTTATGTTCTCAGTAACGTACCCAAGACAATCCTCACTGGTCATAAGCATGGAGGTTTATGGAAAAATTTAAAGGACAAATTCCAGACTATTTAGATGGAGCTTGTTGTTACAGCCATTCAATTTGAAAATTGTGTATGCGAAAACATGAATGTTGATGCATTTTCGGGACTTGGATGAGAAACAGAGATATTCAGTGGTAGGAGTAAACAATCTGAAACAGCCTCACAAAAGGTTAAGCCATAAGAGACCACAGTTGTTGACAGTTGGTTAGAAAATTAGCTAATGGGAGGAAACAATGAGAGGAATGAGTTTCTTTTACAGTTTGGCAACCTGTGATCAGTGAGGTTCCACAGAGACAATTGTTTAATATATATTGCATTGTAAAGACAAAGTAGTGAATATACACTATCCAAGTTGGCAGACGGCTCAAACATAGATGGAAAACAGAGGCATATAAATAGTTTAGAGATATTGATAGGTTAAGCAAGTGCACAGAAAGTTGGCAAATAGAGTATAATATGGGAGAACGCTAAATTACTTATTTTTTGAAGGAAGAACTAAAGGGTCGAGTGCATTTGTGCACAAAACAAAGCTAACATACAGATGCAGCAAGTAATCAGGAAGACTAATGAAACGCTGGCCCTTATTTCAAGGAAGTTGGGAGTACAAGAGTAGGGAAATCTTACTGCAACTGTACAAGATGCTGGTGAGATCACATCTGCAGCACTGTAAGCAGCTTTGGTCATCGTTTCTTAAATAAGACATCATTTCATTGGAGGTAGTTCACTGAAGATTCACTAACATGATCCCTAGTATGGAGGGATTGTCTTATGACCAAAGATTAAAACAGGACAGGACTCATCGGAGTTTGGAAGAAAGAAAGGTGACCTCATTGAAACATGTGGAATCCTTAAGGAGCTTGACAGGTTAAATTCTGAGAGGACGTCCTCCGAGAGTCTCAGATCAAAGGGCAAAGTCGCAGAATAAAAGAAGCACCAATTTAAGACTGAGAGGAGTAGGAATTGCTTCTCTCACAGGGGTGAGTGTCATTGCAACTCCTTGCCAAAGAGAGCTGTGGTGGCAGAGCCCTCGAGTATATTTAAGGCGAAGATAAATAGATTCTCGATCAGTAGGAGAATCTAGGGTTATAGGAAAAAGACAGGAAAGTGGATTGGAGGAACTTTGGATTAACCATGATCCTACTGAATAGCACAGCAGGCTTGAGGATTCAGATAGCCTATTTCTATTTCTTATGGCCTTCTCATCCTGACTTGGAAAGATCACCATCCCTTCGGTGTCACTGTCCAAAGTTCTCAGACTCTCCCCAGCAGTATTGTGGGTTAAAGCAGAACCTCACTGTCACCTTTTCACAGCCAGCTAAGGATGGGCAATAAATGCTGGCCCAGCCACCAATGCCAACTTCCCATGAAAGAAAAAAAGGTAGAGCACCTAATGCTTCACCAATTTTTCTTGCCAGTGACATCATCCACATGCAGGACCCCAGGCAACATTGCTCTGAATGCTTATGCATTGGAGCATAGATTCGAAAGTCAAAATTTTGGTCTAAAAGATCGAAAACTCTCTGAACAGAAAAATATGCACTCTCATCTATTCAATACTCACATGCAACATTGTCTGATATCTCAGGGTTCTTTCTAACCTATTTAACTTAATTATGCTATCCCACATGGATATAGTGTAATCCCTTAAACATTTTCAAGGTATCAAATCTCCCTGAAGTATACACAGCTCTTGAGAAGAAATCCCAGTACTCCCAACCCATTATGACAGGTAAGGGCTTTTAAATTGGGAACTGTACCGTGTAATTTGTTATATTCAGTAGATAAAACTGCACAAATCTCATGAAAGCAGCATTTTGCATTAAAACATAACAGATAATTTATGCTAGTAAACTTTTATTCATTCTGTAACCAGTGATTAAGTTTGACACTATCAATTCAATAATCAATGTAGTTTTGCTTTTGGGCAATTACATAGAGAAACCATAATGGATGGTCTAGTAGCAAGTTGTTTTGAGAGATTTCAGACAATCCGTTAGTAAATGGATAACTTAAATCAGAAATGGTTCACACCATACAGCAGCAATCAGAGGCCAACACTTTAAGCAATGCAGTTACTTTCCTCACCAACACGGTTAGAAACATTAGATTTAAGACTGCACTTTTGTAAAAGGCAAGAGTACATTTGCTCTTTAGTTAAAGCATGCGCATTTTATGCAATGTAAGAACATAAAACATGCACAAAATAATTTAGAATAAAGCAGTTAGTATTCATAAAAAGGTACTTACTTTTCAAAGCCAAAAGTTTATCTATAGACGAGGGCTAGTTTATTTGACTCAATGATGGTGGGGGGACCCTACAGACTCTAAGCTAACATAATGTTCCATTCTGCTACCAAGCTAAAGGCATGACATGAGTTTATTAATAGCACAAACCTGACATACGTGAGTCATGTTAATGAAATGAAATGTATTTTTGTAATTTGATTTAACAATCCTTAAATACATCCACAAAATCAGGTTACTAAACTATTTTCATCGAATAACATTTAAATACACTCGTTAACAAGAAATGTACCTTTTCCTTTGCTTTCAGCTGGCAGTTTATCCGTTCCCAAAGGCTCTACAGAAGCATCATCCCCTTTACTGAAAGGTAAAACAGTATGTTACATGAGCTACGGATCAGCAGTTAGCACAGGACAGTTATCACATAGCACAGGAAGTGGATTTAACTAAGCACACACTGGTCCATGAAGTACATTCCAACATAAAACCATATTTACACCAGTCTTCAAAAATCAATTGGTAATTGGTCTAAGTGCTGGAAACCTGTATGGAGCAAAGAACGTATTACATTTAAAACTATTTAAATTCAGCACTAAAATATTTCCCTCACCCTACCTTCTCTGAATGGATTTCTTGAATACTCTATGTTTAAACTTATATGTTTAAGCAGGATTACAAGCGAAGACAAATTTCTGCAGTGCATAAT
Organism: Chiloscyllium plagiosum; assembly: GCF_037043375.1. Classification (NCBI taxonomy): domain Eukaryota; kingdom Metazoa; phylum Chordata; class Chondrichthyes; order Orectolobiformes; family Hemiscylliidae; genus Chiloscyllium; species Chiloscyllium plagiosum. The sequence goes on from NW_028270156.1 coordinate 56,816,739, forward strand.
ATGGATAGGCCAGCCAATTCAGTAGGCTGGGCTTAAACTTGGTTCAGCAGCTGATCTATCCAATACTTTTGATTTTGTTCAGAAAATGTAATATTGATATGCAGTTAAGAGGCAGGATCTTCTAACTACAAGAAACAAGCTCCCTAATAAATTAAATGATCTTACAATTTTTCCTTTGCTAGTCCCTTGGGTTAAGTGCTAGGTTTACACTTGCCAAACTCTCATGATTGAAAACAAATCTCCAAATGGGGAAAAATACAAATAATAGGTTATCCTACAAAATCATTTTATTACTCTAATCTGAATTAACTTATTGAATTTCACAATCTAAACGATATTTGATTATCCAGTTATCCAACTGAAATTACGTAAAATCTCTGAATACCGACAGCTGTTGATTTTATCTTTCCCAGATTGAATGGCATGTTACCGGAATACAAGAAACCAAAATAATAACATCAATTTGTCTTACCTGTTTTTATCAGCCATGGTGCACCTTGAACCACCTAAAGAATTAAAAAAAAAGGAGAGTCAATGCAATTTTTATATAGTTAAAGATACAATTTTCAATTTGAATACAATCTAACAAGTAAATGCATAATAATGGAAAGTATTAACAGTGCTAACAAGCAGCTGGCTAGCAATAACCTATTTACTGACACTCCACTCAGGTCTTTACTTTGTTGCAACATTGGTCTGAATTCTGGAAGTGCGAGTGATCTTTACATCAAGTTCACATTTGATCTATTGTGGCATCAAGGAGTCCTGGCAAAACCAGAGTCAATGGGAATTTAGGGAAAACTCTCCACTAATTGGAGTCATATCTGGCACAAAAGGAAATTGGTTGCAGCCATCTCAGAAACAGGACATCATTGCAGGAGTTCCTCAAGATAGCATCCTAGACCCAACTCATCTTTAGCTGCTACACCAATGACTTTCCCTCTACCTTAAGGTCAAAAATGAGGATGTTTGCTGATGACTGCATAATATTCAGCTCTATTTGCAACCTGTCAAATACTGCAGCAATCTATATCCAAATGCAGCAACGCCTGGACAAGTTATAAATAAAATTTGCATCACACAAGTGCCAGGCAATCACCATCGCCCAAGATAATCCTTTGAGATTCAATGGCCTGACAGTCACTTAATTCTCCCACTACGAACGTCATGGGTTACCATTATAGCCATACACATTAGGCAAAGAGAGCAGGACAAAGGTTAGGAATCTTGCAGCAAGTCATGCATCCAGACTCCAAAGCCTGTCCATCATTTGCAAGGCACAAGACAGGAGGGCAATGAAATGCTCTTAACTTGCCAGGATGAATACAGCTCCAACAATACTCAGGTAGCTTGACACCATCCACAGCAAAGCAAGCTGCTTGTTAGGCACCATGTCCACAAATAAACCCTCATTTCTCAGTCACAACATTGTGGACCATATTGAAAGCACTTTCCAAACCCATGAATTTCAGAAGTAGAATTTGAAATAGCTTCATTGTCTCAATAAATATAGTGAAACACTTATACATCACCACTTACAACGCTGTGTTAGGTACAATGTATTTGGAAAGACAAGGACTGATTAGGAGTAGCCAACATGGCTTTTTGTGTGGGAAATCACGCCTCACAAAATTTACTGAGTTTTTTGAAGAAGCAACAAAGAGGATTGATGAGGGCAGAGCGTTGGATGGGATCTATATGGACTTCAGTAAGGCGTTCGACAAGGTTCCCCATGGGAGACAGCTTAACAAGTTTAGATCTCATGGAATACAGGGAGAACTAGCTATTTGGATACAGAACTGGCTCAAAAGTGGTGGTGGAAGGTTGTTTTGAAGACTGGAGGCCTGTGACCAGTGGAGTGCCACAAGGATCGGTGCTGGGTCCACTGCTTTTTGTCATTTATATAAATGATTTGGATGTGAACATAGGAGGCATAGTTAGTAATTTTGCAGATGACACCAAAATTGAAGGTGTAGTGGACAGCGAAGATGGTTAAGGTTACCTCAGAATACAACAGGATCTTGATCAGATGGACCAATGAGCTAAGAAGTGGCAGATGGAGTTTAATTTAGATAAGTGAGAGGTGCTTCATTTTGGGAAAGCAAATCTTAGCAGGATCTATAGACTTAATGGTAAGGTCCTCGGGAGTGTTGCTGAACAAAGACCTTGGAGTGCAGGTTCATAGCTCTTTGAAAGTAGAGTCGCAGGTAGATAGGATTGTGATGGTAGCGTTTGGTATGCATTCCTTTATTGGTCAGAGTACTGAGTACATAGTTGGGATGCTATATTGCAGCTGTACAGGACGTTGGTTAGGCCACTTTTGGAATATTGCGTGCAATTCTGGTCTCCTTCCGATCGGAAGGATATTGTGAAATGTGAAAGGGTACAGAAAAGACAAGGATGTTGCCTGGATTGGTGAATTTGAGCTATAGGGAGAGGTTTAATAGGTTGGGGCTGTTTTCCCTGGAGTGGAGGCTGTGGGGTGACCTTATAGAGGTTTATAAAATCATTAGGGGCATGGATAAATAAAAAAAGTCTCTTCCTTGGGGCCGGGGAGTCCAGAACTAGAGGGCATAGGTTTAGGGTGAGAGAGGTAAGATACAAAAGAGACCTAAGGGGCAACCTTTTCACGCAGAGGGTGGTATGTGTATGGAATGAGCTGCCAGAGAAAGTGGGGGAGGCTAGTGCAATTACAACATTTAAAAGGCATCTGGATGGGTATATGAATAGGTAGGAAGGGTTTGGAGAGATATGGGTTAGGTGCTGGCAGGTAGAGCTAGATTGGGTTGGGATATCTGGTGGGCATGGACAAGTTGGACTGAAGGGTCTGTTTCTATGCTGTACATCTGTATGACTATCTAAAGATACCCAAGTACAGCTTTTGTTACAAGATCTTAGAAAATAGAGAAATAAAATTCAGAGCCATGGGTCTTCCAATCCAGACGACACTGGCACCTGGTTCCAGTCTGCACCAGACCCTGGATCCAGGCCATGCTGGGTTTCACCTTTAGGATTACGAGGCTGGGCGATAGCATCAGACCACCATACCAGACTGAGGACATCATGCTAGGTCAGGAGGACCACACGCCAGGAGGCCATGCCAGGCAAGTAGGTCACCACGTCATGCCAGGAAGCTACCGGAGACCAGGAAAGAAGATACAAAAAACATCAAGAGGTTAAAAAAAAGAAAGGAGCAAGAACAGGTGGAGAGGATGATCTCTGACTGGAGTGTCCTACTCTGCTGCCATCTTGGACTTGAGGCATTTAAAAAGACAGAGCAGAAAATACATGGGAACACCACCAGCTGAAAGTTCCCCTTCAAATCACCTGCCATTCGGATTTGGAAACATATTGTCACTCCTTTACTATCATTTGGTCAAACCCTGGAACTTCCTTCTTAACAGTTCTTGCACCAAATGGGGCTGCAGAGATTAAAAGTGACAGCTCAACAGCACTTTCTCAGGTCTAAATGCTGGTTCATCCAGTGACACCCGCATTGCTTGAAAGGAGTTAAATAAAATGTTGTTTTACAGATACATTGCAATGCTTCGACTGTTGTGACTCAAAAATTAATGAAACCTAGTTTTCTTGTAAAAAGAAAAAAAACATTAATTTCACAACCACAAAAGTAATACCAATAACACCAGCTCATTCATTCACACAAGACACATTAGAGAAGGTGACTACAAACAGACGTAGTGCGCAGAGGTTCTTTTTAAATAAAATTCCAATAAGTCATTACTGAAACAAGATCTTAAGAGAACAGTATAGAGTGAATAAAAGAGTATTTTCCATCTTGCGTTGAGAGAAAAGTTAAAAACAGATAAGACCTGGAGTGGGCCACCTTGCACAAACATTAAAAATAAAATTGGCTGATCTGATTTTCTCGTATATGAATAACTAATTATCCCTTGCTTATCAAGGATCTCTCTTCCTCAGAAATATTCAGAGCCTCTGCTCCTTGAGATAGAGGGCTTTAAAGTATCTCAGCCTCAAAAAACAAACTTCCATATCCCATTTTAAGTGGGCAACTCCTTTATTTTCAAGTAGTTACTCCTAGTTCTAGATTCTACTCGATCTTTGCCACATCCAGCCTGTTAAAATCCCTGTTTTAGTCAAGTTTCTAAGCTCCAGAGGAAATGTGTAGCCAGGCCAAGCTTACTACACAAGGTAATCCACCAACTTCAGTCAAGTAACCCTCTGAACTGCTTCCAATAATTTGCAACCTTCTTAAATAAGGAGAACAACATTGCTTACAGTATTCCTGATATGCTCCTACCAAAACCCTATACAACTGATAGATAACCACCTACTATACAATTGCAACATGTAAAAGGCATCTGGATGGGTATATGAATAGGAAGAGTTTGGAGGGATATGGGCCGGGTGCTAGCAGGTGGAACTAGATTGGGTTGGGATATCAGGTCGGCATGGACAAGTTGGACTGAAGAGTCTGTTTTCATGCTGTCCATCTCTGACTCTTGCACTAAATTCTTCTTCCAATAAACAATTCTATTAGCTTTCTAATTATTTCCTCTATCTGCGTGCTATTCATAAACTAGTTCAGCCAGATCCTCCACATCTGAGCTTGGCAATCTCTCACTAAGATAATATATTTTCTTATTCTTCCCACCAAAAGGGGATATTGGTACATTTCCTCACTATATTCCATTTGCCATATCTTTGCCCACTCACTTAACCTATATCCCTTCATGGTCTCTTTGCAATTCACTTTCCTATCTTTATCAGAAAAAATAATAGTTTCTTCGTCCAAGTCATTTATATAAATTGTAAACAGTTGAGGCCCCTGCATCAATCTCTGTGGCACACCATTTGTCACATCTTGCTAATCAGAAAATTATTCATTTTTGCCTACAACTTTCTGTTAGCTTGTCAACATTATTTCTACACCATCAGTTTTTATTATTGGCAGTGATCTTCCTATGGCATCTGGAAATCCAAGTACAGTACATACACCTATGTCCCTTTATACTCAGCTCATTGCTAATTTGATGAAACATGATTTTAAATAGGATTTCTCAAACAAAAATCACATTTACTCTTACTGATTGTGGCATAATTTAGTTAAAAAATCATCACAATGTACTTAATAGCTTCTAACATTTTCCCAATGAGTGATAGGACCATACAGCATGGAAACAGATCCTTTGGTCCAATTCATCCATGCTCTTAGGCCAACTTGCCTGTTTCCTCTGCTTTTTGTTCCCCTTTTCAAATTTGCTTTTTCTAACTTAAATCACATCTTTCCCATCACATTCCTGATATGTCTTTTATATGAACAGAATTTGGGAAGTCAGGTGATGAGCAACTTGCTGCAAGATTCCTAGCCTCTGACCTGCTTTTGTAGCCACAGCAATTTATATGGCTGGACAAGTTATATCTAGACAATGGTAGCCCCCCAGGACATTGGTACTAGGAAATTTAGATATTGTCAAGGGCAAATCCTCTTGCTGGAGATGGCCATTGTCTGCATTTGTGTGGCATGAATGTTATTTGTCACTTGTAAGCCCATCTTCCTTTGTACTAGGTATGACTTCCACCAGTCTTTCCCATGATTTCCACTGATGCTAGTTTTGTGAGGTTGCCTTGACTTCACATGATAAAATGCACCCTTACGTCAAGGATATTCACTCTCATTTTATTTTCAGTTCAGCTCTTCTGTTCATATTTGGACCAAGATGGTAATTGGTTAAGAGCTGAGTAGCCCTGGCCAAACTAAAGCAGACAATCATTAAGCAGGTGCTTGATAAATAAACCAAAGGGGTGGCAATTGGCTGGGTTGGATTTATCCTGGCATTGTGTGCATAAAAGATATACAGCAACTGGCACCAATATAAACCGGCACCACTAATCAATGTAAAAACACAAAGTAATGCAGGGGATATACACATCATTGTTATACTTTATTTACAGCATAAATCACTTAAATAATAAAATAACTTTGCCTTAAACAAAACCTACTAGCAGGGAGTCTTCTCACTCGCACCTTCAACTGACTACTTGGACATCACCGAGATCATGATAATAGACTTCTGGTATTTGAATTATTTAATTTTTGTTGGTTTCTCGAGAATACTGGTTCATAAGGTGCCAACTAAAACAAACTTTACTATACCTGGGTAATTTTCCACATTGTCAGGTAGGCGCCAGTGTTGGAGCGATATTGGAACAGTATGGCTAATGAGCAACAAGCTTTGAAGCACAACTCTTCAGTATGATGGTACAGTATTGTCAGGGTTAATAGCTTTGCAATATCCAGAGACTTCAGTTGTTTTTTGATACCATGTGAGCGAGCAATTTGATGATGACAGCATTTACGATACTAAGGGCTTATGGTTAGCTTAGAATTGGGAAAAAGAGAGGATCATCCCATCATCCCTCCTCTGTTTGTAATACAGCAAACCTATTACTCATCTACTCTTGCTATTTTTTCCTTTTTTTTGCAAGTTTATAATCCCACAAGACCAAAGGCAATCACATGCCTGGCAACACTTCAATCACTGGACAAGTTTATTGTTTACATTTAAACAGCAATAAAAAGTTTGAGGGGTGGCAAGAGTACATGACATCATTAAATCCATCTGCCTCATCTTCAGTACTATACAAAAGTCCTTTATAGTTTATTCCCAATTAGTTAAATTAATTTTGTTTACACTTTGCCATTACAATGGACATGTTGGCTATGTAGACAATTTGATAGTGTATTCGGTCACACATGAAAGTTGAAAACTACAAGACAATAGAATCTTGGCATATACTAGTTGGGAAATTTATTTGTTTTAAAAAAAACTGGAATGCTCAATCATAGGATGTAGGTTTCACTGGCAATTTATTAATTTCCTTTTCATAGACGCTTTTTAACAAGATTCACTTGTGGGATGTGGGCATCTCTACTGGACTAGCATTTTATTGCCTACCCCTAGTTACCCTTGAGGTCGTGGTGAGCTGCCTTGTTGAACCGCTGCAGTCCACATGCTCTAGATTAACCTATAATGCCACTGGGGAGGAAATTCCACGATTTTGACCAAGCAACAGTGAAGGAATAGTTATATATTTCCAAGTCAGGATGGTGAGTTACTTGAAGGGGAACTTGAAGGTGGTGGTGTCCCCATGTATCTGCTGTCCTTGTCCTTCGAGATGGAAGTGGTCGTGGGTTTGGAAGGTGCTGTCGAAGCAGCTTTGGTGAATTTCTGCAACGCATCTTATTGATAGTACACACTGCTGCTACTAAGCGTCAGTGCTGGAAGGAGTGGATGTGGTGCCAATCAAATGGGCTGCTTTGTCTTGGATGGCGTCAAGCTTCTTGACTGTTTTTGGTGCTGCATCCATCTAGGTAAGTGGGGAGTACTCCATTACACTCCGGATTGTGTCTTGAAGATAGTGGACAGCTTTGTGGAGTCAGGTGGTGAGTTATTCACCATAGTATTCATAGCTTCTTGCAGCCACTGTTTGTGAGACAAGTCCAGTTGAGTTTCAGACCAATGGTAACCCCAAGGATGTCAATAGTGGGGAATTATGTGATGGGAACCCCACTGAATGTCAATGGATATTGATTAGATTGTTTTTTATTGGAGATGTTAATTGCCTTACATTAACAAATATGACTAGTTCTTTAAATAAAGAAAAAATGATTATATTTTAAATGTAAACCACTTTTTGTGAAATGATTTGGCAAAAAAGTGAAAAGCCCCAAACGCGACTTGCTTTTCATTCTGACAATCTCTATTTAAGTCATTCAATATTTGAGATATTAAATTTTAACGTTTAACCACAAGATTAAGAAACTACTTCTTTTTAACCTATTTTCTCTCTCATTTCATTTGCCAATAATTAACATTGCTCTTTTGAGTTCTCCCACTTACCATCTCTTATCTTAAAAGATGTATTTCCAATATCTCCAATTAGAAAGTAAATCTGCACCAAATTTTTAGAAGTCATTATTTGCATGATTTTTGGGACTGTTCAAAGCCATTGATCATAGTGGCCTCAGTTAGAAGACAGTTTTTGAAAGCAGTCAAAGTGCAAAGATCATTAACCTGAAGCACTCATTGGCATTTGTAGAGGCGCAAAACAATGTACGTCTTCTCAATTGCCTGCGTATTTTTACTAGCTTTATTTCAGTTTTCCAGCATTTGCAATATTATACTTTTCAATTTAATAAAGATCAGCACCAAGTGTCATGAGCAAAATGCTACACCATTGGATTATTTCCAGTCAACTATGGCAATAGTATCCATTTTTTGTTCAAAATAAAATTAGGAATGGGGTAATGCCTGAAAAAAAATCTTTGGGATGCATTTCTCAATTCCTTAATCTGAAAAACTTTTATATAGTACCTTCACCGATTGATGCAATAAAATTTGTAAAATACAACCCTTTGAATCTCACAGAGAAATGAATGTATATGCCCGCAGAAGTCTCTACCACTTTGTGCAGCACAGAACCAATTGTCAGAAAACAAAAGGGGATGTCATAATTAACAAGTTCAAACACACTCCAAGCTGCAATCAAGCTTTCATTCTCATCCAGACTGCACATATTAATGCACCATAAATGCTCATTTCTTTTGATTTCTTGCATTAATGTCTCTCTCAGCTTTGTCAATTACTTGTTTACTTAAGATGTCAAATAGTTATACCTGATCAAAAGAATAAAAGTGTTAGTCTACAAAATTAAATAGGTTTTACTGGAAACAATGCAATCTGGAAGCATTTGTGCAAAACAAACCTATTGACGTGAAATTACTGCAAAAAATCTTCTAGATGTACAGAACACAACAGAAGAAAGGGAAATAAATAATCTCAGAACTGCATTTCTGCAAAGGACAAGTGGAATGAAAAATGGTCAAATAGCAGTGTGATACAAAGTAATCTTGTGGCGCAGTAGTAGTGTCCTTATCTCTGAACCAAATTACCGCGGTTCAAGTCTCACCTGCTCAAGAGATGTGTCATAACATCTCTGAACAAATTGATTGGAAAATAGGTTAAATAACATTACAAAGTCAGACAAAAGCAATTTTTAAAAGAATAAAGATAAATACAGTATATGGAATACATGCAAACTACTTAGGCCATAGGTTTAGACAAATATGGTGGAGGCGGGGTAAAATTGTGCAGCATTTAAAAGACATTTGCACAAGTACATGAATACAGAAAGTTTTAAAAGGCCAAACACGAACAGAGGATTAGTTCAATTTAGGATACTTAGTCAGCATGGAGGGGCAATTAACTCTAGAGTAATTTCAAATCTTCAACCTTCAAAAGATATTTGACACTTGCCAAAAAAGTTATTTTCCGCCCTTTATTAATTAGCACTCGGCTGGACCTCAGAACCAAGTGCAATCAGCTAGTCAATAATGTTTCTCACTAAACTAGCACTAAAGGGAGGGAAAGATCAAAATGATTTCCTCAGAAACTACATCACAAAAAATCACCACTGAAAGAAAAATGTCCACATCTCTCTTTTACTAATTTCAGTTTGTGAACTTAGATTCACCAATTATTAGCCATAGGTGATGTCAATGTCTTGCTTGGACACATTTCATTACTAATCCCAAGATATATGACAGTTTATATAAGTAGGCCTCATAAAGCATAACCATATCAAAAATAAGCAAAATTTTAACGACCGAAAGTTGAAGAAACAGTGTTCCATTATCACTTAAGAATTTTGATACAATATAAAACAATATTCAGGTTCCATCACTGCAATCCATTGATACCGCTGCATACAATTTAACATTTTTCGCATCAACATGACATGGCAATTCTTCTTGTGATTGCCTTGTAGCTGGGTCCAGTAATCAATTCTTTGATGATAGCATTTTTTGGTTTGAAGCAAATTATGGAATTCTAATAAAACATGGGAAAGTATTCCCACTGAAAACAGATCAGTAAATTTGGTCTCATCAAGATGCAGTAATTGACAATGCTTAATTTGAACATACCAACAGGAAACCAAAAATTTTGAACATAGAAAACAGGAGTCTTTTCCTAAAGAATTTTGAAATGTTTCTTTTGCTAAAGCTCCAACATAAATGTAATGTTATTGAGGCTTACATTAACTAGAAATGGAATACAGGAAAACATCCTTTGAATGTGGGAACATGAGTAGATCACTTAGTTCCCAAACTGGCTGGCCTTAAGTTTACACCTTCACATTAAAAAACTTAGATTTTACAACTAATGGTGCTTCAACTGACATTCACACAAGAGAGTGCAAACTTCCACAAACTCTTAACATGCATAGGTTTCCAATTTTTAGAGAATTTGAAAGATTCACAACTAAAAGGAAATTTGCCTCATTTTGGATCCAAGTGGCACCTGCCTTTTGTTTCCCCCCCCCAATTTCTGTCCCCTGGTTCTTGACAGCCCAACTAGCATCTTATCTGCATCTATCCCGCTTATCTATTTAAATATTTCATAGGCTTTAATAAGATAGCCTCCTATTTTTCGAAACTTCAGTACCAGGCTCTTCAGCAATCGATTTCTCTCCAATAACCTTTTGTTCCTTCCCTCTTGAGAGCTTGGCTTTGGGAGTAAACCAGAAACTATACTTTTAAAAGGTTGTATTTTTTAATCTTCTACCTAACCTCTTAAAGTCTATCTGTCCTCCTTTAATCTTTTTCCTAAAATGCCATTCCTACTGACGTGTACAATAGTTTCTGGCTTCTCAATCTCACCTTTAACAATATACTTGCAAAGTTTGGGGATGTCCTTCATCCAAGCACCAGGAAAGCAACAAACCATCCTAAATTTACGCTCACCAACACAGTCTCCTGTCTATGTCCCTGACAGGAGAGTCCCCTATAACAATAATTCTATTAAATCCTGTTAAACGCTGCCGAACATAAGAATCGTTCAATGTGTCCAGTTACTGGCCCTTCATTTTCATCAGAAAGACTATTTTCACCTTCAACAGTTCCAAACACTGAATAACTATTTGATAGAGGAATAGCCACCAGAGACTTTTGAACTGCTTTCTTACCTTTCCTGAGTCACCATCAAATCTGACTGATACTGCTGGGTAATAACTTTCCTAAATCTACCAGCCATCTCACTCTGTACCTTACATATAGCCTTAATAACATTAAGCCTAAAAACAGTATGTTTCAATAACAATTTATAGATTAGATTAGGTTCCCTACAGCGTGAAAACAGGCTCCTCAGCCAACAAGTACACACCGACCCTCCGAGGAGTATCCAGCCTCATTGCACTACATTTAACAATGACTAATGCACCTAACACTATGGGCAATTTAGCATGACCAATTCACCCAACCTGCACATGTTTTGAAATATGGGAGGAAACTGGAGCACCTGGAGGAAAACCCACAGACACACGGGGAGAACGTGCAAACTCCACACAGATAATCGCCCAAGGTAAGAAACAAATGCGGGTCCCTGGCGTTGTGAGGCAAAAGTGCTAAACACTGAGCCACCGTGCTATCCCACATTATATATAAACAACCTTTCATTACCTACGGAAAATGAAGAAAAAATTAAGTATATATATCAAAGATATAAAATTTAAATAAAATCAGGACATACAGAAACTGCTAAAAACCAGGCATGAGCCTTTCAGATCAGGAGAACCATTCAAATATAAGGAATCCACGTATGACCTTCGCAGAGCCATTAAGACAGACAAGGACCAATAGCCATCCAAACCAGTGACCCAGACAGACACCCGGTGACTATGGCAAGGACTGAAAGACATCACAGGTTCTAAAGAGAGGCAGTGCAAGATAACAGACGATGACGTATCCCTCCCAGATGGACTCAACGCCTTCTATGCTCACTTTGAGCAGAATTTCGGCGGAGAGGCAACACGTATTCCGGCAAGTCCTGACGAACCTATCCCAACAGTCATTGCATCTGAAGTCAGATCAGTTTTCCTTCATGTGAATCCAAGGGAAGCAATGGGACCAAACGGAATACTGGACTGTGCACTCAGAGCGTGTGCAGATCAACTGGCAGAGGTCATCTCGGACATCTTCAACCTCTCCCTGCAGCAGGCCACTATTTCAAGAGGGCCAATATCATCCCTGTGCCTAAGGAGGCACATGCAGCATGTCTCAATGACTACTGCCCAGTATCCCTAACTTCAGTGGCCATGAAGTGCTTTGAAAGGCTGGTCATGGCATTAATCAACTCCAGCCTCCCCACTACTCTTGACCCACTCCAGTTTGCCTATCGGATCAACAGATCCACGTCAGATGCCATATCATTTGCTCTTCACTCCTCCCTAGAACATCTTGACACCAGGAACAGCTACATAAGAATCCAACTCATTGACTACAGTTCAGCCTTCAACACTATTATCCCCTTGAGACTGATTACTAAATTTAGTGATCTCGGGCTCAGTCCCACTCTCTGCAACTGGATCCTCAGTTTCCTGACACAGGCCACAAACAGTGAAGACTGAGGACAATATTTCATCCTCACAAAAACTCAATACCGAAGCCACCCAGAGGTGCATACTCAGCCCCCTACTGTACTCACTGTATATCCACGACTGTCACCAAATACCAGACTAATGTCATTTACATGTTCACTGATGACACCACTATAGTCGGTCGAATCTCAGATGGCGACGAAACAGACTACAGCCAGGAGGCGGAAGACCTGGAAAAAATGGTGTACTGTGAACAACCTAGCTGTCAATGCCAACAAAACCAAAGAACTCATTATTGACTTTTGGCAGGATGTTATTTGTGCCCCTCTACACATTAACAGCACAGAGGTGGAAGTAGTGGAGAGTGTCAAGCTCCTGGGAATGGTCATCCACAACAAGCTTTCTTGGACTCTTCATGTGGACGCACTGGTTACAAAGGCCCAATAACATCTCCACTTCCATGGGCAGCTGAGGAAATTTGGCACGACGGCAAATATCGAGAGCATTCTGCCTGAACGTATCACTACCAGGTATGGCAACTGTACCATTCAAGATCAGAGATGGTTACAGAAAGTGGTGAACTTGGCCCATCCAGTCATATAAGGCCAACCTCCCATCTATAGAATCCATCTACCAGGCCCACAATCAGAAAGGCCACCGGCATTCTTAAAGATCCATCCCACCCTGGCAACATTTTTCTACAACCTCTACCATCGGGAAGGTGGTACAGAAGCCTGAACACGTGCACCAGCTGGTTTCATAACAACTCTACTGTTGTTAGAATACTGAATGGATTCTCAAACTCTTAACATTTGCCTGTACCTGTGTTTTTGTTGCTGTTTACCTATTATTTACTATCTATACTACTTAACTATGTGATCTGCATACATGGCTTGCAAGACAAAGCTTTTTACTGTGCCTCGGTACACTTGACAATAAATTTAATTCAAATTCATTTCAACTACTTAGCTGATTAACTGCATAAAAATGATTCCATTTCAGCTCCTCGCAAACCGCGTTAGGGAACTGGACTTGGATGAACTTCGGATCATTCGGGAGGCAGAGGGGGTTATTGGCAGGACTTAGAGAGATAGTCACTCTCCAGATAAAAGAAAAAAACAGATGGATAACAGTTAGGAGACAGAAAGGGAACCGGCAGGCAGTGCAGGCATTCCCTGTGGCCATTCCCCTCAACAATAAGTATACCGTTTTGGATACTGTTGGGAGGGGAGGACTTACCAGGGGAAAGCAGTGGGGCACCTGCTGCTCAGAAGGGAAGGGGGAAGAGGAGCAGAGCAGTAGTCATTGGGGACTCGATAGTTAGGGAGACAGGTAGGAGGTTCTGTGGGGACGAGAGAGACTCACGGTTGGTGTGTTGCCTCCCGGGTGACAGGGTCCGTGATATCTCTGATCGTGTTTTTGGGATCTTTCGGGTGGGGGGGCAGAGAGAGCAGCCCCAAGTCATGGTCCATATTGGCACTGGCACCAACGACATAGGTCAGAAGAGAGATGGGGACTTGAGGCAGAAATTCAGGGAGCTAGAATGGAGGCGTAGAGCTAGGACAAACAGTTGTTTTCTCTGGTTTGCTACCCCTGCCACAATCTAGTGAGGTGAGGAATAGGGAGAGAAAGGAGTTGAACACGTGGCTACAGGGATGGTGCAGGAGGGAGGGTTTCGGTTTTTGGATAATTGGAGCTCTTTCTGGGGGAGGTGGAATCTCTACAAGCAGGATGGTCTTCATCTAAACCAGAGGGATACCAATATCCTGGGTGGGAAATTCGCTAAAGCTATTAAGGTGGATAGAAACCAAAATTGTAGGACTGAAGAGGATGAGAGTAGGGAGTTCCAAAATCAAGTATCTAACACTGGCAAGTGAGAAACTGGTTTGAAGTGTGTGCGTACTTCAACGTGAGGAGCATCTGAAATAAAGTGGGTGAACTGGCAGCGTGGGTTGGTACCTGGGACTTCGATGTTGTGGCCATTACGGAGACATGGATAGAGCAGGGACAGCAATTGCAGGTTCCAGGATTCAGATGTTTCAGTAAGAACAGAGAAGATGGTAAAAGAGGGGGAGGTGTGGTATTGTTGATCAGGGACAATATTAGTTGTAGAAAGGATGTTTGGGACTTGTTAACTGAGGTAGTTTGGACTGAGGTTAGAAACAGGAAAGGAGAAGTTACCATGCTGGGAGTTTTCTATAGGCCTCCGAATAGTCCCAGAGATGTGGAGGAAAGGATAGCAAAGATGATTCTCAATAGGAGTGAGAGAGGCAGGGTAGTTGTCACGGGGGACTTCAACTATCACTCCAGTACGAGTACTATAGATGGGTCAGTTTTTGTCCAGTGTGTGCAGGAGGGCTTCCTTACACAGTATGTAGACAGGCCTACAAGGGGCTAAGCCACTTTAGATTTAGTACTGGGTAACGAGCCTGGCCAGGTGTTAGGTGAGCACTTTGGAGACAGCGATCACAATTCTGTCAGGTTTACTTTAGTGATGGAAAGGGATAGGTGTACTCCACCGAGCAAGAGTTACAGCTGGGGGAAGGGAAATTATAATGCAATTAGGAAAGATTTAGGAAGCGTAGAATGGGGTAGGAAACTGCAGGGGTTGAGCACATTAAAAATGTGGAGCTTATTCAAGGAAAAGCTCCTGTGTGTCCTAGATAAGGGAGGAAGATATAGAATGCATGAGCTGTGGTTTACTAAGGAAATGGAATTCCTGGTCAAGAAGGAGGCTTATGTTAGGACAAAATGGGAAAACTCAGGGTGCTTAAGGATTACAAGGAAGTCAGGAAAGACCTAAAAGGAGAGCTCAGAAGAGCCAGGAGGAGACATGAGAAGTTGTTGGCGGATAGGATCAGGGTTAACCCTAAGGCTTTCCATAGGTATGTCAGGAATAAAAGAATGACGAGAGTTAAATTATGGCCAATCAAGGATAATAGTGGGAAATTGTGTGTGGAGTCAGAGGAGATAGGGGAAGCACTAAATAAATATTTTTCGACAGTGTTCACTGAAAATGAAAATGTTGGCAAGGAAGATACAGAGTTACTTGCATCTAGACTAGAAGAGACCGAGGTTCACAAGGAAGAGGTATTAGAAATACTGCAGAGTGTGAAAATAGACAAGTCCCCTGGGCCGGATGGGAACTATCCTAGGATTCTCTGGGAAGCAAGGGAAGAGATTGCCAAGCCTTTGGCATTGATCTTCAAATCATCATTGTCTACAGGAATAGTGCCTGAGGACTGGAGGATAGCAAAAAGACAACCCTGGTAATTACAGACCAATGAGTCTCACTTCAGTTGTTGGTAAAGTGTTGGAAAAGGTTATGAGAGATAGGATTTATAACCATCTAGAAAAGAATAATCTGATCAGGGACAGTCAGCACAGTTTTGTGAAGGGTAGATTGTGCCTAACGAATCTTATTCGTTAGCGTTCGCTAAGGTTTCCCACAGTAGGCTATTATACAAAATGCAGAGGAATGGAATTAGATCAGTAATTGGCTTGCTGAAAGAAAACAGAGGGTTGTAGTTGATGGAACATGTTCATCTTGGTGTCCAGTTACTAGCGGTGTACCGCAAGGGTCGGTGTTGGGTCCACTGCTGTTCGTCATTTTTATAAATGACCTGGATGAGGGCTGAGAAGGGTGGGTTTTGCAGACGACACTAAGGTCGGTGGAGTTGTGGATAGTGATGAAGGATGTAGTAGTTTGCAGGGAGACATATTCTGGATTAGAACATAGAACATAGAAGAATACAGCGCAGTACAGGCCCTTTGGCCCTCGATGTTGCGCCGATCCAAGCCCACCTAACCTATACTAACCCACTATCCTCCATATACCTATCCAATGCCCGCTTAAATGCCCATAAAGAGGGAGAGTCCACCACTGCTACTGGCAGGGCATTCCATGAACTTACGACTCGCTGAGTGAAGAACCTACCCCTAACTTCAGTCCTATATCTACCCCCCCTTAATTTAAAGCTATGCCCCCTTGTAATACCCGACTCCATACGCGGGAAAAGGTTCACACTGTCAACCCTATCTAACCCCCTAATCATCTTGTACACCTCAATCAAGTTACCCCTAAACCTTCTTTTCTCTAATGAAAACAGCCCCAAGTGTCTCAGTCTTTCCTCATAGGATCTTCCTTCCATACCAGGCAACATCCTGGTAAACCTCCTCTCCACCCGTTCCAGTGCCTCCACATCCTTCCTATAGTATGGCGACCAAAACTGCACACAATATTCCAGATGCGGCCGCACCAGAGTCTTATACAACTGCATCATGACCTCAGGACTCCGGAACTCAATTCCTCTACCAATAAAAGCCAGTACGCCATATGCCTTCCTCACCGCACTATTTACCTGGGTGGCAACTTTCAGAGATCTAGACACCAAGATCCCTCTGCTCATCCACACTACCAAGTATCCGACCATTAGCCCAGTACCCCATCTTTTTGTTATTCTTCCCAAAGTGAATCACCTCACACTTAGCTACATTGAATTCCATTTGCCACCTTTCTGCCCAGCTCTGCAGCTTCTCTATATCCTGCTGTAACCTGCCACATCCTTCCTCACTGTCAACAACTCCTCCGACTTTCGTATCATCCGCAAACTTGCTCACCCAACCTTCTAACCCCTCTTCCAGGTCATTTATAAAAATGACAAACAGCAATGGTCCCAAAACAGATCCTTGCGGAACACCGCTAGTGACGGCACTCCATGAAGAAACTTTGCCATCAACTACTACCCTCTGTCTTCTTCCATCCAGCCAATTCCTAATCCAAACCTCCAACTCACCCTCAATGCCATATCTCCGTATTTTCTGCAGTAGCCTACCATGGGGAACCTTATCAAACGCCTTACTAAAATCCATATATACTACATCTACCGCTTTCCCCTCATCAACCTCCTTCGTCACCTTTTCAAAGAATTCAATAAGGTTTGTGAGGCACGACCTGCCCTTCACAAAACCATGCTGACTATCCTTGATCACATTATTCCTATCCAGATGTGCATAAATCCTATCCCTTACAATTCTCTCTAAGACTTTGCCCACAACAGAAGTGAGACTCACCGGCCTATAGTTACTAGGGTTATCCCTACTCCCCTTTTTGAACAAGGGAACCACATTTGCTATCCTCCAGTCTTCTGGCACTACTCCTGTAGACAAAGAGGACATAAAAATCAAGGCCAATGGCTCTGCAATCTCCTCCCTTGCTTCCCAGAGAATCCTAGGATAAATGCCATCAGGCCCAGGGGACTTATCTATTTTCACCTTTTCCAGGATTTCCAACACCTCTTCTCTACATACCTCAAAGCCATCCATTCTACTTATTTGTGACTCAGTATTCACATCGACGACAATGCCCTGTTCCTGAGTAAATACTGAAGAAAAGTATTCATTCAGTGTCTCCCCAATCTCTTCCGCCTCCACACGCAACTTCCCACTACTATCCTTGACTGGACCTATACCTACCCTAGTCATTCTTTTATTCCTAACATACCTATAGAAAGCCTTAGGGTTTTCCCTAATCCTACCGACTAAGGACCTTTCATGTCCCCTCCTTGCTGCTCTTAGCTAGTGGTGCTGGAAGAGCACAGCAGTTCAGGCAGCATCTGAGGAGCAGTAAAATCGACATTTCAGGCAAAAGCCCTTCATCAGGAATAAAGGCAGAGAGCCTGAAGCGTGGAGAGATAAGCTAGAGGAGGGTGGGAGTGGGGAGAAAGTAGCATAGAGTACAATAGGTGAGTGGGGGAGGGGATGAAGGTGATAGGTCAGGGAGGAGGGTGGAGTGGATAGGTGGAAAAGAAGATAGGCAGGTAGGACAAGTTATGGGGACAGGGCTGAGCTGGAAGTTTCTGCCACCTCCAAAAAGACCCCACTACCAGGGAGGGATATATTTCCCTCCCCACCCCTTTCCACCTTCCGCAAAGACTGTTCCCTCCATGACTACCTGGTCAGGTCCACGCCCCCCTACAACCCACCCTCCCATCCTGGCACCTTCCCCTGCCACCGCAGGAACTGCAAAACCTGCGCCCACACCTCCTCCCTCACCTCTATCCAAGGCCCTAAAGGAGCCTTCCACATCCAAAGTTTTACCTGCACATCCACCAATATCATTTATTGTATCCGTTGCTCCCAATACGGTCTCCTCTACATTGGGGAGACTGGACGCCTCCTAGCAGAGCGCTTTAGGGACATCTCTGGGACCCCCGCACCAATCAACCACACCGCCCTGTGGCCCAACATTTCAACTCCCCCTCCCACTCTGCCGAGAACATGGAGGTCCTGGGCCTCCTTCACCGTCGCTCCCCTCACCACCAGATGCCTGGAGGAAGAACGCCTCATCTTTCGCCTCGGAACACTTCAACCTCAGGGCATCAATGTGGACTTCAACAGTTTCCTCATTTCCCCTTCCCCCCACCTCACCCTAGTTCCAAACTTCCAGCTCAGCACTGTTCCCATGACTTGTCCTACCTGCCAGTCTTCTTTTCCATCTATCCACTCCACCCTCCTCCCTGACCTATCAGAATCTGGTTTCCAGCATCTGCAGTCATTGTTTTTACCCTGCAGAGAGACATAGATAGGATGCAGAGCTGGGCTGAGAGGTGGCAAATGGAGTTTAATGTGGACAATATGAGGTGATCCAATTACTCCATCCAAAGTGTAATGCAAAGTACTGGGCTAATGCTAAGATTCTTGGGAATGCAGATGAGCAGAGAGATCTCTGTGTCCACGTACACAGATCCCTGAAAGTTGCCACCCAGATTGACAGGGTTGTTAAGAAGGCATGGTGTTTTGGCCTTTATTAATAGAGGGATTGCGTTCTGGAACCAGGAGGTTATGCTGCAGCTGTACAAAGCTCTGGTACGGCCACACTTGGAGTATTGTGTACAGTTCTGGTCACTGCATTATAAGGAGGAAGTGGAAGCTTCGAAAAGGGTGCAGAGGAGATTTACTAGGATGTTGCCTGGTACGGAAGGAATGTCTTACGAGGAAAGGCTGAGGGCCTTGAGGCTGTTCTCGTTAGAGAGAAGGTGGTTGAGAGGTGACTTAATAGAGACATACAAGATAATCAGAAGGTTAGGTATGGTGGACAGGGAGAGTCTTTTTCCAAGTATGGAGTTGGCAAACACGAGGGGACACAACTTTAAAGTGAGGGGAGATAAGTATAAGACAGATGTCAGAGGTATTTTCTTTACTCAGTGAGTAGTAAGGGTATGGAATGCTTTGCCTGCAATGGTAGTAGATTTACCAAGTTTAAGTGCATTTAAGTTGTCATTGGACAGGCACATGGATGTACATGGAATAGTGTAGGTGGGATGGGCTTCAGATTAGTATGACAGGGCGGCGCAACATCGAGGGCTGAAGGGCCTGTACTGCGCTGTAATGTTTTATGTTCTATGTTCAATGAATTCCTGAAGGAAAAAACCTCCAGAGCTGACCATATGCAGGACTCTCCAGAACGAAAGTTCAATTCAGTTTAAAAAAAATGTTCGGTATTTCAAAATAAAGCCTCTGCAATATATAAAAAACACTTCTGAAACATTAAGTCATTTAAAAAGTTCTGAATTAAGAACAAAAAAAAAACCTAAGCTTCAGCAAGATAGGATCATCATCCCATGGACTGATAAGGAAACAAAGGCACTTTTTAGCTCAGGGGTCACAGAATGAATAACTGATTAAAATGGTAACATTCAGACAACTATTCAGTGACAATACTGCAGTGACAGCCCATTTTCTGTTCTGGTCACAGCACTGATGCATTTACAGGCCACTTTCTCCTCCCAGTCGATCAGTGACATTAAAGAAAAATTACTTTGCATCCACTAGAGATAAACTAAGATTCCAGTCTTGTATTTTGAAAGCAGCTGTCCCCTGAGCAACATCTAGCATAAACAGTTTTGCTTTTCTGGATCGGTCATATCAAATAGCTGACAGAATACAAAAGTTTGCAAATTGTATACTTTCACACCTAAAATCAATATCAAACTTGAAATATCTATATATATTTAAAACGTTTACTTAATTATTCTACCAGATTAGAATTTTTTTTTTTAAAAGTTTAAAATTCTGTTCTTAGAACATTTGTGGAATAACTGTAACATGCCAAGATTTCAACTTCCAGGTTCTTAAATTCGACAACTGCTGCTAGATTGGTAAATAACGTATGTAACTCCACTATACAAGGGGAGAGAAAACAGGGAACTATAAGTCAGTTAACCTACTTGTCAAAAAAAATGCTAGAATCTAATACCAGTGATTTACTAACAGGGCATTTTAATATAATGTGCTTAAGCAAAATCAACAGCATTATGAAAAGAAAATAAATGTTTCATAAGTCCATTGGAATGCTTCCCCAACTGCTTAACTAGGAGAGTAGATAAATGAGAGACAGTGGATGGAAGCCATATAGATTTTTCTAGAAGGTATTCAATTAGCTGCCATACAAGCGATTAATACATCTCACACCTGCTCAGCTGACCATGAAGGATTCTCCTTCTCAATCTCTACCCCTGTCTGAGTCTTGGTGACACTTAAACCAAGAGTCATCTGTCTCTAATAAGAATAGCAGCCCTAGGGTCTGGAAGGGCGATGGCAACTTTATCTTTTATTACACAGGAACAGAGCTCTTAGCATGGGGTGATATTAACGTGGATCAAAGTTGGTCAACGAACAAAACTGATTAACATTGCAAAAGTACTAAAATACAAGGACCAGACGTCTTGCTACAATTGTAGAGGACTTTGGTGAGACTTTACCTTGAAATACTGCACAAAGTTTTGGTCTCTATATTCAAGGACAAATATGCTACGTTCACTAGCTTTACTTGTTGGGTAAGAGGGCTGTCCCAAGACCTGAAGCAGAGTAAACTGGGTTAATACTCTCTGGAGTTTGGAATTATTGAAACAGACAAGATTCTGAAGGAACTATCTGGCAGAAAGCAAAAGGGTTGTTTTTGGTTCTGGCTGGGTAATCTAGTCTCAGAAAAACAGTCATCATTTAGAATCATAGAGATGCACAGCATGGAAACAGACCCTTCAGTCCAACTTGTCCATGCCGACCAGATATCCCAACCCAATCTAATCCCACCTGCCAGCACCTAACCCATATCCCTTCAAACCCTTCCTATTCATACACCCATCCAGATGCCTTTTTCATGTTCCAATTGTACTAGCTCCACTACTTCCTCTGGCAGCTCATTCCATACACATACCACCCTCTGCATGAGAGAGTCGTCCCTTAGGTCTCTTTTATATCTTTCCCCCTCACCCTAAACCTATGCCCTCTAGCTCTGGACTCCCACACCCCATGGAAAAGACTTTGTCTATTTATCCTATCCATGCCTCTCATAATTTTATAAACTTGTCTAAGGTCACCCCTCAGCCTCCGATGCTCCAGGGAAAATAGCCCCGACCTATTCAACCTCTCCCTCCAGCTCAAATCCTCCAATCCTGGCAACATCCAGTTTCACTACATCCTACGGAATATTCCAACAATGGCCTAACCAATATCCTGTACACGCGCAACACGTACTCCCAACACCTGTACTCAATACTCTGACCAATAAAGGAAAGCATACCAAACGCCTTCTTCACTATCCTATCTACCTGCGACTCCACTTTCAAGGAGCTATGAACCTGCACTCCAAGGTCTCTTTGTTCAGCAACACTCCCTAGAACCTTACCATTGTGTATAAGTCATGCTAAGATTTGCTTTCCCAAAATGCAGCACCTCACATTTATCTAAATTAAACTCCGTCAGCTACTCATCAGCCCATTGACCCATCTGATCAAGACCTCATTGTAATCTGAGGTAACCTTCACTGTCCACTACACCTCCAATTTTGGTGTCATCTGCCAACTTACTAACTATACCTCTTATGCTCGCAACCAAATCATTTATATAAATGTCAAAAAGTAGTGGACACAGCACCAATCCTTGTGGCACTCCATTGGTCATAGGCCTCCAGTCTGAAAAACAACCCTCCATCACCAACTTCTGTCTTCTAGCTTTGAGCCAGTTCTGTGTCCAAATGGCTAGTTCTCCCTGAATTCCATGAGATCTCACCTTGCTCACCAGTCTCCCATGGGGAACCTCGTTGAACGCCTTACTGACGTCCATACAGATCATGTCCATTGCTCTGCCCTCATCAATCCTCTTTGTTAATTCTTCAAAAAACTCTCAACCAAGTTTGTGAGACATGATTTCCCATGCACAAAGCCATGTTGACAGTCCCTAATCAGTCCTTGCTTTTCCAAATATGTGTACGTCCTGTCCCTCAGGATTCCCTCCAACAAGTTACGCATCACCAATGTCAGGCTCACTAGTCTTTAATTCCCTGGCTTGTCCTTACCACCTTTCTTAAAACAGTGGCACCACATTAACCAACCTCCACTCTTCCGGCACTTCATCTGTATCTATCAATTATACAAATATCTCTGTAAGAGGCCCAATCACTTCCCGAGCTTCTCGCAGAGCTCGAGGGTACACCTGATCAGGTCCTGGAGATTTATCCACATTTATGCGTTTCAAGAAATCCAGCACTTCCTCCTCTGTAATATGGACATTTTGCAAGGTGTCACCATCTATTTCTGTACATTTTATATCTCCCATGTCCTTTTCCACACTAAATACTGATGCAAACTACTAGTTTAGTATTTCTGCTATCTCCTGCGGCTCCACACACAGGGCGCCTTGCTGATCTTTGAGGGGCCCTATTCTTTCCCTAGCTACCCTTTTGTCCTTAATGTATTTGTAAAAACCCTTTGGATTCTCGTTAACTCTATTTGCCAAAGCTATCTCATGTCCCCTTTGTGCCCTCCTGATTTCTCTCAAGTATATTCCTACTGCCTGTATACTTTAAAGGATTCACTCGATCTATTGTCGATGCCTGACACATGCTTCCTTCTTTTTCTTAACCAAACCCTCAATTTCTTTAGTCATCCTGCATTTCCCATATCTACCAGCATTTCCTTTTACCTAACAGGAATACACTTTCTCTGGACTCTCGTTATCTCATTTCTGAAGGCTTCCCATTCTCCAGCTGTCCCTTTACCTGTGAACATCTGCCTCCAATCAGCTTTTCAAAGTTCTTGCCTAATACAGTCAAAATTGGCCTTTCTCCAATTTAGAACTTCAACTTTTAGATCTGGTCTACCCTCTTCCATCATTATTTTAAAACTAATAGAATTCTGGTCGCTGGCCCCAAAGTGCTCTCCCACTGACACCTCATGCATCTGCCCTACCTCATTTCCCAAGAGTAGGTCAAGCTTTGCACCTTCTCTAGAAGGTACATCCACATACTGAATCAGAAAACTGTCTTGTAAGCACTTAAATTCGTCTCCATCTAAACCCTTAACACTATGGCAGCCCCAATCTATGTTTGGAAAGTTAAAATCCCCTACTGTAACCATCCTACTATTCTTACAGACAACGGAGATCTCCTTACAAATTTGTTTCTCAATTTCCCTCTGACTATTAGGGGGTCTATAATACAATCCCAATAAGGTAATCAACCCTTTCTTATTCCTCAAATAACTTCCCTGGATGTATTTCTGGGAAGATCCTCTCAGTACAGCTGTAATGCTATCCCTTATCAAAAACGCCACTCCCCCTCCACTCTTGCCCCCCCTTTCTGTCCTTCCTGTAGCATTTGTATCCTGGAACATTAAGCTGCCAGTCCTGTCCATCCCTGAGCCATGTTTCTGTAAGTGCTATGATATCCCAGTCACATGTTCCTAACCATGCCCTGAGTTCATCTGCCTTCCCTGTTAGGCCTCTTGAATTGAAGTAAATGCAGTTTAATTTATCAATCCTACTTTGTTCTTTGCTTTGTCTCTGTCTGCCCTGACTCTTTGACTCGCCTTTGTTCTCAACCGTACCAGTGTCAGATTGATCTCTTTCCTCATTATCTCCCTGGGTTACACCCCCCCCCCACCTTACTAGTTTAAATCCTCCCAAGCAGATCTAGGAAATCTCCCTGCCAATATATTAGTCCCCTTACAATATAGGTGCAATCAGTCCTTCTTGTACAGGTCACTTCAACCCCAAAAAAATCTTCCAATGATCCAAAAATGTGAATCCTTCTCCCATACACCAGCTCCTCAGCCATGCATTCATCTGCTCTATCCTCCTATTCCTACCCTCACTGGCTCGTAGCACTGGGAGTAATCCAGATATTACTACTTTTGAGGACCTCCTTTTTAAATTCCTGCCTACCTCTCTGTAATCTCCCTTCAGAGTCTCAACCTTTTCCCTTCCAATGTCATTGGTTCAAATGTGTATAATGATCTCTCGCTGGCCCCTCTCCCCCTTGAAAACATTCTGCACCCTTTCTGAGACACCCTTGATCCTGGCACCAGGGAAGCAACACACCATTCTGATTTTTCGCTGCTGGCCACAAATCTTCTCAAAACTTGCTAACAGAAATGTTGTCTGTACCTTGAACTAGACAGTCCCTTAACACAATCAATAGTTTGGTATCAGACGTACTCCTCATCACATTAGAGCGATGGTATCGAGACTGGCTCAGTCTCAATACCAGAAACTTGGCTGATCGTGCTATGTTCCCCTGAGAATCCATCACCCCTACATTTTTCAAAACAGCATACTTGCTTGCAATGGGGATAGCCACAGAAGACTCCTGCACTAACTACCTACCTCGCTTACCTTTCCTGGAGTTAACCCATCTGTGTGACTGTATATGTGACTTTTTCCCCCTTCCTATAACTGCCACCCATCACATCCCCTTGCTTTTGTAAATTCCTCATTGCCTCTAACTGCGTCTCCAACCAATCTGATAGGATTCGCAACCAACAGCATTTATTGCAGATATAATCTTCAGTAACCCGTAAACTCCCCCTAAACTCCCAATCATTGTGTAGCAAAAGGATACAAATGCTTCATCATGGAGTATAGTCAAGATTTAAATCAATATTTTTTGAACTCAGGAATAAAAACCATCTCAAATTGCTGGAGGAACTCAGTAGGTCTGGCAGCATTCTTGGAGAAGAAAACGGATTACCATTTCAGGTCCAGTGACTCTCCTTCTAAACTTTGCTTGTTTCAAAGCTCCAGCAATTGCAATTCTTTATTTTATTTGCTCTCAGTGAACTTAGGTACATGAGGAATGGACAGCAAAGTGAAGTTGAGGCTGATCATCCATTCAAACATGGACAGGTCTGAGTGGCCAATTTCTCTACAATCATTTATGTTCTTACATTCCTAAACTGACAGTTCCAGGATAACAATCTGTAACTACTGGACAACTGGAAGGAGAAAGAAACAAAGTACTAATCATTTCAACCCAGACCATAATACTGTAAAATGTACATGAGAGATTGCAAAGATGACTCAAGAATATTGCCAGAAATGCACAGATACACATTACATGAAAGGATGAACAGACTGGGTCACTTCTCTGTTCAAAAAGTGGATGACAGATAATCTAGACAAGGTCTGAAAATTATGAACAGTTTTGTTAGCATTGGTACAGAGAGAATATTTCCTCTTGTGAGGAAGGACATAACTAGAAACCACCAATATAAAAGTTACCAAGAAATCCAGTACGAAAACAAGAAGTAACTTCTTCACCCAGAGTGGTAAGAACGTGGAGCTCTCTATCATAAGTAGTAACTGAAGAGTATAATACAGATTATTTATGCAGGGACTATGGGTAATAGATGGTTAAAATAGTAGATTTAAATGAGAAAAGACAAAGAAGATTAAAAGGAGTATAAACAAATATGGATGGTTTGGGTTAAATGGCATGTTTCTGTTCATAAATCCTACAAAGGTTCTTCACACTTTGTGGGGTGAAGGGTAGGTTAAAAAGGATATTAAGTTGTTTGGGGAGTAAATAAACTGTACACTGTTTTTGCTGTTTGAGGTGATCATTTTCATACAGGACATTCAAAGGCCCAAAAGCACCATGTGATTAGACAACAGCAACAAATCTGGTGTAGAATCAGCTTTGCCACTTGTAACTCCCTGTATAACTGCCCTTGTTGAAAAAACACAAGCCTTGTTGAGAAAATGAATTGATTATGAATCATTCTTGAAACTTCTACCAAAACTTAATAAGGTTGACTTATGATTCAAAGCTACCCCAGAAAAATCTAGGGTGATAACCATTGCCCATATGACTACAGTAGACTAAAGATGATCAACATTTTGGGAAGGGAGAAAATAAATGTATTTTTAGGTGAAGCAGACTTATCAATATTCTACCGCATAATGAGATTTTAAAAATTAGTTATCAACTATAAAATCACACTAAAACAAATGCACAGAAATTAACAAACAATGATCTCTGATGTGAAGGGACTGTCTTATAAGCAAAAGTTAAATAAGTTGGGACCCAGTTGAGAAGAAAGAAAGGTGATCTCATTGACATATACAGGATTCTTGAGATATTAGGCAAGTTAACAGTCGAGAGCATGTTTCCACTCATGAGAGTGTAAGAGACCAAAGGGCATGTCCTCAGAATAAAAGGGACTTCAATTTAAGATTAAGACGAGTAGGAATTTCTTCTATGAGAGTTGAGTGGCTTTGGAACTTCTTGCGAAAGAGCTGTGGGTTTTTTTTAAGTCGAAGATAAATTCGTGATCAGTAGAGGAAGCAAGTTTCATGAGGAAAAGGCAGGAAAGTGGTTTTGAGGGATTGTCCGATCAATGTTGATCTTATTAGATAGTGGAACAGACTTGAGGCACTAAATGTAACTAAAAACAATGACTGCAGATTCTGGATGAGTGGTGCTGGAAGAGCACAGCAGTTCAGGCAGCATCCGAGGAGCAGGAAAATCGACGTTTCAGGAATAAATGCAGAAAGCCTGAAGAGATAAGCTAGAGGAGGGTGGGGGTGGGGAGAAAGTAGCATAGAGTACAATCGGTGAGTGGGGGAAGGGATGAAGGTGATAGGTCAGGGAGGAGGGTGGAGTGGAAAGGTGGAAAAGAAGATAGGCAGGTAGGACAAGTCATGGGGACAGTGCTGAGCTGGAAGTTTGGAACTAGAGTGAGGTGGGGGAAGGGGAAATGAGGAAACTGTTGAAGTCCACATTGATGCCCTGGGGTTGAAGTGTTCCGAGGTGGAAGATGAGGCATTCTTGCTCCAGGGTCTGGTGGTGAGGGAGCGACGGTCAAGGAGGCCCAGGACCTCCATGTCCTCGGCAGAGTGGGAGGGGGAGTTGAAATGTTGGGCTACAGGGCGATGTGGTTGATTGGTGCGGGTGTCCTGGAGATGTTCCCTAAAGCGCTGCTAGGAGGCGGCAAGTCTCCCCAATGTAGAGGAGACCAAAACGGGAGCAACGGACGCAATAAATGATATTGGTGGATGTGCAGGTAAAACTTTGATGGATGTGGAAGGCTCCTTTAGGGCCTTGGATGGAGAGGAAGGAGGAGGTGTGGGCGCAGGTTTTACAATTCCTGCGGTGGCAGCGGAAGGTCCCAGGATGGGAGGGTGGGTTGTAGGGGGGCATGAACCTGACCAGGTAGTCATGGAGGAACGGTCTTTGCGGGAGGTGGAAAGGGGTGGGGTCTTTTTGGAGGTGGCGGAAATGTCGGCAGATGATTTGGTTTATGCGAAAGTTGGTAGGGTAGAAGGTGAGCACCAGTGGCGTTGTCCTTGTTATAGTTGGAGGGGTGAGGTCTGAGAGCAGAGGTGCGGGATGTGGACGAGATGCATTGGAGGGCATCTTTAACCACATGGGAAGGGAAAGTGCGGTCTCTAACAGAACACACCAGATGGCCTCCATCTTTGCCCGAAACGTCTATTTTACTGCTCCTCAGATGCTGCCTGAACTACTGTGCTCTTCCAGCACCACTAATCCAGAATTGAGGCACTAAATGGCCTACACTTATCCCCATGTTTTTCAGACTTATGAAATAGACACACTTGAGTCAATGGGTCACAGTTTCAGGACAACACCATAGCTTGAAGTACATGAATCTAGTATAACACCTTTCGCACAGTGCTTAAGGATGGACAGAAGTTTGTCAAGGCAGCTTTTTTCATATTATTTTAAATCAAGACCCACCTCTATGTACATCTAAAAGACTCATGGCACTAAATTGTCAGAGAGTTCTCCTATTGTTTTGTATTTGCTTCCATCTCAAAGGTTACAAAAATATACATTAACTGGTCATTCACATGTGTCCTCAGAACCCTGTTCTCAGATTGGCTGTGGCTGCAGCCACAGCCATCAAAATGCAGAACGTAACTGAAAATTAATTAATTGGTTGAGAAATGCTTTGGCATATCTAGAAAAATCAATGGCCAATTGCTCACATTTATGCAGTACCTTTTATACTCAGAACATCTCTAAGCATTTCAACTAATTACTTCCAAAAAGCAGTATAATACATGCAAATACAACTGCCAAATTATGCACAGCAATGTCACACCATCAACGCCATATAAAGCTTTTGAAAATTTCATGTTTTGATAGGACTAGTTGAGGAAAGATGATCAAGTAGTATTTCCTATTCAGCATCAAATGATACAGCAGAATCATTTACTCCAGCTGATTTAGCTAACTTGGCCTTATTTTAATTCCCTGTTACTTCCACAATGTAATACCCCTCAATGAACAGAACTTTGTAATATGTTCACCTTGTATGTATTTATTATATGGATTTGGAAAAAATACAGTAAGGTACAATCACCAATCCAAATACCAATAAATAAATGCATATTAATTTTACAATTTATATGGAGCACAGAGACAATGAAATAAATATTGCTTCATTTTCATTGGAAAACAAACACCACCTGCACTCCAGATGAATATTATACAAGTGTCAAAATAGTTTATACATTTTTAACAAGTCAAAATAAATACTTCTCAAAACTAATGGTGGCCATACATGCCTACTAACCAACAGCCTTTAGTTCTTAATAAAAACTGAAAGAACTGCAGATACTATAAGTCAGAAAAAAAAATAGAAATTGCTGGAAAAGGTCAGCAGGTCTGACAGCATCCATTAAGAGAAAGAGATGGAAGGGTCACTCAGCTATGATTCTATGATCCAAAACATTAACTGACTTCTCTCCACAAATGCTGCCAGACCTGCTGAGCTTTTCCCGTTTTTATTTCTGTTTCAGTCTTTAACAAATGCACACTTAAAGGTGAACACAATTTATCCATAAATACGCAAATTTTAAAACTGCTTTGGAAGTTTAAACAATCAAATCAAACTGAATTACTTGAAGGTATCAAAACAGTTCCATGTTAATAATTAAAAGCAAAACACTATAAATGCTCGAGATTCAAAATTAAAACAAAAAAACACTGAGAAACTTAGTATATCTTGACAGCATGCGTGCAGAAAAACAGTGTTAATGTTTCAAGTCAAATGCGACTCTTCTTAGGAACTGAAGGGACTGGATAAGCAATGCTGACTTTATGCTGGAGAATTTTTTTCGGGAGGGGGGTATGTAAAGAAAGACGATACCTTACGCATGTGGAACAGATGGTAAAAGTAAGATCCTCCTAGCATTCTTTTTCAACTGGACTAAAAGCTTCAGAGCATTTGAAGCCCCTTATACAGAAATCTAGATGAGTTTCCGTACAAGTGTGTTAGTTACTTTGAAACAAACCTGTCTAGCAAACACCGCACTGCGGCCACTGTAAACATTCAACCACAAAGCATCAAATTCAGCGCAACACTCAGCTTAGAGCTGGTCTGCAATGGGGGCCCGAACTCCGAGGCCCCTCCACCCTATATGCCCCTGCAACACGTGAAGCTTTCACCTTCTCCCGACAATCCCTGTCCCCCGCGGCCTGGGCCTCTAACCGTTCACCTATCCATCGATTCTTCCCTCCCTCACCGATACCTGCGCTCCGCAACCGTTGCTCCCGCCCGACTGCCTCACAGTCACCACCGCGCGCTAATGGCGAACGCCAAAGAGGCCACTTCCCATTGGTCGTCGCCCGCCGCTGCAACCCCATCTGACGTCAGAGAGCACGGAACTGGCCAATTAGAGACCGCGCGTATGCTGGGTGCCGGAGTTGTGGGCTCTTAAAGGCAACCGAATTTTAATTTACCGGCTAAAAATAGAGCTTTCGGAGAGACGCTATGATCTACAGAATACAGTAACTGGCCAGTTCTGATGGTTCCGTGGGAAGGCGTGAGACACCCAACGCTTACGAAAGGCGCGATGTAAGTGCAAAACATGTGCTCCCTTGATTTTGTGAATATGCAGGTTTGTCCGGGAGACTCCAGGATTTGACAATTAGTCGCTGAGGCACACCTCCCTTCAAGATTGCTAGGCGTCATGAAAAATGTTTTCATTTACTTTGTTGCAATGAAAGGTGTCTGAATTCCGCATTACAACATTTAGAGTCTATATTTTAGAATCACTAAGATATGGACTTTGTCACTTTTCGTAAGGGTTTGAAAATAAGTCAGACATTCCTTGCACGATAGTGTCCTAATCCACCATATGTCAGCGAGAAGGGACCTCTGGAGTGAAGTTACTGTGGTGACTTACCAAAAGTGGGGCAAACATTAAGATAATTTAATTTGGTTTTGGTGCAGAACAATCAAGGATTGATTTTTAGCTTTGGAAGTCCAGCGTTTGAAAGTTTTTGGGCAGTTCAAACAAGACTTGACTGAGGGGTCAGAAGCCACTTCTGTCTTGAACAGGGACGTTGAACAATTCAGGGAAAGCATCCTTGGCCTCAGTACAAAAGTAGTAGTTTGTACAACTTTTAGATCAGATTTAATTAAAAATCTATAAATTATTAAAAACTGGAAACATTTGTGAGTATTCATACAAAGTATAATGGGATCTTGATCAGATGGACCAATGAGCCAAGGAGTTTAATTTAGATAAATGAGGTGCTGCATTTTGGAAAGCCAAATTGGGGGATACTTATACACTTAATAGTAAAGTCCTGGGGAGTGTTGCTGAACAAAGAGTCCTTGGAGTGCCGGTTCATAGTTCCTTGACAGTGGAGCCTCAAGTAGATGGAATGTTGAAGAAGATGTTTAGTTGCTTTCCTTTATTTGTCAGAGAATTGAGTATAGGAATTGGGAAGTTGATGTTACAGCAGTATAGGAGATTGATTAGGCCACGTTTGGAATATTGTGTACAATTCTGGTCTCTCTCCTATTGGAAGGATGCTGTGAAACTTGAAAGGGTCCAGAAAAGATTTACAAGGATATTACCAGGGTTGGAGGGTTTGAGCTACAGGGAGAGTTTGAATAGACTGGGGCTGTTTTCTCTGGAGTATCGGGGGCTGAGGGGTGACCTTCTAGAGGTTTATAAAATCATGAGCGGCATGGATAGAGTGATTAGACAAGATATTGGGTAAGCAGAAAGAGGAAAAGCTGGCCCCGATCTCTTATCATGCTGCAGAAGCATGAACAACAGCTGGGGCACCTGGAAAAAAAGGACGGATGAGGTTGAACTTTCACAGAGGTGGAAGCTGATATCAGTTCCTCCAAGGATAGGATCCAAGCCCTGGAGACACAGGTCCGTAACTTGCCTGACCAAATGGATGATCTTTAGAACAGGGTCAGGATAATAAAATTCAGATCGTCGGTCTGTCGGAGGGTAAGGAAGATGAGCGGCCGGTGGAATTTATTGAGGACTGGTTGCAGAACTTCCTTAACTTGGAGCTGGAATGAGAGCCTTGAAGATTGAGAGGGCTCACTGGGTCACGGCATGGAGGTCAGGTTTGGGTCAATGTCCGCTTCCTCTCTTGGTTCGGTTTCATCATTATAGAGATAAAGAGAGAATCGTGGATGCTTTTAGAATTCAGGGGAAGGATCCGAAGGCCCTAATGTACGAGGGCTCTAAGATCATGTTCATCCAGGACTTCTTAGCGGCAGTGATCCATAAAAGAAAATCCTATGACTGTGTCAAGAGAAGACTGAGGGAGCTTGGGATCCAGTACTCTGAGGTATCCAGCGGTGCCTCGATCACCTCAGATGGATCCATACATCTCTTTGGCACATCGGGGAAGGCAAGAGACTTTGTGGGCAAATTAACCTAATGTGAACAATTTAGTATCTACAAATAGTAGTGTTGTTTGGGTATGTCTTTGTTTTTTCTTTTAAAAAAAAACAGGGGAAGCCCGGTTAGGGCTTTCTTTTCCTATTTTATTTATTGGGAATAATCTGGTTTTACACTATGTTTGGCGACAGCTGAGATGTGTACTCTCAATCTCTAAGTTAAGTTATACCAAAGGATGGGTGGGGTATTTACCTCTTTTATTTAAAAAAAATTCTTTATTCACCTTGCTATTCCATGGTGTATTTTCTTTCTTTTCTGCTTGTGTTTGCGGTGCGGCTCTAGCTAGGAGGAGGGAAAATGGTTGGGATGGCTAGATGCCTACTTACAGGCAGTTTATACCTAGTTCAAGTATTTAAATGCTCGGGCTGCAGTCCTGGCAGCGGGATGGGAAATTGGGTTTTGGGATGGATAGTTGCCCACTTTAGGCAGGGGGTTCCCCCATTCAGCACTGTTGGTGCTTTATATGTTGGTTTGTTTTTTGGTTTTTGTTATATATAATCTTTGATCGCTTTGTAGGTTTGTTAACATTAGTGGTTTAAGTTTATATAGTTTTTATGTTTGATGAATCTTGTGACACTAAGACTCGATGATTTGTGGTTCGAGTTCCTCCTCTCTGGAATTTAAATGTTGCTGCAGAATGACTTGGTTAAATGGTGTACCTAGAATATCAAGGAGAGTCATTCACCAGTTAACAGGAAGAAGGTTCTTTTGAATCTGAGAAAGGAGAAGGTGGATATTGCTTTATTACAAGAGACACACTGGGATGATAGGGAGCATTTGAAACTACAGCAGAATGGTTTTGATCGGGTTTACTTTTCTTCTTGTAATACCAGAAGTAGGGGAGTGGCTATATTGGTTAGGAGGAATCTCCCATTGAAGTTACTAGAATGTGTTAAAGACACACACAGGAGGTTTGTAATTCTCAAAGCCCTGATAAACGAGGAAGAACATGGTGTTTTAAATGTTTATTGCCCTCTGGCCCATCCCTTCAAATGTTTGATAGATGCGTTCTCCAAACTGATCAGTCTCGAGTCCCGGCACATCATTATAGAGGGAGATTTTAACTGTCTCATGGATCCCACAGTAGACAGGTTGCCCAAAGGCCTCCCGAAATTCTCTGTACAAACTAAACAATTAGTGGATCTGTGTGTGGAGTTAGGGTTGGTGGACATCTGGAAGTGTCTCCACCCTACAGGCAGGGATTTTACGTTTTTTTTCCAATGCACACAGATGTCACACCAGGATTGATTTTTTTTTTATGACCCCCGTGGCAACCCTGGACTTGGTGGGATCTTGTACAATTGGTAATATCACCATATCTGATCATGCTCCAGTGTATCTGTTGGTTAAGATTAAGGAGGTTATGGTGGGTTTGAGGCACTGGCAAATGGATTCCATTATCCTCAAGGATAATAAGTTTGTGGAGTACTTCTCTCGGGAACTTTGGGTGTTCCTAGACATTAACTCAGGCTCGGTTAGTAGCCCATCCATCCTTTGGAGACTGCCAAAGCCTATGCGAAGGGGTTAGTTATTTCCTACTCTGCCAGTAGGAAGCGGAAGAAGGGTACGTAGCAATGTCTCCTTGAAGCACTGTTGAAGGCAGCTGAGAAGACTACTTTGACAGGCCCTTGTTGGTCAAGCTACAGAGGATTAGGGTGCTGTGGTCTGCATTGAATTCAGTGCTCACGCAGACAGCAAAGAAGGAGCTGGCTTTTGTAAAGCAAAGGTTATATGAGCATGGTGACAAGCCAGGTAAATACTTAGCATATCGCGCCAAGAAGAGGAGCGCCCCTCAAGCCATTATGGCAATTAGGGAAGGGTCTGGGAACCTAACACGTGACTCCAAAAAGATTAATGTGGCATTCCAGAGATTTTACTCTAAGTTATTACCAATCTGAGAGTTGTAAGGAGGAGTGGGGCAAATGGAGTCCTTTTTCAAGGATCTGGAGCTCCCAGGCATGATCCCCAAACAAGAGTCTTTTCTCAAAGCCCCATTATCAGAACAAGAGTTGCAGGAGGCTGTGAAGCAGCTTCAGAGTGGAAAGGCGCCCGGTCCTGACTGACTTCCCAGCGAATTCTATAAGGAATTTATAAACATATTGTCAGGCCCGATGCTTAACATGTTTAATGACTCATACAGCCATGATTGTCTCCCGCCATCTCTGAGAGGAGTTATTGAGGAAGATCCTGGAGGACTGTGCTTCGTACATGCCCATTTCACTCTTAAATGTGGACTTTAAAATCCTCTCTAAGACTCTTGCATTACAGCCAGAAACTGTGTTACCTTCTATTGTCAAAGAGGACCAGACAAGCTTCATAAAGTGCTGCAGATCCTAAAATAATGTTAGGAGGCTGCGTAATGTAATTCAAGCATGCCAACAACAGTCAATACAGGGATTGGTGATTTCTGTAGATGCACAGAAGGTATTTGACCGAGTTGAGTTGCCGTAACCTTTTCTATACTCTGGAGCGGTTTGGTTTGGACAAAGTCCTTATAAGATGGGTAAAGGTTTTCTCCATTGGCCCTCTCGCGGCGGTCATCACCAACAGGGTACAATCAAATAATTTTAATATTTTTAGGGGCAGCCGGCAGGGCTATCCCCTTTCACCACTGCTTTTTACGTTGGTGATTAAACCATTGGCGGAGGCCATTTGAATGGATCCCAAATATATCAGCTCCAGAAGTGGGGTCAAAATTACATACTTTTTTTGTAGGTGGAAAATATATATTTTTTTGTTAAATTCAGCAGTTACAATGCCTCGCCTGATACAATGCATCAGTGTGTTTGGCATCTTTTTTGGGGTACAAGATTAATCTTGAAAAATCAGAGGCTATGCCTATGGGTGGCCTTACGAGGGAGCTAGGTCTTGAGGGTGAATATCGATTTCCATTTAAGTGGTCACAGGGGGTTTTGTGCATTTGGGCATATTCATTACTCCACTTCTGGATTGGCTGTTCAAAGCTAATTTTGTTCAATTATTTGACAAAATCAAACAAAACCTTCAAAGATGGGAGGCACTTCCGGTCTCATGGTTGGGTCAGATAGTGCTTATTAAGATAAATATTCTCCCCTGTTTGTTATGCCCTATACAGATGCTCCCCCTAATTTTCAATAAGCAAACACTTCAGGAAACTGAGCAGCTGGTTCCATGAAGTGGCCCCTCATTAAATTAGCTAAATTGCAACTGCCTCACAGATTGGGGGGGTGTGGATCTCCCAGACATTAAAAGCTACCAACTAAGCTCGCTTTTATCCTATGTGAGTGATTAGGCTTGAGGGGATCCTCTTTCAATATGGTTAGATATTGAAACCTCCCAGGCAGGGTGCCCCCTTACTAGCATGCTGCTTTTGGACAAAATGAGGACAGTTAGGGAATATTGCCATAACCCAATAGTTATCAATACTGTTAAAGCATGGAAGGCAATTCGGCAGAGGGATGGCAATATTGGCAAAACGTCTTCTCTTACACCTATTGTGTACGCTGGATTTTCAACCGGTGATGATAGATTCAGGATTCAAACATTGGGCCGCTAGGGGTGTGTCTTGCATGGGCGATTTATTTGAGGGAGACACAATGATGTCCTTCGATCAGTTAGCACAGAAACACGAGCTATCTAACAGGGACATCTTTCGTTTTTTTCAAGTTAGGGATGTTATTCAAAAAAAGACTACAATTTTGACTGATCCCTGCAAATCCGACATAGAGAGGAAGGTGCTCAGTGCTAAGAGTACACTTTCTGTCAGCATTTTATATCATCAATTGGGGGGTGCCCCCTCCGATGAGTTCTGATGACTCTGCAGGGTGTGGGAGAGAGAGCTAGGTGTTGAGGTCTCCTCAGAGGCATAGGAAGATATTTGGGAAAACGCAAGAAAGATATCAGTTTGCAATAGGATCCATGCTTTACAGTTGTAGGTTCTCCACAGGGTCCACTTGACTCTGGGCCATTTAACAAAATTTAAACCAGGGTTGTCTTCAACATGTCCCAAGTGCAAGGTCGGTATGGGCACTCTTACCCATTGTCTCTGATCTTGTGGTAGGCTTCAAACAAAATGGAACGCTGCGAGTGTAAGGGTGGAGAAGGACCCGATTTCTTCTTCTTGGTCTGTCCAGTATATTTCCAACAGATATGCATAAGAAAAATCTTTTCAACATCCTCCCTCTCTACACAAGAAAGAATACCTTGCTAGGTTGGGCATCCAAACCACCCCCCCCCCCCCCCCCCCCCCTGCACCGACCTGTCGGGTTGGCGGAAGATTGTTATGGAGCTATGGAGCATATCCCCTTGAATTTTCTCACGAGTATGGTACACCACAAAACTGAGAATTTTTATAAGACATGGCAACCCTTTTTGGAATACCTGGATATTGTGCTTTGAGTTGAATATCCAGAGAGGAGGAACTGCGAACGTATGAGTATCTTGTTTGGCTGAGTTGAGTTATTACTATTTATTAGTTTGGTTCTTATTTATTTAGTTAAATAGTTGGTTTTTTAAATATATATATTTTAAATATATTTATACATTTATACGAGAGGGCGGATTGGGTTTTTTAAAACTCATTTTCTGTTCTTTGTATTGTTTTGAATTGTATTGTTTTGTATTTGATGTAATATTAAAAAAAATCTACTTTTCAATAAAAATAGGCATCTGGAAGGGTTGAGAGGGATATGGACTAAGTGCTGGCAAATGAGACTAGATTAATTTAGGATATCTGGTTGGCATGGACAAATTGGAGCAAAGGGTCTGTTTCTTTAAAAAGAACTGGGGAGATTCAGTTTTGTCAAAGTTAAAGATTTTATATACAGGGCTAATTTCTCATTATTTGTATTGCTGTAAAGTAATGAGTTTGGGAAATAAATTGAAACTTTGGTTTGCTGGCTGTTTAAGATTTTTTCCAACTGTGCTCCATATCTCGATAATTTGGTTTTTTTTTGTCTTTTCAGTAATAACCTTGTGTTATTTTTGACTCAAACTTTTAATTTTGTTTCTCTCTCCACAAATGCTGTCAAACTTGCTATGTTTTTTCCAGCATTTTGTCTTTATTTGAAATAATTGTTAATGCTTCTGCCATTTTTCTATCATTACCTGTGATCATTTCCTATCTATCTCTCATTGGTCCTATTCTTATGCTAATATTATTATTATTTATTTCATTATTACCTGTCAAATATTTTGTTATTTTGTTTAACTTCACAATTTCAAATTCATAATTCCTCTTTGCCTTTCTAATTTTTTTGTCTTCCCTCCTACTTTCTACCAATTCTCTTCTGTCATGCAATCTTCTACTTTCTGTATATTTAATGTATGCCTCTTTTCTAATCTTCAATTGTTTCCTTACATCTTTTTTCATCCATGGAGTCCCACTAGTTTCTTTGTTTCTTTTTTCCCCTTTTAACTGATATTATTTTCCCAGTTGAACATTTGATTCAGTCTTTCCAATTGTTCCACATTGTTGTTTGGTAATATTGTTGCCAATTTTGTTTTCCCAAGTTCCATTCTCAGAGCCTAATAATTAGCTTTTCTCCAATCTGTCATCTTGAGTTTCGTCATAATTATGTCCTTCTTTATTATCTTAATTTATATTATTTTATGGTTACTACTGACTAGATGTTCCCTACTTTTTTTACTTGTCTGAAGTTCTGAAGAAGGATCACTAGACCTAAAACATTAACTCTGCTTTCTCTCCACAGTTGCTGCAAGGGCTGCTGAGTTTTTCCAGTAATTTGTGTTTTTGTTTCTGATTTTCAGCATCCTCTGTTCCTCAGCTTTTTTTTCTTGTCTTATATCCTGTGGTTTATTCTCAGTTATTGGATTTGTTAGTAAATCTTCCCCTGTGGAGCTTTTCACATACTCTTTTAGAAAATCGTCCTGTATACACTTTAGGGACTCCATCCCCTTGTACCCTTTAATTACCTCTTCTGATCAATATTAGTGTGTTTTAATTCTAGCATGATTTTTTTTTCTCTTTCTTTTACCCAACTCCCTACATTATCTTCATATTTCTTTCTTCACCTCTCTTAGCGATTCAGAGTCACACAGCATGGAGACAGACCTTTTGCTTCAACTTGTCCATGCTCACCAAATTTCCCAAAACGAAACAACTGGTCTGACGTTTGGTCATATCCCTCTATACCTTTCTGATTTGTGTACCTACCCAAATATCTTTCTAATGTCATAACTACCTGCATCTACCACATCTTCTAGCAGTTCATTTCACATACGACCACCCTCTGTGTGAAAAATTTGACCATAAGGTCCCTTGTAAATCTTTCTCTTCTCATCTTAAAAATGTGTCCATGGTTATGAATTCTCACACGCTGGGAAGAAAGCTTTGCTATTTACCTTATTTGGGAGAAAGTGAGGACTGCGAATGCTGGAGATCAGAGCTGAAAATGTGTTGCTGGAAAAGCGCAGCAGGTCAGGCAGCATTCAAGGAGCAGGAGAATCGACGTTTCGGGCATGAGCCCTTCTTCAGGAATTCCTGAAACGTGCCCGAAACGTCGATTCTCCTGCTCCTTGGATGCTGCATGACCTGCTGTGCTTTTCCAGCAAGAGTATTTACCTTATCTGTGCTCCTCATGATTTTAAAAGGTCATCTTTCAATTTCTATGCTTGAGTGAAAAAGTCCCAGCCTATCCAGCCTCTCCTTATAATTCAAACCCTCCATTCCCTCAGACATCTTGGTAAATCTTTTCTGAACTCTCTCCAATTTAAATGCCTTCCTATTGTACTCTGAAAGTGGCCTCATCAATGACCTGTACAACTTGATGTCCCAACTCCCATGCATGGGTTTCCTCTGGGTGCTCCGGTTTCTTCCCACAGTCCAAAAATGTGCAGATTAGGGTGAATTGGCCATGCTAAATTTCCTGTAGTGTTCAGTGAAGGGGTAAATGTAGGGGAATGGGTCTGGGTAAAGGGGTAAATGTAGGGGAATGGGTCTGGGTGGGTTGCTCTTCGGAGGGTCGGTGTAGACTTGTTGGGCCGAAGGGCCTGTTTCCACACTGTAAGTAATCTAATCTAAAAAAGTAATCAAATCAAATATGCAATGGTTTGAGCAATAAAGTCAAGCTAAATGCCTTCTTAACTACCTTGTCTACTAT
This sequence comes from Chiloscyllium plagiosum, assembly GCF_037043375.1. Taxonomy (NCBI): domain Eukaryota; kingdom Metazoa; phylum Chordata; class Chondrichthyes; order Orectolobiformes; family Hemiscylliidae; genus Chiloscyllium; species Chiloscyllium plagiosum. Next base: position 56,856,278 of record NW_028270156.1, read on the forward strand.
GTTATCCCTTGCAAGAAAATGCACTGTATTCCATCTGCTCTCTTTTCCTCTATATCCTGCTGTATTTATTTTTTTTGTCGCCATGTCTTTGATGATGTATGGTTTATCCCGAAGTATGATGACCTCCAATGTCTGTTTCTTATACACATTGTGCACATTGTTATACAACCATTCCAACTCCTTTTTAATAGGGTTCCCTTTCATTTTATATTTGGCCATAAAGATGTCTGATCTACAACTCTCTCTATTTAGCTCCTTACCACCAAAACCCTCCCTTACACTATTCTTTGTACCAATGTTTTATTGAGGTGTAGAGTGCTTATTTTTCTTGTAGAATACTTCCTACATCCAGGTAGCTTGCAGCCTTTGTCACCTCCCTGTTTCACCTTTCTGCTTGGTCAAGAGTTCCATTCCTGTTTAATTGGAGCTTGACGATTGTTACAGCTCCTTCCTTTCCCAGAATGTCTCATGAAAAGGAAATTGCTTTCCCATACCTAACCCTTTAACCACTTGTAATTTCTCCTAATCTGTCTGCTCCCATGCCAATTTGTGTAGTTCAGATCGCACGATCCTTCAATTTCTGCCCTTCTAATTTAGAATCTAACTTTGATACTCTGTTAGCAGGATTTCCTGTTTATTCCTACCTATGTCATTTCTTTCAATTTGGAAAATGACAATTGGATTTACCATCTTCCTTTCCAAGTTTTTTTCTAGCTTTATGAGATATGCAACACTTGTATCAGGCAGGAAACAGCTTTCAGAATTCTAATTTTTGACTGCAGAGGATGCTATCTATCCCCGCAATTATCGAATCGCGTATTATTAGCTGAACTTGTAAGTTATAGGAATAGGGACATAGAATCTGCTGCGCTGCTCCGTAAGATCATGGCTGATCTGATTGTGGCCTTAACTCTACTTTCTGCTTGCCCCACATGTAGGTAGATTAATGGTAAAATTTAGCCTCATTATTATGACGCTAAAAATTAGCCAAACGGCCAGTTTATTTTATATCATTGTTTTAAGATAAAATTGATCAGCACAATTAATCTTGAAACCTTGACTGAGTTATGTATTTGATTGAGATTTGCATTTCTCAAGTTGTAGTATCTGACAAATTTTATTAATGTCAGAGTTGAACAATAGTTGTAAGGTACTATAATGCAATCATTGAGGAATTATGAACTCCAGTGACTTCTACGAGACAGCTATTGAATGACCTTGGTACAGTTAAACTAATCGGGTTGTATCAGAAGAAATGAATTGAGTCTTATATGAGATGAACATTGTATCAGTGGACATGGATAGGGTCTTGCATAGCATGAATTGGACTCTGTTCACTGATGACACAGGTGTCTTATCAACTCAAATTCATAACTTAAAAACCATTAAATTAGGCTAGTAACAATAAGACCAGCAATCTGTTCAGTTTGGCTGTAACAGTTAGGTGATTTGAAAACTGCCAGTGTGACACCCCTATTTTAGGGAGGCTAAAAACGTGTAATTATAACCCTCTTATCATAACATCCATTGTTGAAAAATACTGGAATCAATTATTAAGCAAGTAATACCAGAACATTTGTAAAATTAGAATCAAATCAATGAAAGTCCAGCATGGCTTATGAAAGAGAAATCATGTTTAACTAATTTATTGAATTTTTGGAAGAGGTATCAACCAGGGTGGACAGAGGAGAATTGGTACATGTGTTGTATTTGGACTTCCTACCTAAAAATCTTCAACAAGATACCTCAGAAAAGGTAATAATATGGTGTTGGAGGTAATGGATTGGCACAGAAAGAGAATTTGCTAATGGGCACGAAACAGTGAGTGAGATAAGGGGTTCTTTTTCAGGTTGGCAACCTGTGACCTGTGGGCATCCACAAGGATCAGTGCTGTGACTACATCTGTTTACAATGTATATTAACTTGAAGGAAGGAAGCGAAGGTACTGTAGTACAATTTGCAGACAACACAGAAATACAAAGTCAGGTTTGAGAGGGACACAAACCATTTACATATGTTAAGTAGGTGGACAGAAGGTTGTCAAATAGAATAAAATATGTGAAAATGTGAAGTTGTTCATAGAGTCATAGAGATGTACAGAATGGAAGCAAACCCTTCAGTCCAACTCATTCATGCTGACCAGAGATCCTAAATTAATCTCGTCCCATTTGCCAGCACCTGTCCAATATCCCTCTAAACCCTTCCTATTCATATACCTATCCAGATGCTTTTTAAACGTTGTAATTGTACCACCTTCCACCACTCCCTATGGCAGCTCATCCCATGCATGCACCATTCTTTGCATGAAAATGTTGTCCCTTCGGTCCCTTATAAATCTTTCGTCTCTCACCCTAAAGTTATGGCCTATAGTTCTGGATCCTCCAATACCTTGTCCATTTTCCCTATTCATGCCCCTCATGATTATACTAAACTCTGTAACCTCAGCCTCCAATGCTCCAGGGTAAACAACCCTAGCTTATTCATCCTCTCCCTATAGCTGAAATCCTCCAACCCTAACAACATTCTTGTAATTCTTTTCTGAACTCTTTCAAGTTTCACAATATCCTCCCTATAGGAGGGAGACCAGAATTGTATATAATATTCCAAAAGTGGCCTAACCAATGTCCTATATAGCCGCAACATGACCTCCCAACTCCTCTACTCAATGCTCTGACTAATAAAGGAAAGCAAAATAAATGCCTTCTTCACTATCCTTTCTATCTGTGACTCAACTTTCAAGGAACTATGAACCTGCACTCCATGGTCTCTTTGTTTAACAACACTTCCCAGGACCTTACCATTAAATGTAAAAATCCTGCACTGATTTGCCTTTCCAAAATGGGGCACCTCACATTTATCTAAATTAAACTCCATCTGGGCTATCTGATCAAGATCCTGTTGTACTCTGAGGTAACCTTCTTCGCTGTCAACTACACCTCCAATTTTGGTGTCATCTCCAAACTTACTAACTATGCCTCCTATGTTTGCATTCAAATCACTTTTATGTAAATGATGATAGCAGTGGAGCCAGCACTGATCCTTGTGGTACACCACTGGTCACAGGCCTCCAGTCTGAAAAGCAACCCTCCACCCCACCCGCTGTCTTCTACTTTGAGCCAGTTCTGTATCCGTCAGGCTAGTTCTCCCTGTATTCTAAGTGATCTGATCTTGCTAACCAGTCCACCATGAGGAACCTTGTCCAACATCTTACTGAAGTCCATATAAGATCACATCCACCGCTCTGCCCTCTTTGTTACTTCTTCAAAAAACTGAATCAAGTTTGTGAGATATAATTTTCCCTGCAAAAAGCCATGTTGACAATCCCTAATCAGTACTTGCCTTTTCAAAGACATGTAAATCCTATCCCTCAGGATTCCCTCCAACAACTTGACCACCATCGATGCCAGGCTCACCAGTCTATAGTTCCCTGGATTTTCCTTACCACCTTTCTTAAATAGTGGCACCATGTTAGCCAACCTCCTGTCTTTTGGTACCTCACCTGTGACTATCTATGATCTCAAAATCTCAGCAAGGGGCTCAGCAATCACGTCCCTAACTTCCCATAGAGTTCAAAGGTAGAAGACAGACGATAGTGGTGGAGGGTTGCTTTTCAGACTGGAGGCCTGTGACCAGTGGTGTGCCACAAGGATCAGTGCTGGCTCCACTGCTTTCATCATTTATATAAGTGATTTGAATGCAAACATAGGAGGCATAGTTAGTAAGCTGGGTCCATTACTTTTCATCATTTATATAAATGATTTGGATGTGAACATAGGAGGCATGGTTAGTAAGTTTGCAGATGACACCAAAGTTGGAGGTGTAGTGGGCAGCGAAGAATGTTACCTCAGTGTACAACAGGATCTTGATCAGATGGGCCAATGGGCTGAGGAGCGGCAGATGGAGTTTAATTTAGATAAATGCAAGGTGTTGCATTTTTGAAAAGCAAATCTTAGCAGGACTTTTACACTTAATGGTAAGGTCCTGGGGTGTTGCTGAACAAAGAGATCTTGGAGTGTAGATTCATAATTCCTTGAAAGTGGAGTCACAGGTAGATGGGATAGTGAAGAAGGCACTTGGTATGCTTTCCTTTATTGGTCAGAGCATTGAGTATAGGGGTTGGGAGGTCATGTTGCAGCTGTACAGGACATTGGTTGGGCCACTTTTGGAATATTGCATGCAATTCTGGTTGCCTTTCTATTGGCTGGATGTTGTGAAACTTGAAAGGGTTCAGAAAAGATTTACAAGGATGTTGCCAGGGTTGGTGGATTTGAGCTATAAGGAGAGGCTGAACAGGCTGGGGCTGTTTTCCCTGGAGCGTCTGAGGCTGAGTGGTATCTTTATAGAGGTTTATAAAATCATGAGGTGCATGGATAGGATAAATAGACAAGGTCTTTTCCCTGGATTGGGGGGAATCCAGAACTAGAGGGCATAGGTTTAGAGTGAGAGGGGAAAGATATAAAAGGGACCTAAGGTGCAAATTCTTCACGCAGAGGGTGGTGCATGGATGGAATGAGCTGCCACAGGAAGTGGTGGCGACTGGTACAATTACAACATTTAAAAGGATTTATCCACCTTTTATGTGATTTAAGACATCCACCACCTTCTCCTCTGTAATATGGACATTTTTCAAGATGTCATATCTATTTCACCACACTCTTTATCTTCCATGTCATTCTCCACCGTAAACATTGATGCAAAATACTCGTTTTCATCTCCTCCCCAAATCCTGCAGTTCCACACTTGGGCTGCCTTGCTGATCATCTCTCCCTAATTATCCTTTTGTCCTTAATGTATTTATAAAATCCCTTTGAGTTCTCCTTAATTCTATTTGCCAAAGCTATCTAATAACCCCTTTTTTGCTCTCCTGATTTCTCATTAAGTATATTCCTACTGCCTTTATACTCTTCTAAGGATTCAATCGATCTCTGCTGTCTATGCTTTCTTTTTCTTGACCAAAACCTCAATTTCTCTAGCCACCTAACATTCCCTACACCTACCAGCCTTCCCTTTCACCTTAACAGGAACATGTTGTGTCTGGACTCTTGTTATCTCATTTTTGAAGGCTTCCCATTTTCCAGCCATCCCCTTATATGCGAACATCCGCACCCAATCAACTTTCGAAAATTCTTGCCTAATACCGTCAAAATTGGCCTTCCTCCAATTTAGAACTTATAACTTTTAGATCCAGTCTATCCTTTTAAAGTTTGTGAGAAGATTTGTAGCTCAGGTGCTCGTTGTTTTGGTTCTGTTTGCCGAGTTGGGAATTTGTGTTGCAGACGTTTTGTCCCCTGTCTAGGTGACATCCTCAGTGCTTGGGAGCCTCCTGTGAAGCGCTTCTGTGTTGTTTCCTCCGGCATTTATAGTGGTTTGCCTCTGCCGCTTCCAGTTGTCAGTTCCAGCTGTACGTTGCAGTGGCCGGTATATTGGGTCCAGGTCGATGTTTGTTGATAGAATCTGTGGATGAGTGCCATGCCTCTAGGAATTCCCTGGCTGTTTGGCTTGTCCTATAATACTAGTGTTGTCCCAGTCGAACTCATGTTGCTTGTCATCTGCGTGTGTGGCTACTAAGGATAGCTGGTCGTGTCATTTCGTTGGGAATTGGTTGTCCTTTTCTTCCTCTCTTCTGAATTGGATTCCTGTGAGTGTGGCGTTGATGATCTGGTGTGTGTTCTCTATTTCTGTGTTTTTAATGATTACAAAGGTGTCATCCACATATCTGACCCAGAGTTTGGGTTGAATTTGCGGTAAGACTGTTTGGACTCATAGCAGAAGTGGTAATGCAAAGATTAGAACAGAGATGGGTGAGCCCATGGGTGTACCGTTGATTTGTTCATATATTTGGTTGTTGAATGTGGTGTGTTGTGAGGCACAGGTCCAGTAGTTTGAGTATGCAGTCTTTGTTGATAGGTTCCCCGTCTTGTTGTCTGTTCTGTATGTCCAGCAGGTTGGCTATTGTTTCTCTGGCTAGGGTTTTGTCGATAGAGGTGGACAGTGCCATTACATCGACTGAGACCATAGTTTCTTCCTTGTCTATGTGTACATTTCTGATGATGTCCAAGAATTCCTGTGTTGACTGTATAGAGTGTCTGGATCCGCTGATCAGGTGTTTCAGTTTCTGCTGTCGTTTTTTAGCCAGAAATATACACATAGACAAGGAAGAAACTATCAACAAAGACTGCATACTCAAACTACTGGACCTGTGCCTCACAACACACTTCACATTCAACAACCAAATATATGAACAAATCAATGGCACACCCATGGGCTCACCCATCTCTGGACTCATAGCAGAAGCGGTAATGCAAAGATTAGAACAAACAGTCTTACCGCAAATTCAACCCAAACTCTGGGTCAGATATGTGGATGACACCTTTGTAATCATTAAAAACACAGAAATAGAGAACACACACCGGATCATCAACGCTACACTCACAGGAATCCGATTCACTAGAGAGGAAGAAAAGGACAACCAACTCCCATTCCTAGATGTGATGGTACAGAGAACACCGAACAGAGAATTCACCACAAAGGTATACAGGAAAGCCATACACACAGACCAAGTACAACACACTGCAGCACACCAGAACTGCAAAAAGAGGAAGAAGAACACCTCTACAATGTATTCGCCAAAAACGGATACCCCGCAATTTCATCAACAGATGCCTAAGGGAAAGACAACAGAATGAGGACATGCACAACTAGGACTAGCCATATTACCATACATCAAGAACATTTCTGAACTGACAGCCAGACTACTACGACCACTAGGACACATAACAGTACATAAACCAACAGCCACTCTCAGACAACAATTCACCAGGACAAAGGACCCGATACCCAGCATGAGCAAAACCAACGTAGTGTACAAAATCCCATGCAAGGACTGCACAAAACACTACATAGGACAAACAGGAAGACAGCTAACGATCCGTATCCATGAACACCAACTAGCCACGAAACGACACGACCAGCTATCCTTAGTAGCCACACACGCAGATGACAAGCAACATGAGTTCGACTGGGACAACACTAGTATTATAGGACAAGCCAAACAGAGAACAGCCAGGGAATTCCTAGAGGCATGACACTCATCCACAGATTCTATCAACAAACACATCGACCTGGACCCAATATACCGGCCACTGCAGCGGACAACTGGAATGGACAACCGGAAGCGGCAGAGGCAAACCACTATAAATGCCGGAGGAAACAACACGGAAGCGCTTCACAGGAGGCTCCCAAGCACTGAGGATGTCACCTAGACAGGGGACGAAATGTCTGCAACACAAATTCCCAGCTCAGCGAACAGAACCACAACCAGTCTATCCTTTTCCATCACTATTTTAAACTAATAGAATTATGGTCGCTGCCCCCAAAGTGCTCCCCCACTGACTTCTCAGTCACTTACCCTGACTTATTTCCCAAGAGTAGGTCAACTTTTGCACCTTCTCTAGTAGGTTCATCCACATACTAAATCAGAACACTTTTTTTTCATTGAAAAGGAGAACAAAAGAACAGAATTTTATTCTGGAGAAAACAGCAGAAAGCTGCAGTACAAATGGACTTGGAGATACTTGGTGCATGAAACACAAATCTTCATACAGGTTCAGACGATAATCAGGAAGGCTAATAAAATATTGGCCCTTATTTCAAGCGAGTTTCAGAATAAGAATAGGGAAGCCGTATTGCAACTGTACAAGCTACTGGTGAGACCACACCTGGAACACTGAGGTGTAGATTGGGTTGACAGTCGGAATCTTCTTCCCAGAATTGAAAGGACTAACAGTAGGGGGCATGCATTTAAGGTGAAAGGAAAAATTCAAAGGAAATGTGAGGGGCAAGTTTTTTACAGAGAGTGGTAGCCGTCTGGAGCATGTTGCCGGGGTGGTGGTGGAGGCAGGTATGATAGATGCATTTAAGGAGCTTTTAGATAAGCACATGAATATGCAAGGAATGAAGGGTTATGGACCAAGGGCAAGCAGAAGGGATTAGTTTAATTTGGCGTCATATTCAGCACAGCATCATGGGCTTAACGGCCTGTTCCTGTGCTGTATAGTTCGATGTTTTATCTGCCTTCACCTATAAAAACATCCCCTGTCAAAAGTCTAACTCAACCTTGAATGTGTTCAATTACTCAGTCTCCACTGTACTCAAAGCGAGAATTCCAAAGTCTATTGGCCCTCGGGGAGAAGAAATTCCTTTTCACCTATGTCTTTAAATAAAAGACCTTTTATTTTTAAACTGTGTCCCCTAATTCTGGAATTCCCAGGTCAGGAAACATACACTCAGCTTTAACTCCGTCAACTCCCCTGAGAATCGTATGTGTTTAAATAAGATTACTTCTCATTCTTCCAAATTCCATTGAGTATAGGCGCAATATTTCATCATAAATGAATCCTCTCATTTCAGAGATCAGCCTTTTGAATCTTCTTTGAATTGCTTCCAATGCAAGTGTATTATTAGGTGAGGATATCCCACTCTCAGTAAGGATCAGAACTCTGCCCAATACCCCATGTGCAATTTCACCAATGCCTTTTCAAAGTCTTCCGTATTTCCCTTGGGATCCAAGCCTCTTATAAGTGATGTCTGCAGTTGGTACCATGTTCTGTTAGGATGTTCGTTGAAGTTGCTACCACTGACCCTTCTAATTAGTAGTCTACAGGCTTACTAGTATTAAGTGGTATTATCTGCAGCTGAAGGGGCATGTTCTTGAGTAACAGGAAGTAATTTAGTATATACATTTACATATTAATGAACCAAGACCTACAACACATTCTAAAAAATGAAAGACTGAACAGCAATCTAGGTTTGTTCAAGAAATTGTTTGAATTGTATGACACTGTGATCTTTTGCTATAAATTCTGTGTCTTATGATCCTGCCCCACTAGTTACCAAATGAAGGAGCAGCGCTGTGAAAGCTAGTATTACCAAATAAACCTGTTAGAGTATAACCTGGTGTTGTGTGATTTTTGACTTAGTATAAAGTAGTAAGACAACTGGTTACATGAGCATAAGACTGATTAACTAAATTTACATTAGGTAAGAGACAGTGGGCAGAACTTGGAGGTGTGGCAATCTGCTTGAGATTGCCACACTGGCCCCTTGATTTATGAAAGAAAGGAGCTCTGTATTTCTGAGAGGAGATTCCACTCTGGACTCCCTCAGAAATGACGAGCTGTACTTCTATCCTGGCAGTTCACTAATGGCATAGAACTGTCAGAGGAAGGTGAACCACTTTTCACAGCTGTCAGCTGCCCTGTTCTGAAATTTACAAGTCCTGCTAATCATTTTGACAGCTTCTGTCAAACCTCAAGTACACAAGTTGAATGAGATGTTTGGTTGCTGAGAGGATAGGGTGCTGAGTAGAATGCATGAGTAGCAGGGTGCCAGGTAAACAGGGTGTCAGCTGGCAAGGAGTTAGGATGCCAGCAGTATGATGCCTGATGGATAGGGGTGCCAGCTGGTGACTGGCGGGATGTCAAGTGGAAGGCAGTAGGATGCCAAACGGGTAGGGTACAAAGTGATAAGCTAAGTAATGTGGATCTTAGGGCAGGTAGGGGGTTGACAGGGAGGGTTGGTGTCATGTTTGGGTTTCAGGTCCTGCATTTGTGGGCTCTGGAGGTTTGGATCCGAGGGAATTGAATCAGGATCTGGCAAAGAGTGGGCAGAATTGGGTCAGGTCTGGGACAAAGAGGTGAAAAAGGTTGGAGTGGATTGGTCCAGAGTGCTGGGCCCCCAGGTGGAGTTTGACTCTTCGTCTTGGCTGTATAAGGGGTCTGGGGGAAGATATGGTTGGGGTGTGAGAGCTAAGAATGGATTCTGTTAAGTTTTTACTCAGGGGTTCCTGAGTAACTATTTTATTTAATTTCTTCATAACCCTCCAAAGTTTACAATATAACTAAAGACTTCTAGAGTTTTAAGCATAGAGGAATTGCCCAATTACCTGTGCAGTTTCTTCAGAAGGTGCTATGATGGGAATTCCTCTGGGTCCCAAGTGCAAATCTTCTCGTCTGGCATAATGACTGGCCAGCAGAAAATCCAGACCATTGTTATTTTCTCAGAGATAATAACTAGTCTATACTCTATGTTGTAGACTGTACAACTGACAATTAAAAGCATTCTGAATAACTGGCTAACTCCTCACAGAGAGAAATACTTATATATCAGTAGCTGGAACTATTCCAAATCTTCTGAGTTAACCTTTGAGGCCAACTGCTGAAAATGTGTTGCTGGAAAAGCGCAGCAGCTCAGGCAGCATCCAAGGAACAGGAGAATCGATGTTTTGGGCATAAGCCCTCCTTCTAGCAAATGTCAACACGCTAAACCGATGTCAAGTTTGGTCCTAGGGCAATGAGTGTGGAAATGAGAGCTCAATATAAATGATATAACAATTGACAGTGTAGCAACGTTCATTTCTTGTCCGCATATCAGATATCGCAGAAACTTTGGAAAGCAGCACAACCATACTCCATTACTGCTGCAAAGTGATGAACTTAATAATTAACATAATGAGAATAATAATTCACAATAAAGGACTAAAAATCAAATGAACCATGCTCAAGTCACGACATGCCAATCCAACAGTGAGGCAGCCTGGAAGAATCAGCAAGCCTCCACATCGATTAAGTTTATACAGTCAGAGAGTTTGGAGGAGGGGGGATGGTGCAGGTGAAAGAATAGTGGTAAATTCGATACACCTATTTAAGCAAATGTATAGTGGATTAAACCAAGGAGAAAAAAGTTTAGAGAGAGAAATATTATATAAGACAGTTGGCCTCAAAGGAGAAAGTGAGGACGGCAAATGCTGGAGATCAGAGCTGAAAATGTGTTGCTAGAAAAGCGCAGCAGGTCAGGCAGCATCCAAGGATCAGGAGAATCGACGTTTCGGGATGCTGCCTGACCTGCTGCGCTTTTCCAGCAACACATTTTCAGCTCTGATCTCCAGCATTTGCAGTCCTCACTTTCTCCTTTGAGGCCAACTGTCTTATACAATATTTCTCTCTCTAAACTTTTTTCTCCTTGGTTTAATCCACTATACATTTGCTTAAATAAGTGTATCAAGTTTACCACTATTCTTTCACCTGCACCACCCCCCCTCCCCAAAACTCTCTGACCGTATAAACTTAATCGATGTGGAGGCTTGCTGATTCTTCCAGGCTGCCTCACTGTTGGATTGGCATGTCGTGACTTGAGCATAGTTCATTTGATTTTTAGTCCTTTATTGTGAATTATTATTCTCATTATGTTAATTATTAAGTTCATCACTTTGCAGCAGTAATGGAGTATGGTTGTGCTGCTTTCCAAAGTTTCTGCGATATCTGATATGCGGACAAGAAATGAACGTTGCTACACTGTCAATTATTATATCATTTATATTGAGATCTCATTTCCACACTCATTGCCCTAGGACCAAACTTGACATCGGTTTAGCGTGTTGACATTTGTTAGAGTTAGTAGCTTGTTGTTGTTCTTTACAGTAAAACTTTTTCTAGGCCTTGGGATTCATCTGTGGAAAATCAACATTTTTGGAAGGACAGAGAGCTGAATTTTCAGCTTTCTCCCTATTTTAATTTTGGTGATAAAACACATTGGAATGGAGTAAGCTGATGGTTTTCAGCAGTCACTGTTCTTTCCCAAGCTGATTTAACAGCTTGTACCCCTTGTTTGACATCTTAATTTGGTTGTGGATATCTCAGTGAGCTGATTAAGTGCTGGAAGCTGGAGATGGTTGCAAAATTGTCGAAGGATTCATAAGCAGTGAGATAAGAGAATCCATTGCACACAAATAGGTCAGTTCCCACTCATTGTTTTGGTATAGGTGGGAGGAATTACTGGCTGTCTGTGTTTAGGTCTACATGTAGAATGTTTCACAATCGGCTATTAGCTTTGAGATCCCTAGTGCCCATACAGAAGCCTGGCATTTGATAATTCTTAAGTGTCCTTGGTATAGTTTTTCAAGGACATCAGCACTGAGTGAAGGCAAAATAACCAGTCTGTCATTGAATATCAATATGCAATCTGTAAAAATAAATTATATTGTGTTCAAAGTAAGTCTTAGTCAAGCCAATGCATTTTAAAAATCTGACCAGTGTTTGACACCATATGAGGAGTAATGTACTCTGGGCTTTTTTTGTTCTTCTGTCCGATTTGATTTGAGTCTGTGCTGTGGCTATTGCTGGTCACTGGATGCTACCATGGCTTGGGTGTATAGGTTAAGTTTATGAGTCAAGTCTTTGATAGTAACTTTATGGGTATATACAGTTGCCCTGAAGAGTGCTGATGTTTGCAGCTTTCTTGTGTACATATTTTATCATCTAGCCATACCTCAATATGTTTTCCAACTCTTTCTCATCAAAAAGGCAACTATTGCTTTATTGTCAATCTCTAGAAGATGTTTGAGGCCAAGTATGTATTCTGAAAATCATTCACAGTCCCATGGTTTACAGAATCTCTTTGTCAATAACTATAATATATTTCAATGTCACATAATACTCTGGATGTACAATGTATTGTATTCCTGGATCCTCTGGTTGTTTTTGAAGGTGCCATATTTAAAAGGCCATTGTGTATCCATGTAAGCACTGTCAGTCAGATGCATTCCTGACATTTGCCCCAGTCATGGTAGACCAAGGGGAAAATAAGTGTCTTGCTTTGATGTAGTCCTAAGGTTGCTAACCAGATTGGAGCTATTTCCGCCAGCACCACTATGCCTGTGTAAGCACCATCATCTTCTCTCTAATCACTCACACTCAGTCTCTGCTTCTGTACTCAGATCTCAATGTTCTACGCCCCGCTTGCTAACGCATGCAACAACATCCCCACTTGCCCTCACCCACCCTGACCTGCAACACCACTAACCCTGCATACTCTCTTCAGAGCCTACTCACTCACTAGAGAAAACTGGCCCACCTGCACCAACAACAATAGGTGTGCCACTCCCATTTCCCATGAAGCATATCCAGTTGGCTGGAGTCCAACAGGGAGATGATGTTTTCAGTAGTAGGAGAGACTAGGATCTGAAGGCACAGTGTCAGAGTGAACTGATGACCCAAACTGGATATAGAAAGAATACGGAGCAGTGATAAAGAAACTTAAGTAATCAAAGATAAAATGATAAAATACCAACATAAAAAGAAATCAAAAGCTGCATAAACATCAAAATAATAAATGAGTAGTAAGAGGAAGGGGGCACTGCTTAGGGATCAAAAAGCAGATCAATACATGGCTTCAGAGTGTGTGGATTGAGTTCTAAATTATTTTTATACCATGTCTTTGGCAGCATCTACTTCATTGGTAAAGTCATAGCAAAAATGTAGTTGTAATCTTAACTAGGCTAAAAAAAAGGGTAATACTAGTAATGGCTGGTTGAACTTAAAATTGTTATATCTAGACAAGATGTGATGCTGAAGGAAGTATGGATATACTTGCCATCAACTTCCAATCTTTAGATACATGGTGATGCTAAAAGACTGGAAAATTACCTGTGATAAATTAAATTTTCATAAAAATGGTATAAATGTGAACCCAGCAACCTCAAAAGACCAGCCAATTTAACCTCAATGGTGAGAAATCTTTTAGAAAATGACAATCTGGGCCAAAAATTACAATAATGGATTGGTGAAAGAAAAGCTGTGGTCAACTAACTTAATTTTTTTTTAATAAAGCAGTAGAGAAGTTTAATGAAGGTAATGCAGTTGATGTGGTTTACATGAACTTCTCAAAGGTTTTTTGTAAACTGCCACATGATAGATTTGCCAGCAACGTTGCAGCATAGATATGAATTTGACTGAATGACAGGAAACTGTAGGGATGAGTGATAGATTTTTTTGAACTGCAGATAAGTATATCGTTGTGTTTTCTCGGGATCTATACTAGATTCACTGCTTCTTTTGGTATGTTTGAATGACTTCGATGTATAATTTCACAATTTGCAGAGGGCATACAACTTGGAAATATTTGTCAACTATGAAGGTAATGATAAAACTTCAAGATGATTTAGGCTTGTGGATAGATAAATGAGAGATAAGATGTAATGTAGACAAGTATGAGGTCATGCACCCTGGTAGGAAGAATGAATAGAGAGAATATAAACTAAACTGATAGTGCTAAACATGATGAATAACAGCAGCAGCAGGGAAGATACACAAATCAAGGAGGTGATGAGTTCAGAAAGCGATCAAAATAGGATCTTGAGCTTCATAACAGAAACACAGAGCATCAACCTCAGGGAATTATGGTAAACCTTCATATAATATTGGTTTGGCCTCAACCAAAGTAATGTCTTTTCTAATGTTGAACTTTAGGAATGCTGTGAAGGTTTTAGAGGCTCAAAAATATTTATGAGAATAACTCAGAGATGCAGGATTTCAATCTTGTGGATAGATTGGAGAAGCTTAGTTTGTTATCTTCAGTGAAAAGAGTGCTCAGATGTTCAAAATCATGAGGTGCCTTTAGTGGAAAGGTTGACTACCAGAGAAGACAAATTTGAAGTGGTTTGCAAAATAATAAAAGGCCACATGAGGAAAAATCTTATTTAAGAATGAATGGTCAAAATTTGCAATACAATCCAAAAACTGTTGGGAGGCAGATTCGAAGCATTGCATTCAATAGAGTAGGAAAATAAGGAAAGTTTGGCAGTGGAAGCAACTAACTTACTGTTGCAGAGAGATAGCACAAGTTCAACATGCATAATCGCCTCTTTGTGTTTTGATGATTCTATGAACAAGTAACATGCTATTTCAAAGTGATACAAATAGCAAATTTTCATGCAAAAACAACTCACACCAGAGCCCAAAGCTTAATTTACTAAACAAAGGATCATTACTTAAAATTGCAGCAAAATATGTAATTGCTGGACAGAAACTGATTTATCACGCCTATTTAAACAGAAGATGGAAAATATCAAACCATTTACATGTTCTCCCTCACACTCCATTCAATGACATGGTTTGGAATTGGAACAAATAAATGACCGTTTGGAACCAGCAAACAGCTAAAGCGTCAATAATTGTACTTTTAAAATTTTGCACAGATCAAAGGATATCATTGCTCTGAATTAAATCCTTCATATTTTAGTCATTTTCCCTAAATCATTCACTCATAGTATCTTCTATTCAATCTCAACCTTTAAGATCACCAACTTGACAGATCGCTATTTCTCTTCACCAATAATCACGTGACTTGTGATACTGACAATTACGCTCAACTGGACAGTGAATTAAATTGAACTTAGATTGCCCAAAATTAATCATAGCTGGTCAAAAGTAATTTCCATATCTTCAACCTGGATGTATTTGTATGCAGTCCTAGATGTGAAAGGCAAAGCCATCCAGACTCAAGCCACATTATTTAAATAATGTTGAACTGGAAGAAAATTAGCTTTTCAGAGTCTCTATTTACTTTCTTCCATTAGTTCATTTTTTATGGTCAAGTGTAAAAGTGTCTCTCTTTATTCATTTACAGAATAGAATTTGATTTTTTTTTAAAAATCACTGTTTGTAATGTCTCAAGTTGTTTCTTTCCATTATTAGATATACAGAAAGTCACCGTAAAGCATTTAGTTGGTGCTGCTATTCTGCAAAGTCCGCAAATATTCATTATACCGTTCCTCCTGAACTTCATAAAGCTTCCGAAGTTTCTTTGTCTGTCCCTTGCTAAGTTCTTTACCCTCAGCATCATGAGTTGGAAATCCCTTGAAAAAATTAAACAAGATTAAAGTTAGGATTTAAAACTAATTGTTCAACAACATAAAGAAAACAGACAATTTTGACCAGCTTTTTTGTTGTACAATAAATGAAACAGAACTGGCTCGAAGCCAGAAGACAGTGGGTGGTGGTAGAGGGTTGGTTTTCAGACTCTATGCCTGTGACCAGTGGAGTGCCACAAGGATAGGTGCAGGGTCCTCTACTTTTTGTTATTTACATAAATGGTTTGGATGTGAACATGGGAGGTATAGTGGTAATTTTGCAGATGATACCATTGTTGGAGGTATAGTGGACAGTGACGAAAGTTACCTCAGACTACAATGGGATCTTGATCAGATGGACCAATGGACTGAGGAGTGGCAGATTGAATTTAATTTAGATAGATGTGAGGTGCTGCATTTTGGAAAGGCAAATTGGAGCAGGACTTCTATACTTTAATGGTAGCGTCTTGGGGAGTGTCATTGAATAAAGAGACCTTGGACTGCAGGTTCATTGTTCCTTGAAAATGGAGTTGCAGATAGATAGGATAGTGAATAAGGTGTTTGGTATGCTTTCCTTTATTGGTCAGAGCATTAAGTATACGAGTTGGGAGGTCCTGTTGCAGCTGTACAAGACACTGGTTCGGCCACTGGAATATTGTGCGCAATTCTGGTCTCCTTCTTATTGGAGGATGTTGTGAAACTTGAAAGGGTTCAGAAAAGACTTACAAGGATATTGCCAGGATTGGAGGATTTGAGCTATAGGGAGAGGTTGGATAGGCTGGAGCTGTTTTCCATGGAGCATCGGAGGCTATAGAGGTTTATCATGAGGAACATGGATAGGGTAAATAGACAAAGTATTTCCCTAGGATGGGGTAGTCCAGAACAAGATGGCATAGGTTTAGGGTGAGAGGGGAAAGATTTAAAAGGGACCTAAGGGGTAACTTTTTCATGCAAAGGGTGGTGCTTATATGCAATGAGCTGCCAGAGGAAGTGGTGGAGGCTAGTACCATTACAACATTTAAAAGGCATCTGGATGGGTATATGAACAGAAAGGGTTGAGAGAGATTTGGGTCAAATGCTGGCAAATGGGATTAGACTAGTTTAGGATTTCTGATTGGCATGGACAAGTTGGACCGAAATGCCTGTTTCCGTGCTATACATCTATTTGACTCTATCACTGTAATTCACTGATTTTTGAATTTAAGTTATTCATGTGGCCCTTGTACAATTTTCTCCCCCCAAATAACATTGTGTAAATCTGCTGCACTTAGTAAGTAGTCAAATCGATAATTTATGCCCTAGTTCCATTCCAATGTTCACACCATTCAATTATCTTCAGCATATCTTATTTAACAAAGATATAATAAGTCAGGACTGAGGGCTCTGTCCCTACTTTTGAGCCAGGAGACCTGGGTTCAAGTCCCATCTGCACTAGATTTGTCATAACATCTGAATAGGTTGAATTAAAAATAATCTTGGTCAGGATTTTACAGCTTTGGTAGCGCAATGACCCTACTTCTAGATCAAGAGTTCCAGTTCATTTATATCCCCTTTGTCATATGATCTTTGTGTTCCTCTGACCGATGTGCACCACTTCACACTTCTCTAGGCAGACCAGTGGATGTGGTGTACATGGAATTTAGGAAGGCATTTGATGAGGCTCCCCATAGTAGGCTCATTCAGAAAGTAAGGACGCATGGGATACAGAATTGGCTGGCCTATAGAAGACAGAGAATGGTAGTAGCTGGAAAGTATTCAGCCTGGAGCTTGGTGACCAGTGGTTTTCCACAGGTATCAATTCTGTGACCTCTGCTCTTCGTGATTTTTATAAGTGACTTGGATGAGGAAGTGGAATAGTGGGTTAGTAAGTTTGCTGATGACACGATGGTTGGTGGAGTTGTGGATAGTGTGGTGGGCTGTTGTAGGTTGCAACAAGACATTGACAGGGCGCAGAACTGGGCTGATAAGTGGCAGATGGAGTTTAGCTTGGAAAAGTGTGAAACCATTCACTTTGGAAGGACAAATTTAAATGCAGAATACAGGGTTAAAGGCAGGATTCTTGGCAGTGTGGAGGAATAGAGGGATCTTGGGGTCCATGTCCATAGATCCCTCAAAGTTGCCACTCAAGTTGGTAAGAGTTGTTAAGAAGGCATATGGTGTGTTGGCTTTCATTAGCAGGGGATTGAGTTTAAGGGCTGCGAGGCTATGCTGCAGCTTTATAAAACCCTGGTTAGACCACACTTGGAATATTGTGTTCAATTCTGGTTGCCTCATTATAGGAAAGATGGGGACGCTTTAGAGAAGGTGCAGACAATATTTACTAGGATGCTGCCTGGACTGAGGGGTATGTCTTATGAAGAAAGGTTGAGTGAGCTAGGGATTTTCTCATTGGAGTGAAGAAGGATGAGAGGTGACTTGATAGAGGTGTACAAAATGTTGAGAGGCATGGATAGAGTGGATAGCCAGATAGACATTTCCGCCATGGGAAAAGGTATCATGAGGGGGCACAATTTTAAAGTAACTGAAGGAAGTTTAGGAGAGATGTCAGAGGTAGGTTCTTTACTCAGAGTGATGGGTGCGTGGAATGCACTGCCAGCAGTGGGTAGTAGAGTCAGATATGTTAGGGACATTTAAGCGACTTTTGGATAGGCACATGGAAGTTGGTACAATGGAGGGTATGTAGTTAGTCTGGTCTTAGAGTAGGATAAAAGGCCGGCACAACATTGAGAGCCGAAGGGCCTGTACTGTGCTGTACTGTTCTATATTGAACTCATCTGCCACCTATCTGGTTACTCCACCAATTTGTCAATGTCCTTTTGGAATGAATTCCACACTCCCCTTCTCGCAGTTTAGAACTGCGACTGAGTCAAGCTCTTCAGTCTGCATTTTGACCAAAGCTGTAATGAAGTCAGGAACTCCAGTGAACCTGATGGAACCCAAACTGAGCACCAATGAGCAAATTATTGCTGAGAAAGTGCCAACAGACAATGATGAATGATTGAGAGGAGTCTGATGTAGCAGTAATTGGCTGGGTTGAATTCGTCCCGACTGTTGTGGACAGGACATACAGATAATTTTCTACATTGCTGAGTGAATACCAGAATTGTAGCTGGACTGGAGCACCTTAGCTATTGCCAAAATGTTGCCATAGCCCATAGCTTTTTGCAGTATCCAATGTCTTCATTGATATCAAGTAGAGTGAATAAAATTTGCTGAAGGCTGACACCTGTGATTCTGGGGACCTCTGGAGGAAGTAAAAATGGATCGGACAAATGCATCAAGCTGGTCTTTTATAGTGGTGTGTTGATTCCCCTAACTTTCAACATGGGGATACTGTAGAGCTTTCTCTTCCTGTTGGTTGCTTACTTGTCCACCACCATTCATGGCTCCATGTGTCAGGTCTGCAGGGTTTAAATCGGATCTGTTGTGAGATAATTATCTGTCCCATGCTACTTACACAGTTTGACATGCAAGTAGTCCTGTTATAGAGAATCATAGAGAGCTGTACAGCATGGAAATAGACCCTTTGGTCCAACTCGTCCAAGCCAACCAGATATCCTAAATTAATCTAGTTCCATTTGCCAGCCCATATCCCTCTAAACCCTTTCTATTCATATATCCACCCAGATGGTGGATAAATGTTGTAATTGTACCAGCCTCCACCAGTTCTGCTGACAGCTCAGTCCATACACGCCTCAGCCACCTCTTCTTCACTGTGGATGACCAGTTCCCCACGAGGATGATCTGAAGATTTTCCATTTTTGCCTTGAAAGGAGTCTTTCTAAGTTTCCATCCTCGTTCAGCTGACTATGCTTGTTTTCAATTTGAAACATTTCTCCTTCAACCCTCCCATTTTCTTCAAGTCAAAGGTGTGGCTATAGGTTTCTTCATGAACCACAATGCTTGTCTTTATGCGAGTGAATTTTGTTTCCTGTAAAGTGCCTCAGTAGAAAAGCAGATCATGTTACTCCACTTCTTTGGGTTTCACTGGAACACTGCAGTAGCCTAGGACGAAAGTCTTAGTCCGAGCAAAAGATGGTGTATTGAATTAGCAAGTGATTGGAAGATTGGGGCTCTCCATATGGATAGAGCAGAGGGTATTCTGTCCAGTGGCTACCAAGTTTGTACTTGGTCTCACACGGTGAGCAGCAAATACAGTAGACTAGATTCAAAGCAATATAAGTAAATTGGTGCTTCACCTGGAAAGTGTATTTGGGGTCTTGGACAAAGAGTAAGGGTGTCTGGGAGGAAATGGCCCCTGAGGAACACAGCCAAGGGAAGGGGAAGGGAAAATGTGATTTGTAGTGGCATTCTGCTAGTGGTAGCAGAAATGCTGGAGTATGAAAAGCAGAGTTTGAAAGCAGAGATTGGTGGTGTGGAAAGTGAGGACATGGGGAATCCTATCATTATTGTGGGAGGTGGTGAAAGGGTAAGAACAGGAGTATGGGAGATGGGTTGGCCACAGCTAAGGGTCTTTCTTATCAGTTATGCTGGGGGTAGGCCTTTGTTGAGGAAAAAGGACATGTTGGAGGCACCCCTCCGATCGCTGGAACAGATGTGAAACTGATGGAGAAACTGGAAGAATGGAATGGAATCCTTGCAGGAACCAAAGTGTGATGAAATGTAGGAGAAGTAAATGTGGAGGTGGTGGGTTTGTAATGATACCTGTGAACATTTTATCCCCAGAAATGGGAATACAAAAGTCTAGGAAGTAAAGGAAAAAATCTGAATTGGGCCATGTGACAAAGAAAGAGGGAAATTAAAGCAAAATGGATCAGTTTTTTTTCCCAATTCTGAACAAGAGTAGGAAGCAGCACCAATGATGTCACTGATCTACCAGAGAAGGTTCGTGTGTGGGTGCCCAGAGTAGGATTGGAATGAGGAATGTTCCACATTCCTCTATCATATTATTGGAATTCACTCCCCAAGGGCACTGTACCTAATTAAATGGATTGCTGCAGTTCAAGATTGATGTGAGGTGCCGGTGTTGGACTGGGAGGGACAAAAAGTTAAAAATCGCACAACACCAGCAATTTAGGTATATTCAATATATTGTATCAGTTGCATGACACTATGATCTTTTGCTATTAATTCTGTGTCTTATAATTCTGCCCCACTAGTTACCTGATGAAGAAGCAGTGCTCTGAAAGATAGTATTTCCAAATAAACCTGTTGGATTATAATTTGGTATTGTGTGATTTTTAACTTGTAGTTCAAGTGGACTGCTCACCATTCCTCAAGAGGAACTAGGGGTGAGCAATAAATGTTGGTCGGGGACAGGGTGGTGTGGTCTTGCCTGCCACTTTAACACATCATCTGTCTCAGGCTTGCTGCAGTGCTCCAGGGAGGTGCAATGCAAGCTGGAAGAACAACACCTCATTTTCCGCTTGGGGATCCTGCAGCCTTCTGGAGTCAATATTGAGTTCAATAACTTTAGGGCCTGATCTCTCCCATGTCCTAGCCCCCTACCCCACACACCAGGCCCTGTTATCACATTACTCATTGTTGGCTGCTAATCACTTTTCCAGCCAGATCATTATTGACTCTTTTGTCTGTCCAGTTGTTCTTCTCTCTCTTTGGCCTCTATCCCTACCTATATTTTCTCCTTATCCCCTCCCCCCATCCTACCTTCTGTATATAAACCAAGATTTTCCTAGCTACCGTCACTTCTGAGGAAGGTTTTCACCGGACCTGAAACATTAATTCTGATTTCTTTTCACAAATGTTGCCAGATTTGCTGAGCTTTTCCAGCAACTTCTGATTTAGATTAGATTACTTACAGTGTTGAAACAGGCCCTTCGGCCCAACGAGTCCATACCGACCTGCCGAAGCGAAACCCACCCAGACCCATTCCCCTACATTAACCCCTTCACCTAACACTACGAGCAATTTAGCACGGCCAATTCAATTTACAGCAGGCTTCTTTCAGTTTTTATTCTGCAAGGTATAAACTCAATGCCAGATGTCAACAGCACCCACCTTTGTCATCAGGTTTAATAATAAAGTCAGGGTTAGATTATGAGTGCAGCAGGTTCAGCTGGAGACAAGTTAAAGTGGGCGAGGGGAGGGCGTATATAAATTAATATGGCTGATGTAACATTGAGAATTTTCAATGAGATAAAGTGCAGGTGAAGAGGCCTAAAAGAAGGGAGGATTCCTAGTGAAGGGAGAGAATTGAGGATAGATGACATGGTCTGTGAAGCAAGGAACAGTGCTACTGTCCAAAAAAGTGGCCACAGGGGCTAAGGCAAGGGAAAGGTTCAGGAGCTCATGGCATCCCCAAAATTTATTGAGGGTATGATGTAAAGGGATCAAAATAATCAGATTATTTTGGGAAGTTAGGATGACAGATATTCATTGCAGAATTCTCAGCTTCTGTCCTGTTCTTATAGCTACAGTATTTATGTGGCTGATCCAGTTCAGTTTCTGGTCAACTGGAATCCCCAACATGTTGATGGTGGGGATATTAGCATTGGTAATGCCATTGAACATCAAGAGGTAGTGGTTAGATTCTCCCTTGTTGAGAGACCATTATTCCCTGACAATAAATTCTTTGACTACTTTTCTGATGATCAAGAGAATATGAATAAGGTATCAGCCAGAGTGGATTTGTTCAACTGTGTGTGCACAGCACATATATGGGCAATTTTCGATATTATCAGGTAGATTCCATTGTTGTAGTTATAGAGTCATAGAGATGTACAATATGGAAACAGACCCTTTGGTCCAACCCATCCATGCCAACCAGATATCCCAACCCAATCTCGTCCCACCTGCCAGCACCAGGCCCATATCCCATCCAAATGCCTCTTAAATGTTGCAATTGTACCAACCTCCACCACTTCCTCTGGCAGCTCATTCCATACACGTACCACCCTCTGTGTGAAAACATTGTCCCTTAGGTCCCTTTTATATCTTTCCCCTCTCACCCTAAACCTATGCCCTCTAGTTCTGGACTCCCTGACCCCAGGGAAAAGACTTAGTCTATTTATCCTATCCATGCCCCTCAATTTTGTAAACCTCTATTAAGTCACCCCTCAGCCTCCGATGCTCCAGGGAAAACAGCCCCAGCCTGTTCAGCCTCTCTCTATAGCTCAAATCCTCCAACCCAGGGAACATCCTTGTAAATCTTTTCTGAACCCTTTCAAGTTTCACAACATCTTTCCAATAGGAAGGAGACCAGAATTGCACGTGACATTCCAACAGTGGCCGACTCCTGTACTCAATACTCTGACCAATAAAGGAAAGCATACCAAACGTCTTCTTCACTATCCTATCTGCATGCGACTCCACTTTCAAGGAGCTATGAACCTGCACTCCAAGGTCTCTTTGTTCAGCAACACTCCCTAGGACCTTACCATTAAGTGTATAAGTCCTGCTAAGATTTGCTTTCCCAAAATGCAGCACCTCTTATTTATCTGAATTAAACTCTATCTGCCACTTCTCAGCCCATTGGCCCATCTGGTCCAGATCCTGTTGTAATCTGAGGTAACCCTCTTCACTGTCCACTACACCTCCAATTTTGGTGTCATCTGCAAACTTACTAACTGTACCTCTTATGCTCGCATCCAAATCATTTATGTACAGTTGGACTAAGGGGCACAGATGATTCTGAAACACAAGTGTTTAGTGTTATTGCTGGTATGCTGTCAGGACCCATATCATTTGCAGTATCTAGTGTCTGATGGCTTTTCTTGATTTCACGTGTAGAGAATTGAATTGGTTGAAGCCTGGTAGCCGTTCTAATGCTAGGATTTAGATCTATAGTACTGGAATGTGAAAGCAGCCCTAGACCTCAGGATTCACGATAGAATGATTGGGGGCAGCAACTTTAGCTGATGTTCCTGTTCTTACTCAGGTTTTGCTGAAACTAATTTTGGTCTCCTAACCACTCCTTTGACTGGGATCAGCCCTCTCAATGCAGAGATTGAAGGTTGATCTTTCTGGTCTATATATTTATATTTTTATTTATATTTGGTCTCAACTGAAGGCTTGGCTGGGGGATGGGGGCTGGTTTGAGAGTTAGATCCTTCAATACTTACATTGTCATCAAATTTGGAGTATTTGTCTTTTTCCGATCTGAACAGTTCACTGGGAGGAATCTTCATCTTGGCCAGTTTTGCTGCCTGTAGGGAGATAATTACCATGAATTAGTCAGATTGCGTATTCCCTTAGTTCTTCATTTTTATAATATGATCTCATAGCAGAAGCAAATGGGCATTTAATTGCTTGTTCTATTGTAACAACCACATTTTTTTTATGTCCCATGTTTCTGGACTAAAATGAAAATGGTGGTTTAAACCAAGGAGATTAAATAAAGAGATGGCTGCCATTTTGAAAATAATGTTTACTGAAGCACACCTAGTTATATTAATGTTGCTTTCCCCAGAAACATGAGGACAAAAGCAGCCACAAAGTCAATGAGTTTCAAATTAAAGAAAATTGCTCAACAATGTGCTGATGCTGGTCAGGAACCAGTCTGTGGCTTGTTTGGACTCAGCGCAGCCAAAGTGCAGCTCAGGGTTCAATTCCTGCCTCAGCCTGTGTTTGTGTGAAGTTTATACGTTCGCCCCATGTCTGCACGGGTTTACTCCGGGTGCTCTGGTTTCCTCTCACAGTCACAAAGATGTGCAGGTTAGGTGAACTGGCCATTCTAAATTGCCCTTAGTGGACAGGGATATGTAGTCTAGGTGCATTAGTCGGCTAAATATAGGGTAGGGGAATGGGTCTGAGTGGGTTACTCTTTGGAGGATTGGAGTGGACTTGATGAGCCTGTTTTCACACTGTTTCCATACACTAATTCTAATTTTAAAAACCACCTGGCCTGCAAACTGAAAACATCCAAAAATCTCTGTCTCGCACTCTTTGTGGAGGTACCAAAAATCTCCACTAACAGCTGACTGTCTTCCAATTGCTAAATCCGCAATTGAAGGAAGAATAAAGACAATGAAAAACTAAACTCTCAAGCAGTGAATGGAAGAGAATCAGTGTGCAAACAACGTTTTGTCAACAACAAAGAACTAATTGAACTGAAAGAAAGAAAAAGAATGTATGCATTGAGCCCTGTGGTCCAGATTGATGTTTCCCTGGTCATTTGAACTGTTACCCTGATTTTTTTCCCTCCTTTTTCCACTTGTTATCCATGTCATGTCTGTGTGAGTGTCTGTCTGCCTGTTTGGGAATGTGGTAAACTTCAGGGATAGAGTTTAAGTTGTACAACTACAAAAGTCATTTCTAATTGCCATTGGTTAAAGTCAATTTGATTATAATAGTTTTCTTTTGTTAAGAACAAAAACCTGGTAAGTGTTTTCTTTTAACCAAAGATTATCAGTAATGTAAGTCAGGGACATTAGCTAGTTTTGACGAAATATTTTCACATTTGTGATGACTCTGGGAATAATGGGATTTACTTACAAAGCACTACCCCAGTGGATCATGACACTGGCAGAATCAGGATTCAGTATTTCACGCTGTTTTCCTCTTTTATAAGCTCACCATTTCATTAAAACAGACAAACCAGCACCCTAACCCCATCTCCAACTCAATTCCATACCACCCTCACACCCCCACACACACAAAATCATCCTGCATAATCTCTGAACCTGCTGAGTAATCCTCTTACATCTCTCAAGTATTTCTCGATCTTCTGACTTATTATGGCAGAAAGAGGCATAAAAGTCATAATGCCCCATACCTGAATACATCTCCTTTTGCTTCTGTCCAGACCCTTCTCCACATACAGCATGATGCATGAGTCATGGGTAAAATCAACCATAATCTGGCAGAGGCCTAAGTTTTTGAAATTTTTTAAGCTTCCACATCAATTTGCAGAAGTTTTAAGTTTGGCTGGCAAGACTCTGTCTGTTCCTTACCCCAAATTTTTAAATACTTTACATTTATAATAACAATTTCTTTAGAGATCATACAAATCAACTGTACCTAGTGGTAACATCTTTCTTCATTTAAATAGATTATTTTGCATTACAACACACAATGTTGCAATTCAGTGCATTTTTTTACCAGCAGTTTACAAGTTTAAAAGCTAAATGAGAGCCCGTTTAATTTAAATTACCTGGAAAGGGTCTATAGCCCTACCAATTACATTCTCCAACTATTACCTAAATGTTCACTGTACAACTTTAACTGTACAACATTCTACATTTTGATTTGCATTAAGATGACCTTCCTGGTGCAAGACTTAACTATGTCTTAATTTAAATCTCTTTTTCATATTATACTGTGACAGGTTGATTAAAAAGATAAAATATTCTACTGCTGCTTTAATGTAAATGTCTCAAACTGATGACTCTTCATTGTAAGATTAAAGTTTAAACTAATATAAAAGGTAAAATTAATTTAACTGCATTCAGTTATGCATGTGATCAACCAGATATTTGCTCTCTCCTTCCCTCTTCCTTTTAATTTAAATGACAGCCATCAGTAGAGATGCAACAGACAAGTTTTGTAAACCAGCGGACGAAGTTGGTACAGCAGTTGTTACAGCATGGGTCAAGTCCTCACCTCCTGTTCTCGTTTTTTCTGGGCTGCTTCTTCCTTCTTCCTCTTTTTCTCTTCTTCAATCTGTTGAAAAAATAATAGAACAAAAAGTTTCAATCATAATAAATACAATGTTTTCTGTTTAACAAACAGGTAATAAGAACAATCTTTTTCAGATTGCGAACTCTCTCAACGTTACCTCAGTACTTTGCAATTGATGTTCCAGCTAATTTTCTCCTCAAGACGTAGATTTCACTTTGGGTGATCCTACAGACATCAATATTTCGTGGTACCATGCCCATTTGTGTGTAAGTTTATGTAATGTGTTATGTCACGTAAAACATTACTGTGACACTGATCCCCACAGGTACAGATCTTATAATTGGGTAGGGGTAGAAGTGACAGGATTGTTTAAAAAAGGAGCAAGAATCCAGACTGTATTCATGTTGTTTTCATTTAAGATCCTGAAGGAAACTGCATCACCCTGGTGCAGTTAGCAATTCATCAATTATTTCCACTAATCAGGAAGAATGCAACAAAATATCTAGACTTTTGCAGGTACAGAAAACACAAGGCTCTCTCTATGATCAGTGAATCTATCAACATAGAAAATTTTGCTCATCAGGCTTATTAAATAAGGAAAATACTGAGTTTTCATAAAACTTACAAATGAAACTGTGAGGTTGTGAATATAAATATTTGTCACTGATCTGCTCCTATAAATATTGCCCTCTAAAGTTTCCGATTGTGCAGGATCATTTTCTGTGCTCCAAAAGTGGCACTCAGTTTGAGTCAAATGCCGAAGAAAATCAGCTACCCTCAAGTTCCAGATTTACCTCTCCTATTCTGCACAATATTGAAAGGAGTTACAATGAAAGATCAATAGCCTGAAATATCAACTCGGACTCTTGCAGAAATCCTGACAGATCTATTAATCTCAGCGTTTTCAGTTCCCTTTCACATCTCTAACAATGCAGAATTATACGTCTGTCATATTGAAAGGGAGCTGCAGTTGTGTCCTGTTGAGAAAGGATCAGTTCTTCCATTGTTACATGCATTTCTCAGTAAGGTGATAAGGATTTTATTTTGAACAGTTTGTTAAGAACCTTGAAATAGGTTACCAGTCAGGAAATCTGTTTTTCACTTTAGGAATAAAGGAACATGCAACAGGAGTAGGTCAGTCAGCCCCTCCAACCTTCTCCACCACTTTAGGCTAATCTTCTATTCTCAATGCCACTTTCCCATTCTCTTCCCATATCCTTTGATGTCATTAGTATCTAGAAATCTATCAAGCTTTTTCTTCATTATACTCAATAACTGAGAATCTATGGCACTCTGCGATAGATAATTCAAAAGATTCACTCCCCTCAATGAAGAAATTCTTCCTCACCCTAGTCCTTAATAGATTGCCCCTTATTCTGGGACTGTGTGCCCTTGTGCTAGAATCCCTACCACACATCCAATGGAAGCCTCTTTTCTGCATCAACCCTATTCAGCTCTTTACAAATTTTGTAAGTTTCAATAAGATCTTTCTTCATTCTAAACTCTAATGGAAACAGTGTCCTCAGTCTCTCTTCAGCAGACAGCTTAATATTCCATTGTAAACATTTACCTTTCCAACATGATAGAGATCAGCTTACCTTTTTCTTCTCTTCCCTCTCCTTCAGCAATGTCTCTCTGTCCACAAATTTCACCACAGTGGGTAATCCTGCAAAATGATATGAGCCCATCAGAAACATCAGCCTAACCCTTTAGGCACTTAAATTGAATACTCTTTAAACTAACTGGTTAAAACCTTCAGAAAAAAAAACGGATGGGATGGGCAGGGCTTTTATCACATAAGTGGCTATTCTCCATGACTTAGTACAAGGGCATTAAGATTTTGTACAGATGATTCTTATCCTGCTCTTAATAAACAGCAATAATACTTTCTAGCAGAAAGAAGTGGAGCATAGGGCAATTCTAATACAAGTGAGAAATTTTATTCTTTGGAGGACATAACTCTGGGAAGGATGTAACTCATATCGAGAATGGAGAGAATCTTTTTGACAAACATAATAATGTGCACAATTAACAGAAATAGGTTTTTGAACAGTTCATAAGACACTGCATAGAGAACAGAATTTCTCGGTAATTAATTTAAACTGTCCAAAGATGAAACACAACTAATTGACGAGGTAGATATGAAGAAATTGTACCTTTTTAATGTTTAAAATTTGCCCTACTCCCCAATGGTCAATACACGTTTCAGAATAGCTGTTCCACTAATGATCCTCCTACCTACAATATGTACATCTGAAACTGTGCTCTCAAACATGTTAATGACATTTTTTTCCATCACCTAGAACATCCACTAATGCCTTTAAACCAGCTGGAGTTGCAAATTATATATTTCACTATCTTCATAACTATTTAACTTCCTCGAAAGCCAGTCATCTGTGCTAAAGTTGATAACCCTCCCTTTTCCATGAACTTATGAATATCTCAGGACTATTTTTTTTAAAACCTCTTCATGCTCTTTTTTCATATTAATAATTTCTATCAGTAATCCTATAACTGTGGCCACTTTTTTTTTTGTTGATTCCATTCCGCAATGCTCAATTTAAATTTTAGTGGGCGGCACAGTGACACAGTGGTTAGCACTGCTGCCTCACAGCACCAGAGACCCGGGTTCAATTCCCGCCTCAGGCGACTCTCTGTGTGAAGTTTGCACATTCTCCCCGTGTCTGCGTGGGTTTCCTCCGGGTGCTCCGGTTTCCTCCCACAATCCAAAAATGTGCAGGTTAGGTGAATTGGCCACGCTAAATTGCCCGTAGTGTTAGGTGAAGGGGTAAATGTAGGGGAATGGCTTCGGCGGGTCGGTGTGGACTTGTTGGGCCGAAGGGCCTGTTTCCACACTGTAAGTAATCTAATCTAAGTAATCTAATCTAATCTAATCTAAAATCATGTGCCCTCAGTGTGCACAGCGCTTGTTTTTCTCAGAGTGCAATCATTCAGTTATTTGGAGATAAAGCTTTTTCAGATTATTCACACAGCAATTTACCAGTTGCATTGTTTTATTCTTGATAGTTCCAGCCTTCAATAGAGCATTTACCCTGGCTGATGAGTCTAGAACAAGGACAATGAGTCTCAGGATAAGGGCAGGCCATTTGAGACGAAATAAGGAAGAATTTATTCATTCAGAGCATAGTAAGTCTTTGGAATTCTCTATCTCAGAGTGTTGTGGAAGGTCAGTCATTGTCTGTGCTCAAGATAAAAATCAATGGATTTCTGGAGACTAATAACATCAAGTGATATGTAGATAATGCTGGAAACTTGCATTGAGATAGATGATCAGCCATGATCTCAGTGAATCATGCAATAGGTTCCATAGGTTGAATTGCCTATTCCTGTTCCTATATCCCTTGCAAGTTTTGGGTTCCAAAGTCACTCCAGAGACTTCAGCACAAAAAATAATCTGGGCTGACACTTCAGGATAGTAGTAAGGAAGTGCCGTGCTGTTGGGAATTTTGTTTTCCAGATGATAATTAAACCAAGACGCGTTTGCTTTCTCAGGTGGATGTTAAAAAAAATCCCCGGCACTACTTCAAAGAGCCGCTAGGGAGTTATCCACTGTGTCCAGGTCAACATTTATCTTATAATCAACATCATTAAAAATAGTTTCTGTGCTCATTATGACATTGCTGCTCTGGGAGCTTGCTGTGCACTAGTGCACAGAATTGCTATGGCACAAAGGGAGGCCTTTTGGCCCATGTGGGTGATCCCTGAGATGGAGGTTAAACAAAGGTTAAACAGGTTGGGACTCATTGGAATTTAGAAGGATAAGAAGTGATCTCATTAACGCATATAGGGTTCTTAAGGGGCTTGACAGGGTAAATGCTGAGGATGTTTCCCCTCATTGGAGAGTCTAGGACTAGAGGGCAGAACCTCAGAATAAAGGGGAGAAATTTATTCCCTCAGTGGGGTGGGTTACATGTCTTTGGAAATCCTGTCACAGAGAGCTGTGGGAACAGAGTCTTTGTGCATATTATAGATAGATTTTCGATTAGTAAGGGAATCAAGGGTTATGTGGAAAAGATAGGGAAGTGGATGCGAGGTAGCTAGATCAGTCATGAACCTGAAGGGTGGACTAGGCTCGACTGGCTAAAGAGCCCACTCCTGTTCTGATTTCTTATGGTCTTGAGGCTGCTTTTCTATACTACAACAATGGCTACAGTTCAAAAGTATTATATAGGCTGTAAAGCATGTCGGGGTGACCCAAGGTCACAAAAAACAATGTAGAAATCAAAGTCTTTTTTAAAAACAATTTAGAACACTAGCTACTATCCTGAAATCTCTTGCTCAGTGATTCAGTGATGTGACAGATAGTCAAATATTAGACACAGCTTTGCCACATACAACAGGAATAAATCTGTCAAAAACATATTCCACATTAAACAAAACATTGTTTTGCAACTTTATACCTATCTTAAGTCGTATTTGATAGTTTGGATAAAGCTTTCAATCAGCTTTTTTTTTTAACTAATCAAACACCCTGCAGCCAACTACAGGGTTTCAACATAGGCTGGGATTAAACCTTGCACTCTGCTGTCTATGTCAATCAGCTATCCAATGAGGAAAGCATCAGAAACAATTCTTAAAAAAAACACTATAAAGTTACTCATTACTCAGTGGCTAATTACACAGTAACAAAAGTAGACTGGAGGGTCCAGGTTCATTGTCTCTTAATACTAAATTTCTTGATTTCAGCTGGAGTACTGGTTCTAAGCATTATGTTAAGTCTCGGTGCCCTGGGTTAGGAAGGCAAGGGAACCATTTTGTAGCAAAGATTCTCAGGAACTTTGTCCATTTTAGAGCAGTAACAAGCTTTGTTCTGAAGACTGGAGCTGAGGCAACAACTTCCGCACAGTTAACATAACACAAAAAAAAACAGGAGCACATGTAGGTTATTTGGCCCATCGAACCTCCACTGTCACTCAATAAGGACATGCTTTGATTCCACTTTTCTGCTTGTTCGTATAACCCTTAAATCCCTCATTGATCAATATTCTGTCTAACTCAGCCTTAAATTTATTCAACAACCCAGTCTCCAATGTCATTTAGCATAGGAATTCCTTCTTCATGTCCGTCTTATTTGGTAGACCACTTATTTTAAAACTAAGCCCCGAGTCTTGGATTTCCCTGCAAGGGAAAACATGTTTTCAGCATCTACTCTGGTGTCAAGGCCGCTTAGTATTTCAAAAGATCCATGTAATATTGGTGATAGGGGTCTCAACCACCAACTGGAGAACCGGTATGACATTGGGCAAGATTTTCCACTGTCCTGAGCATAGGTAGGTGGTAGGTGGGAATCCCCACCATAGCACATTTCAAAGAAATCGCCTGGGAAATTGAACTTTCCACTGGGTAATTCCACCATGTCTGGAACCTTCCAAAGGTTTTCATAAATATTGAAGTTATCAGATGCTTCTGATAAAACTAAGTAAACTTTGTAATCTAACTTTTCTTATTTTAACTCCTGAATAACTAATGAACAGACCCCATACTTATCTGACACTCCCAAGAACCTTCCCATGAGCCAGACATCAACTCCCCTCTGTCCGCAGGACGGACCAGTCTTGACTGTCTCTCCCTCCATGAATTATTACACTGCCTCAAATCCTGCTTCCGGAGGCCACTTTCAATTCTACCCAATGCTTCAGCAGTCTGGTTGAAAGTTGAGAACAGGATGATAGAAGACAAAACTCATGATCAGGTAACACCAAGAAATATTTCCAATTTTAGAGGATATAAAAAATGAAGAGTATCTCACTGTCACAATATTGTGAAAGAATACTTGGAAAAATGGTATAATTATCAAATTCAATACTGAAGGACACAATTAGTTTGTTAGTATATAAAAATATCATAGCACATCAATGGAGTCAAAGCTGGCAAAACTTGCAGATGGTAACCAGCAGCTGACTTGATTCAGTACCTTCATGGTCTTCAAACCGAACGCCAAGCTCTGGAAGGATGTCATCTCGAACGTCATCACACAGCTGTAGAACCTCACTCACTGTAACACAGAAGGAGTTAGTCAATGGAAACCTATTTCAGACCACATCAGGATCATTTTATGTCCAAATCAACAAAGCCAAATAGGATACACTCCAAGCTATTTCCTTCTTCTTCCTGCACATTTAATCAAGTTGAGAGATAGTATTTGGATTTCTTTTTTCTTGTATTGGTATTAATCAAATTAAAATTCCATCTATGCTATTCCATGAAGCATTTTCAGATGAAGTAAAGAATAAATTGGATGAACAGTAAAGCTTTTGTGCCAGTTTTTCAAAGTTACATCACCTCAACAGAAACAGGTCTCATCAATGCTATAATCGTGTTTGGATGTAAGCTGATAATTCAAATTACTCATTCAAGACTGTTATTCAACCTCTGATTCACTCAGTGCATTGCACTGGAGGTCATGAGACTTAGCATGATAATAAATTGCTTTGTAAATATCTTTCTCAATCAAATTCACCCATCGTGGTCAGTCAGCATTTACCAAGCTGACAAAATAGACATTGTTACAGATAGCAAAGAAGTTGCTTAAGGAAGGTTAAAAGGACCCTGCCATGCATTTCCTTTGTTACCTCCAGTGAACTTTTTTAGATTTTCTCCAGAAGGATGGACATTCCACATCAGTAGGAGAACCTGATCCAAAATCTATGAGAGCTGTTGTTTTTTGAGTCTGCAGTTTTCCTCTCTAAAGGATTATCATTGCAATGACCGTTCTGCCAAATTGTCTGGAGGAGATCTGCCCTGGTACACTTAGCACTGCAGGCAGCCTCTATATCACTGTCATATATTGCATTTGATAGCAACTCCATTATATTGTGTATCTCGTGTAACCTGAAACTTGTTTTTGATAACTGGATATCTGACGAACACCAACATCATGAACATCTACCGCAATTTTCTAAAAGTTGTTGACAAGTTATGTGCAAAAGGCAACTGAGGTTTAAAATGATGGTGATTCTGGTTTGGAAAAGAACTTGGTTGAAGGGTGCAAAGGCGGCTAGAGGAATCAGCCATAATAAAAACAAAAATGCTGCAGAAACACAGCAGGTCTGGCTGCATTTATGGTGAGAGAAACAATGTTAATGATTCAAGTTCAATATGACACTTCTTAAAAGAGAGTTAACGCTATTTCACTCTTCACAGATGCTACCAGATGTGCTGAATTTCTCCAGGATTCTTTGTTGTAAGTCCAGCATCCACAACATCTTGCTTTTATTTACAGGAATCAGTCATGTTGAATAGGAGAAACAGTTGAGTGGGATGGTTCAGGGATCAGTAACGTTAGTAGACTTGACATTTAACTCAGCAAAGCACTTTATCAAGGAGCAAACAAAGTATGGATCCACATGGCCAAAACAAGTAAAAACACAAGTTAGTTATGCTGAGACTGTGGTACTCTGGTCATGGGTTAAAAAAAAGGACTGCAGTTGCTGGAAACCAGATTCTAGAATACAGTGGTGCTGGAAAAGCACAGCAGTTCAGGCAGCATCCGAGGAGCAGGAAAATCAATGTTTCGGGCAAAAGCCCTTCATCAGGAATTGAGGCAGAGTGCCTGCAGGGTGGAGAGATAAATGAGAGGAGGGTGGGGAGAAAGTAGCATAGAGTAAAGTGGGTGAATAGGGGTTGGGATGGAGGTGATAGGTCAGAGAGGAGGGTGGAGAAAGGTAGCAAAGAGTACAATGGGTGAATGAGGGTGGGGATGAAGGTGATAGGTCAGAGAGCAGGGTGGAGTGGATAGGTGGAAAGGAAGATAGGCAGGTAGGACAAGTCATGGGGACAGTGCTGAGCTGGAAGTTTGGATCTGGGGTGAGGTGGGGAAGGGGAAATGAGGAAACTGGTGAAGTCCACATTGATGCCCTGGGGTTGAACTGTTCCGAGGCGGAAGATGAGGCGTAGGGTGGTGAGGGAAGCGGCAGTGGAGGAGGCCCAGGACCTCCATGTCATCGGCTGAGTGGGAGGGGGAATTGAAATGTTGGGCCACAGGACGGTGTGGTTGATTGGTGCTGGAGTCCCAGAGATGTTCCCTAAAGCGCTCTGCTAGGAGGCGTCCAGTCTCCCCAATGTATAGGAGACCGTATCGGGAGCAACGGATACAATAAATGATATTGGTGGATGTGCAGGTAAAACTTTGATGGATGTGGAATGCTCCTTTGGGGCCTTGGATGGAGGTGAGGGAGGAGGTGTGGGCCCAATTCCTGTGGTGGCAGGGAAGGTGTCAGGACAGGAGGGTGAGTTGTTGAGGGGCATGGACCTGACCAGGTAGTCACGGAGGGAATGGTCTTTGCGGAAGGCGGAAAGGGGTGGGGAGGGAAATATATCCCTGTGGTGGGGTCTGTTTGGAGGTGGCGGAAATGTTGTCGGATGATTTGGTTTATGCGAAAGTTGGTAGGGTGGAAGGTGAGCATCGGGGGGTTCTGTCCTTGTTACGGTTGGAGGGATGAGGTCTGAGGGCAGACGTGCGGGATGTGGACGAGATGCGTTGAAGGGCATCTTTAACCATGTGGGAAGGGAAATTGCAGTCTCTAAAGAAGAAGGAGGCCATCTGGTGTGTTCTGTGGTGGAACTGGTCCTCCTGGGAGCAGATATGGTGGAGGCGGAGGAATTGGGAATATTGGATGGCATTTTTGCAGGAGGTAGGGTGGGAAGAGGTGTAATCCAGGTAGCTGTTGGAGTCGGTGGATTTGTAAAAAATGTCGGTGTCAAGTCTGTCGTCATAATGGAGTTGGAGAGGTCCAGGAAGGGAAGGGAAGTGTCAGAGATGGTCCAGGTAAATTTAAGGTCAGGGCGGAATGCGTTGGTGAAGTTGATGAATTGCTCAACCTCCCCGCGGGAGCACGAGATAGCACCAATGCAGTCATCAATGTAGCGGAGGAAGAGGTGGAGAGTGGTGCCAGTGTAACTACGGAAGATGGACTGTTTTACGTAGCCAACAAAGACACAGGCATAGCTGGGGCCCATATGGGTGCTCATGGCTACCCCTTTGGTCTGGAGGAAGTGGGAGGATTCGAAACAGAAATTGTTACGGGTGAGGACCAGTTCAGTCAAACAAATGAGTTTGTTGGTGGAAGGGTACTGTTGGGGACGTCGGGAGAGGAAGAAACAGAGGGCTTGGAAGCCCTGGTCATGGAGGTGTAGACGGATTGGATATCCATGGTGAAGATAAGGCTTTGGGGGCCGGGGAAACGAATGTCTTGGAGGAGGTGGAGGGCATGGGTGCTGTCTCAATCGTATGTGGGGAGTTCCTGGACTAGGGGGAATAGGACAGTGTCGAGCTAGGTAGAGATGAGTTCAGTGGAGCAGGAACATGCTGAGACAATGGGTCGGCCAGGGTGGTCAGGGTTGTGGATCTTGGGAAGGAGGTAGAACTGGGCAGTGCGGGGTTCCCGGACTATGAGGTTGGAAGCTGTGGGTGGGAGATCTCCTGAGGTGATGAGGTTCTGGGAGATGATGGTTTGGTGATGGGGGGGGGGGGGGGGGGGAATCATGATCGAGGGGGCGGTAGGAGGAGGTGTCGAGTTGGCGTCTGGCTTCCGCGGTGTAGAGGTCAGTGCGCCAGACTACCACTGCACCCCCTTTATCTGCTGGCTTGATGGTGAGGTCGGGATTGGAGCAGAGGGAGTGGATGGCTGCGTGTTGTGAGGGTGACAGGTTGGAGTGGGGATAGACAGATTGAGGCGGGTAATGTCCCGACGGAAGTTGGAAATTAAGAGGTCGAGGGTGGGTAATAGGCCAGCAAGGTGAGCGGGAGTCCTAATTGTAAAAGTAAGCTCGGAGACGGAGGCAATGGAAGAAGTGTTCGACGTCACAGCGTGTATGTCATGCTACACCTTCCTGAAACACTGTAATAATCATTTAACCATAGTATCTTGGGACTGTGACTCAACTACATTAGGCATTGGGAGGACACCCATAAGCTAAACAGATGTATTAAGAAATCATACAGATTCATCGTTCTGTACCTTTCTTCTCACGGGCAATTTGTCGAACATTCTCACGAAAACCTGATAGTACCTTGAGGTAGGGCATGATAGTGGTTTCCACCTGGATGCAGAAGAGAAAAGAGTTAAAAGGGAGCTGAATCTGACCAGTGGATCTGTACAGTAAAAAGGTTCCTCGTCACACCATAGCAATCCAAGCCTAACCTTGTAACACAATTCACGTATTTTTTGGATCGATTGTGACAGGTCTGCATGGCCTGATGAAGCAGACAGTATCTTCAGTGTTTCCTATACAGTGTCAGCTCTTCCTAAGACCATTGCATATCAATTAACATCTTTTTATTGGTTGTAGAATAACGTTTCAGACCTAGCTGACAGGCAACTTTGGAGTTAAAAGCTTATGGGTTCAAGTTCCTCCAGGATTTAAGCACATAAGTCAAGGCTGAAGTGCTGCACTGTCTATAGGTACTGCTTTTTCGATGATGCATTAAATAGATGCTAAATCGTCCTGCAGCGTCCAGGGATGTATTGGTTTGGTAGATTAGTAAAAGTGAGGTTATGGGGATTGGTTCTGGGTGGGATATTCTTCAAAGGGCCAAATGGCCTTCTTTTGCAGTGTAGGGATTCTATGATTCTCTGAATAAAGACATTTTGCCTCATTTCATTCCTAACTTTCTTGCTGACGGTCTTGAAATTGTGACTCCTTAGTACTGACATAGCAAATAGTGGAAATAGAATGTCCTTCTTTACCCTGTCAAAATTGTTCATAATTTTAAACACTGCAAATAAGGTCACCTCTTAATCTTCTCTGCTCCAAGGAAAGTAAGCCCAATTTCTCTAATGTTTCCTTGTATCTAAAATTCTTCATTCTGGGTATCATTCTAATAAATCTCCTTTGAACTCTCCCCAGGATTTAACATCCTTCCTTAATAAGATGCCCAGAACTGAACACAATATTCCAAATATGATCTGACCAATGATTTGTTGAGGTGTAGCATTTAAACACAAATTTCTTGCTACTTTCCCCATCAAAGACTACACTTGGAAAGAACTAAACAGCTGCCGAGTGCTTTGATGATTGCAACACAATGGAAGTTTCTATATATGAGCGATCAAACGTTCATTTTTTTTCTTGTTATACGATATCAAAGTACAGTATCAGCAGCCTCCAACTGTATCACTTTGCTTGAGTTATAATACACTTCAATGTGGAAGCAAAATGGTAAAGGAGACTTTGCAGATTCTTTTATAAGAAAATAGCCTGTGCAAATACTTACATTTAAACTCTGGCTGCCTCTTCCAACAGGGAATCCAATTGGTTCTTCACCCTCTATTGCTCCAAAGATCTGATTTATAGATAGGAGAAAACAATGAGGCAATTAAGCTTATAGTTTTCTTTCCCACTCTCAGGTCGATCAACAAAGCCTGATAATTAAAAGTTTTTCCTGCTTACACCTTATAAGCACAATTCTTCAATTAGATCTGAAGCAATTATACACTTCAATGAAAGGAATAGGTATAGTTAGATCAACTAGTATTTTGAATGCCTTGTACAACACTGGCCCACAAGCATACAAATACTGTGAATTAGTTGAAACTTAGCAGGGACTATAATTGTACTGGTAGAATTTGCAACAGCACCGTGGCTATAATGTGGAAAATTCTACTCCTGATCATTATCCATAGTACACTGTGTAGTGGTCACATGATATTATCATAGACAGATGCACCTGCAGCAAGCAGATTGGTGAAGAGGAGATTCAGTATGTTTTTTCCTCTTGTTGGTTACTTCACCATCTTGTGCAAATTCACTCTATATATGAATGCTCTGATTATAACTGACTGTATCACCACCCATGGATCAGTACTTTTTTGGAAGAATTATCGCCATGTTCACTCCTGTCGAGGGACACACATGCAGATTGGTCATTTAGGCCAGGTTTGAGTATAACCAGGCCTCTGTGGTTGGCTAATCTAGAAGCAGTCAAGTGCCTTTGGCAGAAGCAGGGAAAACTGGGGGGGAAAAAAAATATGCAAAACAGGTTAAAAACAAACCTTACACGTCAAGTATGAGACGACCGTTGTGGGTGGCAGCTCTGAAGAAATTTATTGGTGCAGGCTGCTTATTTTCAGAAGTTAGTAAGTTTAAAAAAAATCAAACATTTGGCAATTTATTGATGAAATTCAAATAGGAATTGGAAAAAAAACTAACATGGTTATCAAAGTATTAGAATGGAAGAATCAGATAGTGAAGAATTACATGGTAAAGAATAGCAAATACTGGAAATGCTCAGCAGATCTAGGAATTATCCATGGAGAGAGAAAAAGCATATATGTTTCAGATTGACAAGTCTTTGTCAGACCTGAAACATCTTCTATTTCTCTTTCCCCAGATATGTCATCAGACTTACTACACATTTCCAACATATTCTGTTTTTAGTTAAGATTTACAAATGTGCAATACTTTACTCAAGGAACAGATATTTGTGGGAGTAACCAGTGTTACATTGTGTTTCCCCATCTCACCTTCAGCATCTCAGTGAGATACAATGCAATGCTCCTCAACAGCATCCGATTTGGTAACTGTTTGTTGCTTTTCTTTGCTGCAGTGTATGTGTTACATTGGCTCACAAGGGAACGCAGCTCTTCCATTACAGTATGGGTGTCAATGTTATCACACAGTGCCTTGTGCACAGCTGTTTTTTTCTCATAAAAGCTGTAATTAAAAATAAAGTATTTGTGTAAAAGTACAGTAAACTGGTTTACATGTACCTTTCCATTTGAAATAACTGTGAAAAGTACATTATTCAATTCTTGAGATGTGACTATAGAATTCAAATCATGAGAAAAAGGCTTAGGAAACCAATTCTGTTAGAGAAAGGCATGATTCAAGCCCCTATAAATACCACAATGTGGAAATTCCATTCAGAAGTGTGCTGGTGGCTGAAATAATGAGACAAGTAGTTAACCTAAATAAAGCTGAAAGGCAATGCTGAGGGAAGATAGTCTTGGTTGGTTTAAATAGTATGTTCAAAAATGCCACATTCTAGGGCCACACATTCATTTATCAACTCACATATTGATGCACAAAACTTCATAATATGCTTACATTTTAATTACACAGCTGTTGTAGGTTTAGAAAACCTGATTATTATTCAAATGATTTTCATCATTTCATCATCAAATTGTTTTGTCTGAGCTGCTCGGAAAGCTGATCAGAACAGACTGCAGTTCAAAGATAGGGATATTGTTGCTGTTATACCATTTGTCTCACGAACTCCAGAGGGGGAGGAAGAAAAGTTATTGAGCAGTACTAATAGAAGATTCTTCAGTCAGTCAGAGGAATAAACTGACATTAATACAGCCGCAAATATAACTCTCGGATGATGCATTGATTGCCTGATGTCAGGGTCAAGGATGCATTGGAGCAGCTGAAGAACATTCTTATGTGGGAGGGTGAAACATTCAGAAGTTGTAATCCATTTGTGTAGTTATGACTTATATAGGAAAAGGAAAGAGATCGCAAAAGTAGATTACAGGGAGCTAGGAAGGAGATTGAAAGCAGGACATCGAAAGATCAGGATTATTCCCAGTC
This sequence comes from Chiloscyllium plagiosum, assembly GCF_037043375.1. Lineage (NCBI taxonomy): Eukaryota > Metazoa > Chordata > Chondrichthyes > Orectolobiformes > Hemiscylliidae > Chiloscyllium > Chiloscyllium plagiosum. The sequence continues at coordinate 56,896,056 of NW_028270156.1, forward strand.
CCACATGCTGGTGAACACAGTATTATGACATGGGGGTAAACCACCCTGCTAATTTAAACCTTTAACACAGAAAAGATTTACCCCGTGCGGTAATCTGTGAAAATTGAAGAGGCCAAGAACTAACCAAAGGTCACTACTTAGAGTAAAAATGAAGAACTTTATTTCTTAAAGTACAACAGACAATAACTAAGAACTATATACAAGTCCTTTTCTAACCTATCTTTTACCTTCCCCTTCTACAATACTAGTCTGATAAAATCCCCGGATTAAGATTTACCAAAAATTCAAATTTCAAAACCAGCCAGCTGTTGAATCTTCTCTCTGGATCTTCCTCTGTCTTCTTTTCTTCTTCTTAAGGATTTCTATTTCACAGGTCACTGTTCGATAAAGGTACCTTTAGGAGAGCTATTTTCCGGGCAGTCTGTACATGCTGATGGCTTGGCAGTTCTCATCCAATTGTTCAATTTTTCCCTGTCTTATACCCACAATAATCAGCTTTTAATATTGTTAATATACTAAATTCAAATTTGATTGGAGTTTGGTATTTCTCGGGGTATAATTTAAACTGATTGGCCTAATTTGAATTTGCTTTGTCATCTCCAAGCAACCTAGCTTACCAAATTTACATTGTTACCTTAGAACAATTGGTGCTGTGTCAGGTAGTTCTGCTAGCTTTTAACTTTCTTAAAGGTACGGTACACCCACATCTTCGTAACAACAGAACCAGGAGAATGGAGCGATTGAACACAACGCTGAAAAATTGGTGTAGAAAAGTGAGAATCAGCTAACTGAAGAATTGGGGCTAGTTCAGAGTACAAAATCGTCATGCTGCATCTTGGCAGGACTGGGACTTACATCCTCACAAAGAGATTTGCTAGTGCTGTCGTGGACGGTTTAAATTAGATTGGTAGGGGACTGAGAACCTATGAGGGACTTAGGTTCAAGGGATGCAAAATAAAGTAGTCAGCAAATCTAGAAAGAAGATAGATGAATCAATGGCAAGCATCATATAGAATCCAAATGGAGAATATTAAAAGGGCTGGATTAAAAGCACTCCACCTAAATATGTGTAGCATTCACAAGAAGGTTGATGATGCACAAAAGGAAGTAAATGGAAATTATTTAAGAGTTTAAATAATTAGAGACTTTGCGAAAGGCTGACCAAGATTGGGAATTGAATATTCAAATGCGGTCTAATTTAGGAGTAGTAAGCAAAAAAGGAAAAGGATGATGGGGTGGCATTCCTAATTATGGATGACATTGACACATTAATAAGAAAAAGCCTTTGACTGGAGGATCAAAAATGTTGATTCAATTTGGGTGGAGCTAAGAAACAGCAAGGGATAGCAAACATTGAAGGGGAGAGGAGTTTATTATAGAAATAAAACTGTAGTACTAATTTTGGGCATGCTATAATCAGGACATTTGTGACATTTGTAATGTGGATAATCGTGGCAACTCGAATTTGCATACAGACTAGGTTAATCAAGTTGGCACTAATGTTGCTAGGGATTAAGTCATGGAATGTGCACAAGAAAGATTTCTCGAACAGTGCGTTGAGGAGCCAACTAGGTTATTTTGGATTATGTATTGTGTAGTAAGGTTGAACTCATTAATGGCCTTGCTGTAAAGGAGCCTTTGGAAAACAGTGACCAAAACATGATAGAATTTTATATTAAGCTTGAATGCAACATTCTATTCATTCTGAAACTAGGGTCGTAAATCTAAGCATAGGAAACTCTGAGGGCATAAGGGACAGGCTGACTAACTTTGATTGAGAAAATACATTGAAAGATTTGATGGTAGATAGGCAATGGCTAGTATTTAAAGAAATACTACGAAGTCTACAACAGTTAAACAATCCTTGAAAAGGCAGAAACACCAAAAGCATGAGCGGCTTAAAAGAATAGCAGATACAGCATTCAGCCTGATGATTGGAAGAGATTTAGAACCAAGTAAAGGTCAGCCAACAAATCAATAAGGAAAGGGAACATAGAATATGAACGCAAGCTAATGAGGTGCATAAAGGGGGAGTATAAAAACTTCTACGGATACATGAAAGGGGAAAAAAATAACAAGCATAAATTACAGGTGAGGATAGGAGATTTTATAGTGCAAATTGTGAAATGGTAAAGAAATGAAACAGCTACTTTGCTTCTGCCTTCATGTCAGAAAATCTTCTGGAAATATTAGGCAATCAAGGGACTTATAAAACTGAAGAACAAAAATAAATTATGTTAGAAAAGAAGCTGTATTTGAAAAATTTGAGAGCTGATAAATCTCTTGTACCAGATGGAATTCATACTGATGAAGGAAGTAACAACAGAGATAGTGGGTACATTAGTGGATATCGTAAATCTATAGTTTATGGAAAGGTTCCCACTGACTGGAAGATAGCGACTATAATACCACCATTTACAAAGGAAGAAAATGGAGACACTGGGGGAGAATATAATAGAATGGATTGAGAGTTGGCCAATAAAGAGAAAGTAGAAATAAGGGATCATTCTCAGGATAACAAGTTGTTACCCAATGGTACAATACATGGGCCAGTGCCACGTCCACAACTGTTCACAATCCATACAAATCTTTTAGATATGGTGATCAATTATATTATTTCTAAATTTGCTGATTGCACAAAACTGGGAGAGGAAGTAAATTGTGAGAATGGTGTAAGGACGTTTCAAGAGGACTTGGATAGGCGAATGGGTTAAATCATACCAGAATATAATGTAAATAAGTGTGAAGTTATTCACGTTGGTTAAAAATAAACTTGAAGTACGAGTGTCCAAATGGATTTGGGTGTCCTCGTCTACCAGAGGATGCGGATGCAACAAGCAAGTAGGTTGGCATTAATTTCAAGGGGATTTCAGTGCAGAAGTAAAGATGCCTTGTTGAGTTGTATGGAACGTTGGTGAGACTTCACCTGCAATATTGTGTATATTTTCAGTCTCCTTGTACAAAGAGGGATTCATTTACCATAGAGGGAGTAAAACAGATGGTCACTAGAGTAATGCTTGGGATTGTTAATGAGGAGAGATTAAGAAAACTGGGTCTACGTGCTCGAAAGTTTCACTGATCTCATCGTAACTATCAACATTCTTACAGGGCATGACAGGGCAGGTATAGATCTATTTCTGTTCATCCCTATCCTAGCCCAGCTCATGCTGATACCTTTCTCCATTTCTATCATTTCTAGATTGGACTTATTCCATTGCTCTTTTAGAAAACGTTAAATTGTCCACTCTGCATGAACTTCAGCTTTTCTCAAACTCTTTTGTTCATAAACTTATCATAAACCAAATCTGGCTAACCTATCATCCAGTCTTCCTGACTTAAATTGGTTCCAGGATTAATGGTGGCTGCACCCTTATATTGGAATTTCCTGCTGAATCTCCAAATCTCTCCCTCCTCCTTTATGACCACAGATCAAACCAAACCATTTGTCCAAGATTTAAGCTTCTCCTAATGTCATTGGCTTTGCACCTATTTATTTCTATGTATAAAGTATCTTGCGTATTTTTGAAGTTAAAAGTCACATATAAATATTGCGAAGACAAATAGCATAGAATTGCCGAATAGTACTTGGGTCATTTTTGTTTGAGTAAAGGACATGGAAATAGAAATTGACTCCACAGGTACAGTCTGACAAGAACCCATATCACTATGGGACTGACCATTTTTGTAAGGGCTTTGATGATTTCAGGTTCAAGAAGGAAATTTCTAAGGATCCCATGATTTCCCTTCCCTTCTACGCCCCATTCCCCCAAAACTGAATTAAAAAGAAAACTGACAAGATAAACATACATGCCATAAAAAACAGGATTAGAGTCATCGAGTTGTACAACAAAAACTTAGGTTCAGGCATTTCCTGAACTACCTACCACATGAAGACATCTAAAACCATATCTCTGCAGAGGTACAATTTATGTTTTATGTCTTATTAGAGGGAAGCATTGGAGATGGGAGGTGTGGGGGCAATGATGCAGTATGGTGTGAAATATTATACTCTTATCCACTGTTTCCAAGTAAATTACAGAATTATGGCTAACAATCTAAGACTCTTCAACTCCTGCATACCAACATACCAAAACCGTGGCACACAATTTGAGAGGGGGGGGAAAATAAGGGAATTCGGGAGTCAGCTTTGAGGATAATATTGGATGTCCTGAAGTATGGAGTCCTAATTGACAGTACTGGTCATTCATAAAGATAAGCTCTTACAGTTTACTGTGACCTACCAGAAACAAACTTAACATAAAGAACAAATGTGTACCCTAAACAATACATGGAGAAAATTATTGCAAAGCTCAGGAGAGTTGAGGATCTAAAAGCTGTAATCTGATAGAAGGCTGTTGGTAGATATGGCTAATTGTCAGAGTCCAGTTGTGTAGTGCATTTACCACTCAATCAAGTTGTTCAAGCTTACAGTCCTATCCTTCAAATTGAAAAGTGCATCTAACCCACTCCGATGGTGGTGAAACTCATCCGATCAAAACTGAGGACTCTTCCCTTCCATTCATTAAAAAAAACTTTTACTTTGTGGGGATGGACACTACATACCAATAAAGAACAAACAGTTCAGTAAATGAAAGTATTATTAAGGGCAAAATATGAGACCCTGGCATGGGTCAATATGGGTAATATGGGAACATGTCGTAAGTCGGACTTTCATAAACCTGAAACAAAATGTAGGTGGGGGCACTTCATGGTATTGCAAGCTGTTATTTCATGTCCATTACCAACAGACATACCAATAAATTTGACCTAAAAAATGAATCAAATAAACTAAAACAGTGAATACATTGTTAATACTCAATAATGCATGAAATGTAGGATCACTAAGTTTAATTACAACCTTGGGTGAAATCAGTTAAACGAGAATCAAAACTGAATATTCAAGTTAGTGTGGTTCAATACACACCATGCATTGCATTATTCACCAAGTTTTTTATATTTACTCTCCTAGCAATACACAGTTACAAAAGGTCCTTCTCTGAACTGCATCATTGTACTGATCCATGCAATCCTCAATGCACGAATTGATACTGACCGGTTATTAAGTGTCAACTCCTGCTCTTGCCACCTCTCATACTGTCCTGTTATATCGGTGGGACTCCGCAAAATATCCTTCACATTCAGAAAGAACTCCTGGAAAACAAAGAGAGAGATATTAATCTGTAGGATGTCTTGCATTGCGACCCTGTTCACTAGACATTTTGTAACTTTAGTCAAACAGTGCTTACTAGCAGAGAATCAAACTAAAACCATAAGAAACACTAGGATTAAGGAAAGGAAGCTACAAAAGGAAACAATGAAGAAGTATAAATGACAATGAATAATTCTACAGGCACACTGGATATTAAAGAGAAAGTCAAAGTAGTACTCAGGCAACTATTGATGAGTAAAGATATCAAAAAAGTATTGTACCCTGATTTTTATGAGGTGGCAGAAATTAGGAGTGTAGCATCATTTCAGTTGTAAAGTACTGAAAAGAGTAGTACTTTTAAACATATGTAGAAATATGAGCTTATCACGGTCAATCTGCATAGATCTCCTAAAAATAGGTTTGCAGGTAACCAGTCTTGCAGAAGTAATTGAAGAAATAAGCTAAGGTTTTTCAATAATAGTAAATTGATAGATTGGTAACTTATTGAACTCCATGCGCTCTATACTTATTGCAAAATGAATGTACTGTAGTAAATATCACATTTGCACAATTGCAATTGGATTCACACAAAAGAACGCAAAATGCTCAATGGAGAAACAATGTATTTCATTGCATTCCTTGTAATGTTCAACTTTGAACTGCTGGAATGTACTTTCAGATACATTTTCATGAAAAAAGATCAGCAACAATTAGAGGGACATGTGAGAGAAGGACCTTGCGTCCGGCAACCAGAAGCACTTAGAGGAACAGGCAAGTGTGGATCCCTGACATAGGCAGTTTGAAAGAAACTAGTGAACAATGAAATCACCGGAAGACTAAGTTGATTGACTAACCTCTCATTAGAATCATATATGAGAGAAGAGGCCCTTTGACTCATTGAGTCCATACCACCAAACATTCACCACCACCTACACTAGTCCCACAGCCTTGAATGTTCAAGTTCTCACCCAAGTATTCACTCTCATTTGCTATGTGTGTCAGATTTGACCAAGGATAGTTTGGGCCAACTATATTTATTTTAAGGACAGCAATGAGAGAAGAGGTGGCTCTGATAGCTGGAGCTCCACTGGATTGGGAAATAATGTCAGTGATGTCATGGGAAAGTTAAGAGTTGATTGGTTGATGAATAACTACCAAGTCATTAGTGAGGTTTATCAATAGTTATAAGGTTCAATAAGTTATGGTCAAGTAAAATAAAATGACCATAAATTAAGTAATGCTGAGGCATGACATGGTAAGCCAATCTTGTGGAATGCACAATCTGTAGTACACAGAAATTTGTGGACATTATTGTAACAATCATATATGCAGGTAATGCCACCAGCTTTAGAAACCAGAGTTCCATGCATTGTGGTCCAGAAGCAGAAAGGGAATGGGTGACTGCATGCAATGCAAAATAATCAGGCAGGTAATGCAGGAATCCACTTACAAATCAGATTTCCGCTGTGGATACTGCCGAGGACTTTGAACTCTGTTGAGGGATCAATCAGATCCAAGCTTGTGACACCCGCATGCAGGGCCAAAGATAGAAGAGTGAAAGAGCAATATCAATAGGAGACTCATTAACCACGGGAACAGACAGGCACTTCTTGGAAGAAAACATGACTCCAGGACGGTATGTCACCCCCACAATGTCAGAGTCGAGGAGATCAAGGAGCAGCTGTAGTACATTCTTCTGAGGTTGATCAATAGCCAGAGACCCTTCCGATTCCATTTTGATTTAGCTTCCTCCCCCTCTCCTTTGCACATAAATTATTCAGTTGAAAACTTGGTGGTGATTTACTGGTGATGGTTAATAATGAAAATAAAGCCATGACTGATTTTCTTTCACCCCCACTTCACCATTCAGTTGTGTGTAAGAGCACTTATGGATATATGAAAAAAAAGAACGAACAGAGGTGTAGTCCACATTGGCACTAATGATTTAGGTAGGAAACGGGAGAAAACCTTGAAACCAGGCATTAGGAAGCTATGAAGGAAATTGAAAAGTAGGATCTCTAAAGCAGTAATCTCAGGATTACTTTCAGTCAGCGTAGGGATAGAAATAATGTGTCCTGTTGCTGATGCTGCTGGTCCAGTATCTGGAGCACACAATACCTATTCCCCTTCTGCCTTTACGTTCCTGAACTGCACCGCATGGCACTCTGGTTTCTAAAGCTGATGGCATTACCTGCATTTGTAACTGTTACCAGTAATGTCCACAATACCTCTGTATCCCTCTGTCCTGGGCCCTCTTCAGTCCCACTGTAGAAAAAAGGAAAACTGAGTAATTGAACAAATGATTGGAAACTCTGTATAGGAGGGAGGACATTAAATTTCTGAGGCCGTCAGACTGGGTCGTGGAATGTGGGACCGGTACACACGGTATGGTCTACATTTGAGCATGCTGGGGTAATTATCCTCACAGAGAGACTGGCTAGGGCTGTTGGAGGGAGTGTAAACTCGGCGAAAGTGAGGATTGCAGATGCTGGAGATTAGAGTTGAGTGTGTGGTGCTGGAAAAGTACAGCAGGTCAGGCAGCATCTGAAGAGCAGGAAAATCAACATTTTGGGCAAAAGCCCTTCATCAGGAATGAGGCTGGGAGCCTCTGGAGTGGGGAGATGAATGGTAGAGGGGTGGAGCTGGGGCGGGTAGCTGAGAGCCCAATAGGTGAATGGAGCTAGGGGCAATGGTGATAGGTTGGAGGGGAGGGTGCAGAGGATAGGTGGGAAGGAAGCTGGACAGGTGGGACAGGTCATGAGGGCAGTGCTGAGCTGGAAAGTTGGAACTGGGGTAAGGTGGGGGAGGGGAAATGAGGAAACTGGTGAAATCCACATCGATGCCATGGGGTTGGAGGGTCCTGAGGCGGAAGATGAGGCATTCTTTCTTCAGGCACGATGGTAAGGGAGTGGCGATGGACGAGGCCCAGGACTTGAATGGCCTCAGTGGAGTGGATACAGTAAATGACATGTGTGGAAGTGCAGGTGAAACTTTGATGGATGTGGAAAGCTCCTTTGGGGCTTTGGACAGAGGTGAGGGGGGAAGATGTGGGCACAGGCTTGGCAATTCCTGCGGTGACAGGGGAAGGTGCCAGGAGAGGGTGGGTGGGCTGTTGGGGGTCATGGACCTGACAAGGTAGTCGCGGAGGGAATGGTCTTTGCAGAAAGCAGATGGGATGAGGAGGAAAATATATTCCAGGTGGCCGAGTCCGTTTGAAGGTGGCAGAAATGGCAGAGGATGATGCGGCTTATGCGGAGGTTGGTAGGGTGGAAGGTGAGGACCTGGGGGAGGTGAATCTGTCCTTGTTGCGGTTGGAGGAGTGGGATTCAAGGGTGGAGGTGCGGGATGTGGATGAGATGCGCTGGAGGGCATCAACAACCATATGGAAGGGAAACTGCGGTCTTTAAAGGAGGAGGCCACTTGATGTTTTCTGTGGTGGAACTGGTCCCCCTGGGAGCAGATGCAGCGGAGGTGGAGTAATTGAGAATAAGGGAAAGCATTTTTGCAGGAGGCAGGGTGGGAGGAGGTATAATCCAGGTAGCTGTGGGAGTCAGTGGGTTTGTAGAAAATGTCAGTGATGAATTGGTCACCTTTGATGGAGATGGAGAGGTCCAGAAGGGGAGGGAGGTGTCAGAGATGGTCCAGCTGAATTTAAGGTTGGGGTTGAATGTGTTGGTGAAGTTGATGAACTGTTCAACCTTCTCGCGGGAGCACGAGGTGGCGCCGATGCAGTCATCAATGTAGTGGAAGAAGAGATGGGGAGTGGTGCTAGTGTAACTGCAGAAGATAGACTGTACCACGTAACTGACAAAGAGGCAGGCATAGCTGGGGCCCATGCAGGTGTCCATGGGTACCCCTTTTGGCTGGAGGATGTGGGAGGATTCGAAGGAGAAATTGTTGAGGGTGAGGACCAGTTCAGCCAAATGAGAGTGTCGGTGGAAGAGTACTGGTGGAGACATCGGGGGAGGAAGAAACGGAGGGCTTGAAGATTCTGGTCATGGCGGATGAAGGTGTAGAGGGACTGGATGTCCATGGTGAAGATGAGGCGTTGGGGCCCAGGGAAACGGAAGTCTTGGAGGAGGTGGAGGGCATGGGTGGTCTTCTAAGCATAGATAGGAAGTATCTGGACCAGGGTAGATAGGACAGTATCAAGAGATGTGGAGATGAACTCAGTGGGGAAGGAGCTAGCTGTGATGGTGAATCAGCTGGGGTAGTCAGGCTTGTGGATCTTGGGTAGGAGGTAGAACTGGACAGTGCAGGGTTCCTGAACTATGTGATTGGATTCTGTGGGTGGGAGATCCCCTGAGGTGATGAGGTTGTGTACAGTCTGGGAGATGACGGTTTGGTGATGGGGCATGAGGTTGTGGTCGAGGGGGCAGTAGGAGGAGGTGACTTCAGGTTGGCACCTGGCTTCAGCGGTGTAGAGGTTAGTGTGCCAAACTACCACTACACCCCCCTTTGTCCACTGGTTTGATGCTGAGATTGTGGTTGGAGCAGAGAGAGTGGGGGCTGTTCGGGGGGAAGGGAACCAGAGGGCTGATTGAGGTAGGGCCAATTCAAGGCAGGAAGTGAGAGGCAGAAAATTGGTATGTTTGAAAGACAGAAGCAGCACAGTAATTTGGCAGGTCTACAGGTTCATCTGTAACTACAATGGGCATGCAAATAAACCCTGTGAGCTGAGAAACAAAACAGACATTGTTGGAAAAACTCAACAGGTTTGATAGCTTTTGTGGAGAGAAAGCAGAGTTAATGTTTCAGGTAGAGTTAACCCTCCTTCAAAACAATGAGCCGAGGACAGACAGACAGAAATGGGAATGTGTTATCATTGACATAATGGAAACTTGGCTTAAAAGAATATCCCTGGATATAGAGGATTTTGAGGCAGAATAATGGGGGACAATAAAAAAAGGTGGTGCTGTAGCAGATATTTTTCATTAACCTGTTCCGTTATGACACACTTCTGGAGCAGATGGGGCTTGAACCTAGGCCTCCTGGCTCAGACAAAGGAACTCTAGCCCTGTGCCACAAGTCGCCCTTGGAGATGTAGCATTCTTGATGAGGAAATCGATTACAGCTGTGAACTATCAAATTAGTCCATATAGGTTGACCTCAGAAATAAAACAAAAGGGGTACCCATGCTACTCAACGTGTACTACAGACCCCCAAATAGTGGGAGGAGGTGGAAGAACATATATAAAAAATAGATACAAATCACCTATTCTAATATCAACTGGGACATGAACATCATGAAAGGACCACAGGGCACAAAATTCTTGAACAGCATTCAAAAGAATTTTTGTAATTAGCATGTAACCAACCCAAATATAAAAAGGTACAATTTTAGTTTTATTTTTAGGAAAGAAGGCTGGACAAGTCAAAGAAGGAGCAGTGGGTCTCCATTTTGAAGACTGGAATCATATTACAGTTAGATTTCGCATCATGATAGAAAAGGCCAAAGACAGAATGGGAATAAAAATTCTCAATAGGGAGAAAACATATTTTGCAAAGCTGAGGGGTGATCTGGCGAAGATGAACTAGATACAAGCACTTGAAGGAAAATTAATGGGAGGCATTCAAGGTTCTTCAAGCACAGTGCACACATGACATACGAGGAACGTTTGAGGACTCTGGGATTTGTACTCGATGGAGTTTAGAAGGATGGGGGGGGGTCTCTAATGTTGGGAAGGTGTTTCCATTGATAGAAGAGACTAGGACCCAAGATCATAGCCTTAGAGTAAAGGGAAGACCCTTTAGAACAGAGAGAAGGAGAAACTTCTTCAGCCAGAGAGCGGTGAATCAGAAAGCTGTGGTGGCCAGGTCACTGAATATATTTAAGATGGAGATAGATAGGTTTTTGATTGTCAAGGGGATCAAGGGTTATGGGGAGAAAGTGTGAGAATGGGGTTGAGAAATGTATTAGCCATGATCGAATGGCACAGCAGACTTGATGGGCTAAATGGCCTAATCTCTGCTCCTATGTTGTTATGATCCCTAAAATGTACTGTATTTCCAAATCTATAGCTCCCTCCATATCCAGAATATAGGGTAAGATAAAGTTGAAAACGAAAGCTTATAGCAGTTATTGAAAAAGCCTCGTATTGTAGAAAAGCCTAGATGTGTGTAGAAAGTACAGGGGTGAATTAAAAATAAATTAGGAAAGCAAAGAGAAAAATGACAAAATATCAGCAGATAAACTCAAGGAAATCTCAAAGATTGTTTCAGTATATTAAGAGCGAAAAGATAACTAAAGAAAGTGTAAAAGATGTAACTTGAGGATGGCTGCAAAAAGGTGAGATCTGGATTCTTTATTCACATTTTGTCCATCTTAACAAAGGCAACATACGATGGAGAAATTCTAGTTAAAGAGAAATGTGAAATATTAGCAGAATCTGAGATGTACTGGGGAGACTGACATCCTTGAGGATGGATAAATCCCCCGGCTGAAAATATTGTATCCCTGGCTACTAGAGGAAATGAAGGATGAAATAATGGATGTTCGAGGATTATTTTTGAATCTTCACTAGATAGACAAGAGATACCAGACAGCTAAATGTCTGGGAAGAGTTTCAGCAGATTGTAAAACAGTAAATGTGACGTCACTGTTTAAAAAAGGCGGAAGACAAAAGACGGGGAATTATAGACTGGCTAGCTTAACTTCTATAACGGGGAAGATGCTTGAGTCTATTATCAAGGAAGAAATAGCAAGGAATCTAGGTAGAAATTGTCCCATTGGGCAAAGGCAGTATGGGTTCATAAAGGGCAGGTCATGCTTAACTAATCTTTTGGAATTCCATGAAGACATTATGAAAACAGTAGACAGTAGGGACCCAGTAGACGTGGTGTACCAGGATTTCCAAAAGTCCTTCTACAAGGTGCCCCACAAGAGGCTGCTGCATAAGATAAAGATTCATGGTGTTACGGGTAAAGTATTAGCATGGATAGAGGATTGGTTGACGAACAGGAAGCAATGAGTGGGGATAAATGAGTGCTATTCTGGCTGGCAATTAGTAACTAGTGGTGTGCCTCTGGGATCAGTGTTGGCACCTCAATTATTTATAACTACAGATGATTTGGAATGGGGGACCACGTGTAATATGTCAAAGTTTGCAGATGACAGTAGGAAGTGTGGCAGAGGACTGTGAAACCTCGCAGAGGAACATAGGTACTTCGTGAGTCGACAAAGTTCTGGCATGTGGAATACAATGTTAATAAATGTGAAGTCATTCATTTTGGTAGGAATAACAGTAAAAAGGAGTATTACTTGAATGGTAAGAAATTGCAGCATGCTGCTGTGCAGAGGGACCTGGGTCTCCTTGTGCATGAATCACAGAAGGTTGGTCTGCAGGTGCAATAGATAATTAAGAAGGCAAATGGAATTTTGTCCTTCATTGCTAAAGGGATTGAGTTTAAAAGCAACGAGGTTATGTTGCAGCTGTACAGGGTGCTGGTGAGGGCATATCTGGAGTACAGCATGCAGTTTTGACCTCGCTTGAGAAAGGATGTACTGGCACTAGAGGGGGTGTAGAGGAGGTTCACTAGGTTCATTCTGGAGTTGAGGGGGTTGGCTTATGAGGAGAAACTGAGTAGACTGGGATTATATTCATTGGAATTTAGAATAATGAGGAAGGATCTTACAGAAATATATAAAATTATGAAGGGAATAGATAAGATAGTAGTAAAGAGGATGTTTCCATTGGCAGGTGCAACTAGGACAAGAGGGCATAGCCTCAAAATTAGGGAGAGCAGATTTAGAACTGAATTGAGAGGGTTGTAAATCTATGGAATTCCCTGCCCAGTGAAGTAGTTGACACTACTTCAGTAAATGTTATTAAGGCTTAGATAGATATTTTTTGATCAATAAAGGTATTTAGGGTTATGGTGAAAGGCTGGGTAAATGGAGCGGAGGCCATAAAAGATCAACCATGATCTTATTGAATGGCAGAGCAGGCTTGAAGGGCCAGGTGGCCTACTCCTGTTCCTAGTTCTTACATTCTTCTGTTTATGAATATTGCACCATTGTTTACAAGATATACTGAGATACTGTAGGTCAAAGAATTAGAGGCTAGTCATTTTGATTTTGATAATGTACAACTTATTAGAAATCAATTCTGAGAGACAGGATAAACTGTCACCCAAAGTTACAGACCAAATCAGGGACAGGCAGCATGGTTTTGTGAAGTGAAGCTTTAACTAAGTTAGTGAATTTCTAAAAGAAGTAACAAGGAGGTACTTATGAAAGTAGTGCACTGGTAGCTGTCTATATGGATTTTAGTAACAATATGACAGACTGGTCAGAAAAGTAAAAGTCCATGGAGTGAAAGGGAATGGGGTAAAATGGATCCAAAATTGGCTCACCAATAGGAAACTAAGGATCATAAATTTTGCAAATGCAAAGCAATTTCCAGTGTAATTCTTCAGGGCTCAGTGCTCAGTCCCTTGTTGTTTGTTGCATATATTAGATCAGACTAGATTACTTATAGTATGGAAACAGGCCCTTCGGCCCAACAAGACCCTCCAAAGAGCAACCCACCCAGACCCATTCTCCTACATTTACCCCTTCACCTAACTCTATGGGCAATTTAGTATGGCCAACTCACCTAACCTGCACATTTTTGGACTGTGGGAGGAAAGTGGAGCACCCGGAGGAAACCCACGCAAACACAGGAAGAATGTGCAAACTCCAAAATTATTTAGACTTAAAAGTTAGAGCATTACTGGAAAAGCTGCAGATGACAAACTGGTCAGATAGCTGGTCATGAAGAGGATGGCTGAAAGGTGACCCGATTAAAACATAAATGTTTCTTCGGGGTCTGGACAGTGTAGATGTGGAAAGGTTACTTCCCCACTGTGGGGGAGCCTAGGAGCAGAGGGCATAATCTCAGACTAAGGATTCATCCCTTGAGAACAAAGATGAGCAGGATTTCCTTCTCTCAAATCATAGTCGATCTATGAAATTCACTGCAGAGGGCTGTCAAGATGGGATGATAAGTATAATCATGGATTTTCAATCAGTAAGACAATTGGCAGTTATGGAAAAAAGGCAAGAACATGGAGTTGGTCAGGTTAGCCAAGATCTCTTTGAATGGTAGAGCACACTCAAAAGGGCCAAATAGCTTACTTCTGCTCCTACATCCTATGCTAATCCCACATTGATACTGATAGTTTAGATGAGGGAGTGAGAAAGAGGCCAAATGTAATTCAATTTGGAGAAATGTGAGGTAATATATTCGGGGAGGGCAAACAAAACTCGGGATTATGCGACAAACAGGAGGATACTTAGAGGGAGTGAGAGACCTTGGAATGTATGTTCACAGGTCCTGGAATGTGGCAGGTCAGATGGATAAGTGGTAAAGAGAGCATGTGGAATGCTTTCCTCTCTTGCAATAGGTACTGAATACAAAAACAGAGATGTACTGCTGGACAAAACGTTGTTTAGGCCATAGCTCAAATTTTGTGTACAGTTCTGCTCACATTTTACTGGATTAACATAATTATAGTGGAGACAGTAAGTTAGGAAGATACAAGAATGTTGCCAGGCCATGAAAATTGCAGGTATGAGGAAAGAATGGTTAGGCTAGGGCTGTATTACTGATAACAGAGGAGACTCACCGATGACTTAAATTGAGATGCACGAAATATCAAGGAACTTTGATGGACTGGTTAGAGAAGCTTGGGTGCCCCGAACAGAGAAATCATGAACCAGGTAGCCCAGATTTAAGATGACCATTAGAAGGATTAGAGGGGACATGAAGAAAACCTTTTTCACCCGGAGGTGAAGTGTGTCTGGAAATCATTCCCTGGTTCAGTGGCAGAGGTAGAAACTCTCAATTTACCTAAAAAAGGTACATAGAGTTGTATCTGAAGTGAACGTATTGAATCATTTAAGATTCTTAGGGGTTCTTGACATAAGATTCAACTCCATGTACCTTTTAAGTAAGACTCCTAACAATCTTATATTTTTCTAATATGAAGTGAAGTGATGTAGCTTGTAAGACTATGGACCAAGTTCTGGAAGATGGATTAGAATATTGCTCATCAATTTATGCTATTTCACTGAATAAACCATGAATAAACCTTTAGCATCCCAGGATTTGCATGTCAATTACCTGCACGATACAGAGACAAAAAGCTATCCTCGCCACCTGTGTTGAACTTGTTTATCTTCTTTTAAGTAATTTTGGTAGCTACTCAGCTGAGCCACATCTCAAAGGTCTGTATCTGACTAGGCAGAACAGCTCGGCGAACAGAACCACAACAACGAGCACCCGAGCTACAAACCTTCTCACGGCAGAACAATCAACTGAACAGTGTAATGAGAATTTTGCTCTTGGCCTGAGCTTCATCTGACTTTGAATGGTTTGATACTCAGCCTTAAAACCTTATTTAGGAAAGCCTGCAATTCCCAACATACCATCTATCAGAGGAGAGCTAAATTCACGTGGTTATTTTACAAACAGGTGAGGCAGCACAAGACCAGCTTACATTTAAGAACTTTTCGTACTGAACAGCTGACTCCATGGTATTGCTGGAATAATCCAGTGTGTCCTTCCAGGAGTGCATGAGAAATGCTAGGCGTAGCTGTCGACCTACAAGCAAATAACATCAGTCACACCATGACAGCACAGAACCAGAGACACTAGATTGAGAAGTACAAGCCAGTTATGAAACAAAACTTTATAATTTCCTCAACAGCTACTCTTAGATTATTGAGAATTTTATGGGGAATTTAATGGTAGCTTACCGCATAATTTCAGCACATGACATATCATTCGTGAATAAATCAAATGTACCTGTAATGATACATTTGAGAAGAACCAGTACTGCCGACTGGCATTTTATTTGTTTCCTCAGCAACATCTTTCCTTCCAAAGACGGTATTTTATCACAATTTCAAGAGCCTTGCCACTGTGCCACTTTGCTCAACTAATCTTTTTTTTACATCACATTACATTACATTACAGTGCGAAAACAGGCCCTTCGGCCCAACAAGGCCACACCGCCCCACCGAAGCGCAACCCACCCATACCCCTACATTTACCCCTTACCTAACACTACGGGCAATTTAGCATGGCCAATTCACCTGACCAACACATCTTTGGACTGTGGGAGGAAACCGGAGCACCCGGAGGAAACCCACGCAGACACGGGGAGAATGTGCAAACTCCACACAGTCAGTCGCCTGAGGCGGGAATTGAACCCAGGTCTCTGGCGCTGTGAGGCAGCAGTGCTAACCACTGTGCCACCATGCCGCCCACTTTACACACAAGTCTTGACAGTAAATATTCACCAGCAACTTGAAAGCAACTGGAAGAAAGTCATTACACAATTTTTTTTATACGTAATCATGGGATCTGAGCTTCACTGATAAGAGCAACTTTAAGAAAGCACTGCTGAGTCATCCTTGAGAACTACTGCAGTTCATGTTTTGTAAAAACACCCACAGTGCTGTTAGGGAGTTCCAGAATGTTGACCCATCAACAATGAAGGAACTGGAAAGTAGGTTCAAGTCAGAATAGTGCATGAGTTGGAGGAGAATTTGCAGATGGTATTGCTCCTATGCACTTATATTAGCAAGTTTCAAAAATGTCAAAGTGCTGATCTATTACAAGGATGAACATGAGTTTGCTTGACTGGCACCAAATATCGTGACAAAGCACTTTAGCAAAACCGCATATAAAATTTCCCACACAGCCCTTAATAGCTCCCAATGTACCTGTCTTGAAGAGAAGGCTGGACAATTCTATTTGTTACTGGAGAGACTAAGTGAGTTACAGTGACTGAGACAATGGACATTGATTACCTGTATTTGCATTCAGTGCGTCTTTGATAGTTATAAAGTTTTTTAAAGATTTTGACATCTTGCAACCTGCTATGGTTAGGTGTCCAGTATGCAGGAAGTATCGAACCCAGTGATCATTTTCAAAATAAGCCTGTCAGGAGAAGGTGATGGGGCATTAAATTAAGAAATTTGTAACATAACAACTATAACTACACACCAAGGTATCATGCACAACCAATGCCCACAGCTACAATTTTCGATTCAACTTACACATCTTAGAAAGGGACTACATTGAAGCCAATACCACTTATACATTTTGTTTTCCTCATGATGACTTTTCAAAAATTTGGAATTTGCCCTCAAATTGATGAAGTGCAGTGCTACATAGTGGAGCACTCTCCTTACTGGCAACAAGAATTAGCATCAGGCATTCAGCTAAAGCCTAGGATTAGATTCAGGGTGATGCTATTCATACAAAGTACTCTCAGTTCAAATCGTATGCATACTGTAGTTCTTTCTATTTCGTCAGAATACAGCTTGGCTTCGAGCTCAGGCAAAAACCTTGAAGAACACCTGCATTATATTTTTACACAAGCAGTTATGTGGCTGTTATTCTCTGAAATTGTGAACTGATTCAGAAATGCTTTAAAACTGCCGAAAATTAATTCCATGTTGGGCCCTTCAAATATTGAAAAGTTTTTTTTTAAATAACACTATGTAATTGGTCTCCCTCATCATACCCAGGTGGCTCAGTCTGAAACAAAGTGGTTGATTCTGCTCACCAGAGCAACTGTAATACTTTAGTTCTGTACTTGCTTGATTCCATAGGGAAAAATCATGAGTTGGTGACTTTTTTTTAAATAAAGCAAGCGACAATGACAAAAGCTGTGACTGTACCTCAGACTGGGCCAATTCATTGTCATGATGAGGGAATCGTAGGTCAAATCCTCCACCGTGGATGTCCATGGATTCTCCAAGAATGCTGCCAGCCATTGCTGAACATTCGATATGCCAACCGGGGCGGCCCTGTCAAGATAGAGATGAGCAGGAAATTGGAAAAGAATCAACAATAAACATTAGAAATTGTTATTAACAATAATACATCAAATACACTTAAAAGATCATGCAACAGCAGGTTATAGTCCAACAGGTTTAGTTGGAGGCACTAGCTTTTGAAGCACTGCTTCTTCATCAGACAACCACCTGATGAAGCAGTGGTTCGAAAGCTAGTGACTCCAAATAAATCTGTGGGACTATAACCTGGTGTTGCATGATTTTTTTTTAGCTTTGTCCATCCCAGTCACACACCAGCTCCCCCAAATCATAGCAATACATGAATAGATGCTTACAGCGAGAAAGATTACTTGGGGAAGACAGATAAATGCAGGATTTGCCAGCCTAATAGCAGTGATGGGAAAATTTTAAAAACAATAATTTGTGACAAAACGAATCAGTACGTGGACTATGGGCTAATAAATAAAAAAGCAAGGGTGTTAAAGACAGATCATATGTAATAAATGGATAAAGAGTCAGAACAGTTTAATAATGACAGAACAGATAATGTTATATTTATGGACTTTCAATAGGATGTTGACAAATATTGCATAGCAGACTTATAAACAAAAATAAAGTCAATGGGATTTTAGTGACGGTGGCAGTGTGTATACAAAATTACATAAGCATAAGTGACATAAAGCAGAGAATGTGTTTCCCCTATGGTGACCACTAAACTACTGCTCTTGTTGGCACACATTAACTAGGCTTGATAATAATTTTAGCAATAAAAAAAAATCTCAAAGGTAATAAAATGCAAGGAAGACAGTAACACACTTCAAAGTGGACAGACTGACTAAAACAGATGGGCAAGATGATGTCAAGGGATTGTGGGGTCATGCATTCCATAGTAGCATAGTTAAAAATCTCACAACACCAGGTTATAGTCCAACAGGTTTAATCAGAAGCACACTAGCTTTCAGAGCGCTGCTCCTTCATCAGGTGGTAATGCACCTGATGAAGGAGCGGCGCTCTGAAAGCCAGTGTGCTTCCAATTAAACTTGTTGGACTATAACCTGGTGTTGTGTGATTTTTAACTTTGTACACCCCAGTCCAACACTGGCATCTCCAAATCATAGTAGCATAAGTAGTCATGGAGCCTTTATGCTAACAGCTGCAAGGTTCCTTTAACTTCTCATGTATTTTGAATGATGGGCATTGGCCTGTCTGGCTGGTCTTTGGAGGCCTGCTTTCTGCTCCAGAAACGCAAATGAAAAGGTAGGTGCTTGCACAGCAGATAGATTTTAATGCACAGAAATGTGAATTGATATATTTTGTTAAGAAGAAACAGCAGCAATATGAATTTCTTTGTACAATTTTAAAATTGAGTACAGTACAGAGAACTTGGATGCTGTACAAAAGAAACATTTGAAGGTGACAGAACAAGTTGAGAAAGCTTTGCAGAAACTTGAGGACACATTGGTTAGGTTTTATCTGGAGTAATGTGTTCTTTTTAAGGGTATCAAAATTGTTCAGTGATGTCAAGGTCTTGACAAGAATATGGAAGCTATTTATTGGAGCTTGCAGCAAGGGACTAGGAACTTTAATTATGTGGAGCAAAAATTTAAAAGTATATTCAATGCAGAAACTTCAAACCAGAAACTCATTTGATAGAATAATTGAAGATAAACTGTTTCCAATGACAGAATGATTGGTAACCAGAGGACACAGATTAAGTCAATAGGCAAAAAGACTGAAGACAAAGAATCTTTTGATGCAATGATCTGGTTGCAATGCTGAAAAAACTAGCAAGCAGGTTCACAGCAATTTTTGAATGAAACTGGGTAAATATTTGAAGGGATAATTTACAGGGCTGTGGGAAAGAGCAGGATAGTGGGATTAATTGGAGAGCGCTTTGGATAGAAAACACAATGCGCTCGATGACACTTTACTATGTTGTATTACTTTGTGTGCTAATCCTGGACAACTGTACTGAAACAGTTATAGAGGAGATGTGAAATGGACAGTACTATAACGTTTGGTGACATATTCTAGTCGGCTTTCCAGACCTGAACTGCGTGGACTGTTAGTCACCACACATGGGGTGGATTATTTGAAATGGCCTTAGAATTTAAATTCCTTTGTTAACGGAACTTTATTTTTAAAAATGTGGTTGGATTCTGCCATTCCATGTCTATCTCAACAATGTAACTGAGCAATGAAGGGTGCAGGATTGATGCTTTCTCCTCACCTTTCCCCAGGGCGAATCCCAAGATGGTTCTCCAGGCTTGGAGGCTTTCCACAGTGCAAAATCATTGGGAGAGTGCTTCTCACTTAGTCGATCAGCTGAAATACTAAGGTCACCTAAGAAGTCAAGAATATTTTCCCATCACATCCATTAGAAAGCAATTTGAATGGCTTCATTTTTTCCAAGTGTACTCCCCCATTCGCTACAAGTTGCTGACTTTTTTTGGAGTGGAGTTCCAAGTATGTTGCTTGGTTTTTAACAACCTCGGCAAATCGACCTATACATTATGTGTGAGCCATTTACCTGCAAGGCATCACAGGCAACAATCCTTTCCACTAACCTTGGACAGAACAAGTTTCCTGAAGGAATCATAGCACAGCAACTAACAGCTGGAGCGCTGGTTGATTTTTCTCCTTAGCCTGGAGACACTGAAATCATAATCCTAGTTGAGATTGCTTAACCCAGTCCGCACCACTAAGGCATCGGAGCAGCAGTAGGCCATTTACCCCTTTGAGTCCTCCTCCACCATATGATGAGATTGTGACTGATCCAATAATCCTCAACACTATTTTCCTGCTTTTACCAGAACCCAGACTCCCTCACTGAGTAAAAAAAAATTCTCGATTTCTGCCTTGAATATACTTAATGACCCAGCCTCAACAGCCCTCTGTGGTAAAGAATTTCTCAGATTAACCATCCTCAGAGAGATATTCCTCCTCGTGGGTCTTAAATGTGTGACCACTCATTCTGAGATTATGCTCTCTAGTCCTCAACTCTCATATTGGGGAAAACAACCTTTCCACATTTACCTTGTCAAATCATCTAAGAATCTTGTACATGTTTCCGTGCAGTATGACTCTATATCAGTAAGATCACCTCTCATTTGATATTTCAATAAGAGCAGTCCAATCAACTCAACCTCTCCTCATAAAACAGTACCTCCATACCTGGTATGAGCCTAGTGAATCTTCTTTGGACTGCCTCTAATGCCAATATGTTTTTCCATGGATAATGGGCTCAAAACTATTCACAGTATTCCACCTGTGGTCTGGCTAGTACCTTGTATAGTTTTAGACAATCTCTATCTTTTTATACTCCATTCCCTTTGCCTTATGCATTACCTACTGAACCCGGATGGTAGCTTTTCATGATGCGTGGACCAGGACTCCCAAATCCCTCTGTTTTATAGCTTTCTGCAGTCTTTCTCCATTTAAACAACATTCAGCTCCTCTATTCTTCATGCCAAATACAAAGCTTCACATATCCCCATTTTATATTCCATGTGCCAATGCTTTTGCCCACTCACTGTGCCTGTCTATGTTCCCTTGCAGACTGTGTCATCCTCACTGTTTGTCTTTCAACCTATTTTTATGTCAGCCACAAACTTAGCTACAGTACACTCACTTTCTACATCCAAATCATTAATACATATTGTAAGCAATTGTGGCTCCAGAATTTTCTGTGGCACACTACTGGCTACAGTTTACCATCCTGAAAATGTCCCCTTTTTCCCAACTCTGTTTTATATTAGTTAACCAATCCTCTATCCATGCTAATATTCTACCTCCAGGGCTATGGGCTCTTACCTTAAGTAGCCAAATGCAAGGTACCTTATCAAACGCTTTCTCAAAATCCACATATATTACATTCACTGCTTCCCCTTTATCCAAACTGTTTGTTACTTCTTCGAAGAATTCTAGTAATTTTATTAGGCATGATTGACCCTTCATGAAGACACCAAGGAGCAGGAGAATCGACGTTTCGGGCATGAGCCCTTCTTCATGCCTGAAACGTCGATTCTCCTGCTCCTTGGATGCTGCCTGACCTGCTGCGCTTTTCCAGCAAAACATTTTCAGTTCTGATCTCCAGCATCTGCAGTGTTCACTTTCTCCTTCATGAAGACATGCTAACTCTACTAGATCATATTTATGAACGGTCTGCTATTATAGCCTTTATAAAGAGGCTCTAACATCTTCCTGATAAGCTACCTGGCCTATAGCTTTTGGTTTTGTATCTTCTTCACTTTTTAAATACATGAAGAATCTGAAAGACTCTCAGGCACAATGAATTCTGCACTTACTCAGTGAATCACTGAAAACCAAGTCTTTCTTAAGACAAGGTTTGAAAACTGAAGCAGGATACAAAAACCACTGCAGTTTGTGTACCCAGAATTGTAAAATCACTTTAACATAGAACAATACAGCACAGAATAGGCCCTTTGGCTCTCGATGTTGCACTGACCTGCGAACTAATCTAAGACCATCACCTTACACTATCCCATCATCCATATGCTTATCCAAAAATTGTTTAAATGCCCCTAATGTGGCTGAGGTAACTACACTGGCAGGCAGGGCCTTCCACTCCCTTATCACTTTCTGAGTAAAAAGCCTGCCTCTGACATCTGTCTTAAATTTATCACCCCTCAATTTGCAGCTATGGCCCCTCGTACAAGCAGATGTCATTATCCTAGGAAAAAGACTTTCACTGTCCACCCTATCTAATCCTCTGATCATCTTGTATGTCTCTATTAAATCCCCTCTTAGCCTTCTTCTCTCCAATGAGAACAGACCCAAGTCCCTCAGCCTTTCCTCGTAAGACCTTCGTTCTAGACCAGACAACATCCTGGTAAATCTCCTCTACACCTTTTCCAATGCTTCCACATCCTTCCTGTAATGTGGCAGCCAAAACTGCACACAATACTCCAAGCAAGGTCGCACTAGTGTTTTGTACAGTTGCAGCATGACATCACAGCTCCAGAAGTCAATCCCTCTACTAATAAAACCAAACCACCATATGCCTTCTTATCAGCACTATCAACCTGGGTGGGAACTTTCAGGGAACTATGTACATGGACACCAAGATCCCTCTGCACATCCATACTACCAAGAATCTTTCCATTGACCCAGTATTCTGCCTTCCTATTATTCTTCCCAAAGTGAATCACTTCACATTTATCTATACTGAATTCCATTTTGCCATCTTTCAGCCTAATTCTGCAGTTTATCCAAGTCTCCCTGCAACCTGCAACATTCATCCACACTGTCCACCACTCCACCGACTTTAGTATCGTCTGCAAACTTACTAACCCATCCACCTATGCCTGCATCCAAGTCGTTTATAAAAATGACAAACAGCAGTGGTCCCAAAACATATCCTTGTGGCACACCACTATTAATCAGACTCCAGGCTGAATATTTTCCATCAACCATCACTAGTTGCATTCTTACAGAAAGCCAGTTTCTAATCCAAACTGCTAAATCATCCTCAATCCCATGCCTCTGCATTTTCTCCAAAAGCCTACCATGTGGAAGCTGAACAAAGGCTTTACTGAAGTCCATGTAAATCACGTCAACTGCCCTACCCTCATCCACACGGTCACCTTCTCAAAAAACTCAATGAGGTTTCTGAGACATGACCTGCTCTTGATTAATCCATGTTGACTATTTCCAATCAAATTGTTGCTTGCTAGATGATTATAAATCCTACTCTTATAATCCTTTCCAAAACTTTTCCTATAACAGACGTAAGGCTCACTGGTCTATAATTACCTGGGTCATCTCTATTGCCCTTCTTGAACAAGGGCACAACATTTGCAATCCTCCAGCCCTCAGGTATTAAACCTGTAGACAATGACGACTCAAAGATCAAGGCCAAAGGCTCAGCCATCTCCTCCCTAGCTTCTCAGAAAATTCTTGGAAAAATCCCATCAGGCCCAGTGGTCTTATCTACTTTCATACCTTCTAGAATTGATTTACAAACCTCAATCCTTTCAAGTCTAATAGCCCATAACTCAGTCTTCTCCCCTACAATATTGTCCTTTTCCTGAGTGAAAACAGATGAGAAATACTCATATAGCACCTCTCTGATCTCCACAGGGTCCACACACAACTTAGCACTTCTGTCTTTGACAGGCCCAATTCCTACCCTAGTCATCCTTTTATTCCTCACATATCTATAGAAAGCTTGATGGTTCTCCTTTATTCTACCTGCTAAAGACTGTTCATGTCCCCTCCTTGCTCTTCTTAACTCGCTCTTTAAATCATTCCTAGCTACTCTGTAACTCTCCATTGCCTCATCTGAACCATCACGCCTCAACGTCACATAAGCCTCCCTCTACCGCTTAACAAGAGAAAAAATTTATTTTGTAAACCACGGTTCCCTTACATTATCACTTCCTCCCTGCCTGTTAGGGACATATCTATCAAAGACATGCAATATCTGTTCCTTAAACCAGCTCCACATTTCGATTGTCCCCATTCCCTGCATTTTGCTGCCCCATTCTATGCCTCCTAAGTCTTGCCTAATCGCATTATAATTGCCCTTCCCCCATCTAGAACTCCTGCCCTGTGGCATGTACCTATCCCTTTCCATCACTAAACTAAACGTAACCGAACTGTGGTCACTCCAACTCCTTAAATTCCATCTTTTCCCAACTTTCATTTTCCATTCAAACTCAAAAACCTTTTTATCAAACAATATAATGTATTTTCATCTCCATTTTCCTGTGAAAGCCAAGAAACACTAGCGCCAATTTTGTTCTGCTATTGATTAGAACTGTAAGTCCCCAAATCCTAAATGAGCTCAGTCACGTTAGCAATCAGATTTCCTGTTATGCTGACTTTCCAGGTAATTCAGCAATTTTTTATGTCTTTTCCTCAGTTCTTAGTCCTAATTCTTACACGTGTTCATTCAGAATTGTATTTTCTGACTGCTGCCAAGGAACAATACACAACAGACCATCTTTAATGATTCATTGCTGCCTTTACGCTAGAAAAGGCTTTAAGGAAAAAAAAACCCTAATTCCAACAATGAAATCAGTCAGTCTCAAAACTATATAAAATTTTGTTAGCAAAAATAAAAAATGCATTGAATTGAAAAATGATTGTATTTTAAAAAACAATTCATTGATTATGAAGCACTTGGGGATTCTGAGAGGATTTAAAAAGCACGTAATACAACAAACCTCTTTCCTTCTAGCTTCAACTTAACCTCAATAGACTTACAGCTTGCTGTTATGTTTATAAGAATTATGGAAGCTTCTTACCATAGGTTTGTTCAAGCATCTGGAATTATCTTTGTGACTCCAAAGATTTTTAAATTTCACACAGTGCCAAGATTTTTCCTTGAAATATGAAAGGATCTGTGAACATTTATGCACCAATTGACCGAACAAATGTACCTTTGGTTAGAACTCTCACCTTCTCCTTCATGCAGTGCTTTCTGGTCTCCGACAGCCTCAGGCACCAATTTGGCATATGAATGCTTCTCACTGCTGTCAAATTTCACCGTGTCAAAATATACCGAACCGTTGGAGACATATCTGTGGGAGCATACACCATACAAATTATTAGGCACGAGAAAGGTAATGTTACTTTTCCCCAGGAGCTGATGCCCCCAAGACTGTATAATAACTCCTCAGTACAACCTACTCAAGCATAGTTCTCATCAGAAGTCCTACACCACATCTTTCCATTCCAAATGTCTTACCCTACACACGTGTATTGTCCTCCTAAGGTCTTTGTTTGGATAAATATCCCTCTTTCCCTTGTGCAATCTTTGTATTGGACAACTCATTATCCTTATGATTTGAATGCTCTGATTCTTCCACCATCAAGATTCCAATCAACACACGTTACAAATCAATTATTTCACCCACAGACATAGATTCTCATCAGTATGTGTGGCCAAGCAAACTCAGATCTTCAACAGCCAGGCCAATTTTCACTATTATCCCAGCTTATCTGCTCCTTCAATTTTTTTCTCCTTCCCCAACTTTCAGTGAGAAAAGAATCCTTCACTATATCCAGCTCCCTTACCAGCTCTAACCTCTCTGCAGCCAACAAAAATAATTTTGTAGATAATTTTGTACTGTGACTCATCTTTTTCTTGTTTTCTTGATGAGCATCTCCCCTATTTGCACCATCTTTTTCCATAAGCTCTCCTCCACTGTCAACTTACGTGCACTGTTGCATCCAATAATGTCCTCATTCTCCTATACAATGCTACAATGGTTGCAGCATGTCTGGTGGAAATTGATAACTTTTAATGCCGGATACTGCATATAGTGAAAACAACAGGTTGGTACACCAAGATCCCACTTCTACTTCTCAGTGGTGATAATTAGCAGTCCTTTTCCCTGTTGTTTGACAGATTACTGGACTACTATAGCACCTAACCATCTCTGCTGCCATCCTGACTTTGGATGTCATTGTTCACTCTGCGTTTGGCAACAAACTGAGCTTCACTGCATGCTTTTACCCAGCATTTATCATTGGGTGGCTCCTACTTCAACAAAAGTTGAAGCATCAGCCATTGCACACACCTCACTGGGTCCAGAACTATGTTACTGAAGTTAGCAAACAATTGTGATCTGGAAAAGAAAGACAACGTTTGTATAATGCCTATGCAAATATTATTCCCAGCTTTCACAGCCTTTTCAACTTTCTGACAAGCTTAACATTACATTGAGTATCTTATTATGTATATCCATTAATCTTCTGTAGCCCACCTCCAAAGTGTTCACCCAAGTTCTTTGCAGCCAAACTGGTGTGTAACCCCATGTTCTGGTAAACTGACACCTGCTGTATCTTCATTTTCTGTTCTGGTTGCAAGCCACTTATATCCGGGGTCTCACCAAGAATGGATCTTGCCTCTAGTCTATCCACTAAATTTCATGTAGCATCAAAACTTAAGCTGGTGAATGCAGCAATGGATGTTCCACTGATAGTGAGCACCATCTCGTTCATGGCACGACGGACATGTAACCATTCCTAATCCCTACCAGTTATATTCTTCTGCCTCCCATTTGGCATCACCTTGCTCTGTATCATGTGTGGAATTGTATCAACTACTGCATTGCCATTTGAGTGTTACAGCTGCCATAATAGGAGCAAGATGGGGAATCAGTGGTTAGCACTGCTGTCTCACAGCACCAAGGACCCAGGCTTGATTTCAGCCTCCGGTGTCTGTCTATGTGGAGTTTGCACATTCTCCCTGTGTCTGTCTGGGTTTCCCCCAGGTTTTCCCCTTGTCCAAAGATGTGTAGGTCAGGTAAATTGGCGATGCTAAATTGCCCATAGTATCCAGGATGTTCAGGCTAGGTGGATTAGCCATGAGAAATGCAGGGTTGCAGGGATAGGGTAGGTGGGCGGGGGATGTCCGAGTGGGACGCTCTTCAGAAGGTTGGTGTAGACATGATAGACCAAATGGCCTGCTTCAACAGTGTAGGGATTCTATAGTTTTAAGTGAATAGTTGGTAACATATGCAGCATGGCAGATGAGAGAGTGAGACTTGCTGCAATATTAAATACATGTGTGTGTGTGTGTATATATATAGTAAATATCCTCAATCTCTGCTTTTCTCTGATGGTAATTTCTGTTGAACCACACATACCCTTGATCTTTCTTAAAGCACATTGCCTGAAATTGAATACAATACTCTCTGTTCCTGCACATCCTTTAGAATTAAACTGTTTAGTTTATGGAACCTCCCCTCATATTTCCTATTAAAACGTTTGCGTTAAACTTTCTCCACCATATGCCCATCTACGACACCTGCCTATATCCTCCTGATGTCAGTTAGTATTCCTCTCATTGTCTACTACATTTACATTTGTATCATTTGCATATTTCAAAATTACAGCCTGTTCTCTCGATTCTGACTCATTGAAACAGGATGAAAAGAATTTCTCCAAATTCACTCCTTTATTCACTACCTCGGCCTGACTCCAAATGGAAAAGCACCTTGGGCTTTTTGTTCCGCAATGTAATCATAAATACATTTGAAAAGATCTATTTTAACAATATTATATCTTCTTCTTCACTATTTATCCAATCTGCTTTTGTAAACAGTTTTGTTTGCCTATGTAATGGTTCAAGTTCAATTCACTGTTTTACAGAAAGATGCAAATATGGACTGAATAAAGGTTGTCATCAAACTGTACCTACAATCACTTTTATTATTAGGTTTTATACATCATATACACATACATATAGAAGGTACTGTGTTAGCTGTCAGTGACAAATACGTACCCATAACCATTATCAACCACCTGCTTAACAAACTGCACAATCTCAGGAACATATTCACTCACTCGAGTTAAAACATCTGCAGGCAAAACCTATAGACAAACAAAAAAACTTAGAAAGTACTGTACTGCATGATGCATGAGTAGAGTATCTGTAACTTGAGCTTTAGAATAGAGTGAAAGGAAAACATTATACCATGGGCATGAGGAGCAGGGTATTCCAGAACAGATACTGTACAGCACTTACAGTGGTCATAGGGGTCCAAAAGGGATAGTAGAAGAAAACGTTACCAAAGTGAAGATAAAATAGAATAAATCAATCTATTATACATAAATCAAATTTGAATATTTTAAAACACAGTGTAAAAATATAATTCCATAAATCCCAAAGTACACCAGTCACTGTACATGTACAGACAAAACTGACTACTCTATCACCTTACAGAGTTGGACTGCGGCTTCTATCCCAGTCTTGAGAAGTGGATTGCTTCTTCCTAGAGCCATCATACAATGGAGCTTAATCTTTCTCAGCTTCAAATCACCCTTCAGCATTTAATTAACACTTCTGGTGCTGAACTCTTAGTAAACTCCTTATACCAAGGTAATCTATTTTTACTAATTCTAAACTATTTTCTCACTTTTTCAGGAGCAACTGCTTCCATATCCAGCTCTAAGCAAGAACCTTGCAGAACTGCCCAGACTGAAACACAAAAAACCCTTTCTTCCAAGTTATGGTTGACTGACCTAATCCAAAGAAGAATTAAAAAGAACAATTCCTGACCTTCTAAATTGAAGCCTCATACATGACTGTTTACTTTATTCACCGGTGAAATCTTCCCAATATAAACAAATGAATTATTAATCTCTGGGAAGTACTTCTCTCACACTGCTTTAAAATAAATCACCATGGCTACACAAATACTTGCAGGTTAATCATTAGACACACAGAAACCCATATGCCACTCGTTCACATTCAAAAATCCAAACTCAAAAACGTGATATTAAAATATACATAAATCACAGACCTTACATTAAACCTTTAATAAAATAAAACATCCCAAAACACTTCACAGCAACATTATAAAACAAATATAGCACACAGGATGAAATTAGATCTGATAACCAACCACATGGTCAAAAAGATTGGTTGTAACATGTGTCTTCAAGGGGGAAAGTGGGGTAGGGTCAGAAAAGGGTGTGGGAATGGCATTTCAATCCTTGGGGTTAGACAATTGAGTGGTTTGACATCTGACAGTTACATAGCGACAATGAATGATTTGAGACTTGTCCATTGTGATAAAGTATTGATTGATTTTTAAACCGGCTTTCGATTAAAGAACAATATATCCTAATGTCCGAAGTAAATTGTAACAATTTACCACTACTAAAATAATTATAATTACTTACATTAAGTGCATCCATGTCTTTGTGATATTCTCCCTCCCAGTACTTGGGAAGAGTAGAAAAGATGGAATTGTCAGTCACCTGACTACCAAATTGAACATCCAGCCAATCAGACAACATATCCTTTGAATCATCCAACAGCAACTGTAAAAGAATACGATTAGACAATCATGATAGTTAAGCAAAACTGCATGATTATGCATAACATACAAATCAATACAGACTGCACTGTTATGGTAGAAGGCAAAAGTCATATTGTACTTTCGGTATAGTTCTGGTTATCTTCAAGTTTGAAGACAACACAAAACCAAGTGGCAAAAAGCTATGTCCTTATAATAGCTGGGTTGTGCAGTGTACAGGAGACAATCATGAATTTAGAAACATGCTCCAGTGAGCATTATAGGTATCCTCAATGCTGAATGACTCATTCTGTTGAACTGTTGTTTCAGAACGCAGATAGTTTGCTCCACAACACTGTGGTGAAAGTGTAGCTCTTTTCGTATGCAAACTGCAGTTGAATTGTGGAGGAGTGTCATGTAGTACATGTAGAGAGGACACACTGATCAGTAAGCAACTTCCTATTGCAGTGATTTAAATATGGTATGATTAGATGACTGGTCTGGGACAAAAGAATCAAGGTTGCTGTCAAGGAATTGAGCAAAATGATGCTTTGCAGATGTCTGGGTCCCACCTATATATGAAACAAGTGGTGTCTGATGTTGTTTCAGTATCTCTCTTTGTTAACCTGTGACATGTGCAAAGTCATGTTGTCTCTCCCCCTTCCCTCGAGAACCTCTGCCACCTCCCTGATACACAGTGAACTGCAAAATGTTGCAATGTCACTGGTTCCTGGTCAAAAGCATGCAGAGGCATAGAATTGAGGACCAAGGTGATCTTCACAATTACTGGTAACAAGCTCCTTAACCTTTTGTGGCTGCAGGTCGGGTTGAAGAATACATAGCTCATGGTACACGTCCTTAGAGAGAGAGAGAGAGAGAGAGACAGAGACAGAGAGACAGACAGAAATGGGCAGAGACAGAGAGAGACACTATACAAAAACAGAAATTGTCAGAAAAGCTCATCAGGTCTGGCAGCATGTGTGAAGAGAAATCAGTGTTAACGGTTCAGGTCCAGTGACCATTCTTTAGAACTGATGGTAACTAGGAAAAAGTTACCTTTTATGCAGAAGATAGGGTTGGGATAGGGATGGAGTAAACGACTGGTGGAGATAATGCTCAAAGAGAGAGAACGTTGGATAGACAAAGGAATAAGTAACAGGGAGAAAGTGAGGACTGCGGATGCTGGAGAACAGAGTCAAAGAGATTGGTGTTGGAAAAGCACTGCCGGTCAGGCAGCATCCGAGGAGCAGGAGAATGTCAGCCTAGGAGAATGAATAGCTACTAATGGGGACTAATAGTGGCTGACAACGGGTACTGTGTAATCACAGACCACGTGATGACAATACCTGGTGTATGGGGGCTGAGATGAGGACATGGGAGGGTGTGCCTCAAGCCTTAAATTGTTGAACTTGATACTGAAATGGGGGAGTTTGGAAGTGAAGGAGACGAGGACCAGGGTGTCCCGGAGGGAACGGTCCCTATGGAAGGCTGACAAGGGAGGGAAAGGCAATATGTATCTGATGATGGCATCTCACTGAGAATGACTGAAATGGCAGCTAATGTTTCTCTAGATGTGGATGCTGTACACATGGCAGGTGAGGTTGAGGGGAGCCTGTCAGTATTGTAGGAGGGAAGTTGAGGGTGTTGAGGGCTGAAGTGCAAGAGATGGGTCACACTCAACTGAAAGCCTGTCAACTATGATGCTGGGCATCCTTGTTTGAGGATGAAGGTGGACATTTCAGAAGCCCCATTGTTGAAGTTGGAATAATCAGAACAGATGCAATGGAGACGTAGGAGGGAGAATGGAATCTAGGTAAATGGAATCTCTTTAGTGTGAACATAGGAGGTATAGTTAGTAAGGTTGCAGATGAGACTCAAAATTGGAGGCTTAGTGGACGGCAAAGAAGGTTACCTCAGATTACAATGGGATCTTGATCAGATGGGTCAATGGACCAAGGTGTGTGAGATGGAGTTTAATTTAGATAAATGTGAGGTGCTGCGAAAAGACCTTGGAGTGCAGGTTCGTAGTTCCATGAAAATGGAGTCGCAAGTAGATAGGATAGTGAAGAAGACATTTGGTATGCTTTCCTTTATTGGTCAGAGTATTGAGTATAGGAGTGACAAAGTCATGTTGCAGTTGTACAGTACATTGGTTAGGCCATTTTTGGAATATTATGTGCAATTCTGGTCTCCCTCCTATAGGAAAGGTGTTGTGAAACTTGAAAGGGTTCAAAAAAGATTTACAAGGATGTTGCCCGAGTTGGATGGTTTGAGCTGTAGGAAGAGGCTGAATAGGCAGGCGATGTTTTCCCTGGAGCATTGCAGGGGACCTTACAGAGGTTTATAAAATTATGACAGACATGGATTGGGTAAATAGACAAGGTCTTTTCCCTGGTTTGGGGGAGTCTAGAACTAGAGGGCATAGGTTTAGGGTCAAAGGGGAAATATTTAAAAGGGACCTAAGGGGCAACTTTTTCACGCCAAGGCTGGTGCACGTATGGAATGAGCTGCCAGAAGTGATGGAGGAGGCTGGTACATTTACAACATTTAAAAGACATCTGGATGGGTATATGAATAAGAAGGGTTGAGAGGGCCCTTTGCTAGGCCAAGTGCTAGCAAATGGGACTAGATTAATATAGGATATCTGGTTGGCATGATTGAATTGGACTGAAGGGTCTGTTTCCATGCAATACATCTCTATGAGCCTCTGTATAGTCAAGGTAATGGTGGGAATCAATCAGTTCATAGTGGTTATTGGTGGCCAGCTTCTCCCTGGAAATGGAAACAGATGTCGAGGAAGAGAAGGGAGGAGTCAAAGAAGGGCTAGGTGAAGGTGGGAGTGGGGTGGAAATTGGAAGCAAAATTGATAAACGTTTGCAATTCTGGACAAGACAGGGAAGCAGCACTGATGGTATCATTGATATGCCAGTGTAAGAGTTCTGGGTGGGGGCTAGAAAAAGACTGGAACAAAGAATATTCCAAATACCCCACAAAGACACAAGCATAACTGGGATCCATGTAGGTCCCCCTGGTCACCCATTTGACCTGAAGAAAGTGAGAGGAGTTAGAAGAGCAGTTGTTCAGGGTGAGGACAAACTCGGCCACATGGATAAGGATGGTGTAGAAGGGGATGGTTCAGGCCTTTTTATCAGGAGCGAGTGGAGAGCCCTGATACCATCTGGACGTGTCAAGAGACTGTATGTCTATCGTAAAGGGAAGGCGGTTGGAATTTGCAAACTGGAAACTCTGAAACAGATGCAAAGCATCAAAGGAATCAGGAATGTAAATAGGAAGGGGTTGGACAAGGGAAGAATAAAAATCGAGTCAAGGTAAGGAGAGATGAGTTTTATGGGGCAGGAGCAGGCAGAAACAGAGTGCACGGGCAGTTCTGTTTATAGATTTTGGGAAGGAGGTAGAAGCAGGGTGTACTGGATTGGGAGACTATAAGCTTGGAAGCAGTTGGGTGGGTGGGGGGAAACCAGATGAAATGAGGTTAGTGACCACAATGGACATAATGACCTGATATTCCAAGGCAGGGTCATTGTAGGAGGAGGTATCTGAGAGCTGGTGCTCAGCCTCTGCAATGTTGAGTTCAGTCCACCAGATAGTAACAGTACCACCCTGGTCAGTAGGCTTAATTACAAAGTCCAAGTTGGATCTGAGAGCACGGAGTGCAGGAGGCTTATGGGGAGATAAGTTGGAATGGGTGAGGAGGGGGCGGGGGCAGAGAAATTAAGAAACAGAGAAGATATGCTTTCCATCAGCATGCTGTAGATATTTTGTTCTCTATGTCATTCTAGGTACTTATGGATGCAGCAACCTTTGTTTTAACCAGAACCTGAGGAACTGGCCCTCTTCATATGTAAGTTACATACCTCAAACACAAAAAGTTTGGTATATTATCACTCTATTAGAGTAGTCAGTTCAGGGTGTGAAGGCTCTCTGCTAGTAACTTCTATTTAAGTCAATAAGTGACATATGCTGGAAATAAAGTGAAACAGTGATGTTATACCCCTGCATTACATTGCTATTACTTACTGTGTATATTTACATTGATTATATGGGCCTCTTGATCAACCAGAATATTTGGACAACTGGCACATTCCTGGTCCTGTAGGCATTGGTTTAGAAAAGAAATTGCTGTTGCTATGCAAAATGTCCTTAACTCAAACAATTATTGGTGCCGTTCAGTCTACCTAGCAGCTATTTCTGATTTTTCAATCATTCCTTTTCTATTCTCAACATATTAGTAAACTGTGAACCTTGACCTTAACAGAGTTGTCTAAATGTAGAAACATATGTGAATCAAGTTTATGAATAATAAAGGGCCTAAGTGGTGTTGAGGCTCTGAAGTCATTAAATCTGCCTCATCCACTAGCTTAATTTAACAATTCACTATTCTACTCTGTGTCTCAACTTTCAAACAATGACAAATAATCATCTCCTTGGTTGTGCCATACCTTAGCCCGTTTGGTAATCTCCCCGTTGGAAAGTGCTTGTTGCATCGCCTCTTCCAGGGATTTCAGGGATGACTCAACTGCTTGGTTGACTTTCTGCAGCATCTGCTTCTTGTCTGGGTCAGTGGTTTCAGCAAATTTCACAGAGAAAGACTAGAATATGGGAAGCAAGGATATAAGTAACAATTTAAAGCAGGATATGATTTTAATTATCATGTCATCAACAATAGATAAAGTACAACAAAAATCAGATTTTTGGTGTCTGTCTCTAATCCCATTCCAAAGAAGTAAAAAAAAACAAATCATGTATTCATCCAGGTAATAGGTGACAGCTCTGGGAGTTATAGATTATTTATTTGTTATAGTATTAGTATTGTTAAGATGGGATTTGGACATGGCAAATAAAGCACAATCTGGATTAGTGGTGCTGGAAGAGCACAGCAGTTCAGGCAGCATCCGTGGAGCAGTAAAATCACAATGTCTTATTTTCCCAGTCACTCTTCTTCTACCCCAACTTGATCCAAATGACCTGGTATATCCTGTCTAAACTTCCCAACTCCCATCAAAGAACTAAGCCACCATCAAAATTGGATTGAACCTGTATCTGCCACAGCCACTTCATAAATTGATGAACTTGTGCAACTGGAATCAGAGTTCCACACTTTTAAACAATTTAGTGTTCACAAATTGTCACGAGAGGTGAGCCAATATGTTAAAATAAAGGTTAAAAGGAATATCTGAATGTTGGAACTGAGCTACATAATATGACAACATCTCATGCAGGTAAAATTAAACACTCTTCAAGCTTACAAGTGCTTGATTATTTGTCTTAACTGGGAGTTCTGCTGAGATTGTGCACAATCTTGTGCTGAAACAAGGTCAGAAATATCTAATAAAGACAGTGTGTAACAAAGTCAAATAGACCAGCATTTAATCCTGCGTAACCTAATCTCACGTAGGATAGCTGAAGGGTTGACATTAATCTCAGCCTCCTTGGCTAGCAAATATTGAAAATAAAACTAGTTCCTGAAGACTACCCAATGACCAGAGTCAGGAACTGTGTACTTTTGTACCTTGAAGAGCAGGATTGGAATCAACTGTTTCGCCAGAGTGGAATATTTTGATGGCGATCACTGTTTAAATTTACAAGAGTATAAAGCAGTACGAAAATAAGGTGGACTAAGTGCAACAGAGTGTAAGCAACATCGTGAAACAGGGAATCAGCACATTGAGAGGAGGTGGAAACAAAAAAGAGAACTGAAATGATCTGAGAGAGAGCGTTGTTGAATCATCAATGTGGTTCACAATCTTGACACGAGGTGATAAAGAGCGCACAAAAATCTTTCTTTCTTTCTTTCTCATTTGGTGAAGAAGTTGGACAAAACAAATCAGTTAATTCTGCCTTGCAACCAACACCAAAGAGAGTAAAGAGTTAAATACAACTTTGTCTGATATTCCTTTGATCTGATAGTGTGCTCTCACTGAGATTCACAGACAACATCAACAGGGATATAACAAAAAGGAAAAATCTGGGGAAGAACATGGTTTCGTAGTATTGTAAATATTGTAAAAAGGTTAAATTATGGCGTGATGTACCTCAGTAACCAGGTTTAAAAAAAAGTATGGGGCAATCATTTTTCGGTATAGAATGTAGAAGCAACTTCAATATTATGGTACCTTCAGAGCCTCACTGATGTCCTGTAGAAGTTGTATAGGAGGCAAAGTTTTCTCTTTGTACTGTTCAAATAGGTGATTCTGTCGAGCTCGCTTGATAATCTGTGCGAAAAAAAACCAGCTTCTACATCAGTAAAGCAGCATAATGGAGAGAAAGTGAGTACAAACCACATACAAGTTCAGGAGAGAATATATCACCACACCATTGACCAGGAGAGACAGACATAAATCCAGCACAATATTATTCCAATGTACTATGGGAGCAGTAACCAACCAACAAAGTATAATTTGCAATCACACTTATAGTACAGTTGAAACTCTAATATTTTTGGGAATATGAAGCTTTAAAGTAATTTCCTGAAAGACATCAGAAAATCTCGCATTTCGACCTGCACATGGAAGGATATGAAGAGACTGGCAATAAACTTCATCTAACATCTGTATAGATACTTAAGAGGAGACAGAAAAAAATACATGCTAAAATTCACGAATGAATATTTTACACTGACTGTAAAAGTATCAAGTTCTCACAGTGACATTAATTATCCCAATTACATAGATAGCCACTAGGGATTCAAATCAGAAGACAGAAAGTACACATTCAGACAAGGCAAGCTGTTTGTTTCTTTATATTTCATTAGTGGATGTGAGTAATTTGTTTCCCATCTCCTATTACCTCTGTGAAGGTGATGATGGGCTACCTTTTTAAATACAGCAATCCATATGGTGTAGGCACACGTGCGCACACACACACAGACACAATTGTTAGGAAGTTCCAGGCCTTTG
Organism: Chiloscyllium plagiosum; assembly: GCF_037043375.1. Classification (NCBI taxonomy): domain Eukaryota; kingdom Metazoa; phylum Chordata; class Chondrichthyes; order Orectolobiformes; family Hemiscylliidae; genus Chiloscyllium; species Chiloscyllium plagiosum. The sequence continues at coordinate 56,932,692 of NW_028270156.1, forward strand.
AACAGACATTTTGACTTGAATCTTACAGAATCTACAAGAAAAATCAACTAATCCCCATGCAGGATATTCTACTTAATGCAACTGTAATAAACTTACAAGTGAAGGAATAAATATACAATTCCAAGTCAAGATAGTGTATGGCTTAAAAGGGAAGTGTCGGATATAGATCTTCAAAAAGACAGTGAGGAGTTGAAGACTGCCCATTAGTTAATAGGTGAAATAGCACAACAGCAATCATGCCTCCATACCGTCATGGGAACACGAGGAAAACCAGAACTGCTACATTCCAAAAATCCGTAAATTCTGCACGGAGCCCAAAGAGAAGTTTCAAACAACCTTTTTCCTACTTGAGGTACCCTCCTTCAGACAGTATAATGATACATCTCAAACAGTTCTCTGGCATGTGGAATCCTCCTAACAGTGCTTTGTCTTTAGATTTGGTGCACAGCTTAAATAGAGTCAATCATTACAGGTCTATTGAATCATGCCAAAGAATTGCCCAAGACACTGCATGTAAGCAATTTTATTCAACTAATTCATGCCAGTGTATGTGCTCCTGTCATGCTAAATGAAGATGTCATATTCTTAACTTTTAAGATATGAAATTTATGCAATGTATACTTTTATGTTTTGGAATGTACTTCTAGATATTTTATGAATAAAGAATATTTTTGTCAAAAAAGTCTGTGAAATGCCTTTTTACCCCTTTCCCTTGAGTTGTATATCTCAACAGAATATATTTTATAAATACTAAGTTTATTACAATTATATGATTCTACATGGGGATTAGTTAAGTTTTCATACAAATTCTCTAAGATTCAAATCAAAATACCTTGCAATGTACTATTTATCTTTTTACAATTTATTGAATAAAGGTTATTATAGATTCATAGAAATGTACAGCATGGAAACAGACCCTTCAGTCCAACTCATCCATGCTCACCAAATATTCTACATTAATCGAGTCCCATTTGCCAGCACCTAGCCTCTATCACTCTAAACCCTTCCTATTCATATACCTACCCAGGTGTTTTAAATGTTGTAATTATACCAGCCTCCAGCACCTCCTCTGGCAGCTCATTCCGTACATGCACCAGCCTCTGTGTGAAAAAAGTGCTTTCTAGTTTTGGATTCCCCTACCCTGGGGAAAAGATCTTGACTACCCTTTCCATGCCACTCATGATTTTATAAATCTCTATAAGGTCACTCCTCATTCTCCAACACGCCAAGGAAAATAACCACAGCCTTTCCCTATAGCTCAAACCCTCCAATTCTAACAACATCCTTGTAAATCTTTTCTGAACCAATGGGGCGGCACGGTGGTGCAATGGTTAGCACTGCTGCCTCACTGCACCAGGGACTCAGGTTCAATTTCCACAATGGGTGACTGTCTGTTTGGACATTCCCCCTATGTCTGCGTGGTTTTGTATCCAGGTGCTGCGGTTTCCTTCCACAATCCAAAATGAGCAGGTCAGGTGAATTGGCCATGCTAAATTACCCATAGTGTTAGATGCCTCAGTCAGGGATAAATATAGGGAAGGGGACTGGGTCTGGGTGAGTTACTCTTTGGGAGGTCGGTGTGGACTTGTTGGGCTGAAGGGCCTGTTTCCATACTGTAGGGAATCTAATCTAATGTGAACGATTTAAAGTTTCACAACATCATTCCAGTAGCAGGGAGACCAGGATCACAGTATTCCAAAAGTGGCCTAATCAATGTCCTGTACAGCTGCAAAGATTACCTGCCAACCCCTTTCCTCATTGCACTGACCAAAAGGCAAGCGTATCAAACAACTTCTTTACTACTCTGTCTACTTGTGACTCCACTCTCAAGGAACTATGAATTTGTACTCCGAGGTCTCTTTGTTCAGCAACACTCCCCAGGACCTTACTATAAAGTCTATAAGTCCTTCCTTGCTTTGCCTTTCCAAAATGCAGCAACTCACATTTATCTAAATTAACGTGGGCGGCATGGTGGCACAGTGGTTAGCACTGCTGCCTCACAGCGCCTGAGACCTGGGTTCAATTCCTGCCTCAGGCGACTGACTGTGTGGAGTTTGCATGTTCTCCCCGTGTCTGCGTGGGTTTCCTCCGGGTGCTCCGGTTTCCTCCCACAGTCCAAAGATGTGCAGGTTAGGTGAATTGGCCATACTAAATTGCCCGTAGTATTAGGTAAGGGGTAAATGTAGGGGTATGGGTGGGTTTCGCTTCGGCGGGTCGGTGTGGACTTGTTGGGCCGAAGGGCCTGTTTCCACACTGTAATGTAATGTAATGTAATGTAATCTAATCTAATCTAAACTCCATCTGCCACTCCTCTGCCTATCAGCCCATCTGATCAAATTGTACTGTGGACCCATTGTACTGTGAGGTAATCTTTTTCACTGTCCACTATACCAACAATTTTGGTGTCATCTACAACCTAGAAAAAAAAGAATCCTGCCTGAACAACCAGTCAATCTATGTTCCATACCTTATTTTGTGAAAGCAATTAATTTAATTTTACACCTTTTTTTATCTATTCACTTCATCCTTAACATTTGCTATTGTTTAAAGTTAGCAATATATAACAAGTATGCAGAATATAGCATCTGAAGGAAAATATCTATAATTTAGTATAGTGGAATGAGTGAGCTATTCTGTGAGTACGGCACTGCTGGGGCATATTGAACTATCGTGTCATTGTGGATAGAAAACATGATTGTTGGCAAATTGAGAGTCAGTCAGAATAAAGTACAGAAAATGTTTCTTTGATAAAGTCCAATTAGGATTCAAGTTAATGTTAATCAGCAGATACTAACAGAAGTGTTAACTTAGTCTTACCTTGTCATCTACATCTGTGATGTTCATACAGTAGAATACATCATATTTGAAGTAATTCATCAGAATCCGTCGCAGAATGTCAAAGGAGATGTAAGACCTGCAAATGTCAGCAAGAAATAGCTTAGCCTATTTAGACCTGAAACGACAAGTCATAGGCTTTTGTTGGTGTCAGACATAGCATCACCTGTGAAGTTACAACAACCTGGGCAACATCACAGGGTTGGAGGATTACCAAAGATGGCCACTTTTAAAAATAAAAGACCCCTTACCTATTGCAGGCATTGCAAACAAACTTCATCCTTTTCTTGAAAAGCCCAGCAGGTCAGGCAGCATCCGAGGAGCAGGAGAATCAACATTTCGAGCATTAGCCCTTCATCCTCATTCCTGATGAAGAGCTTATGACCAAAATGTCAATTCTCCTGCTCCTCGGCCTGACCTGTTGTGTTTTTCCAGCAGCACAACAGATCTCCACCATCTGCAGTCCTCACTTTCTCCTCCTTCATCCTTTCCTTACATAAATATCCACATGCACTCCACTCTTCAGCAAGAGCCACTGGACATCAGTTAGGAACCCTGGCTGATGGCATCAAAAGCAACTATAAAATAAATCTATCACAATCTCAAATCAACTAATGTAGCTACTGAGCAGACAGTGAATCAGGGGTTTCATTATTCTGTATGTTTCAATGTCCAAAAGGTCATATATTTACCAAAACACCTCAAAATAAATGGCACTGACAGATGTCCATGACTTGACACAGGCTATTAACAAAACATGATGGCATGCCATGTCGGGTCACATCTGGTTGGTTAAATTTGCCCTGGACCATGCCAAGATAACAATGGTAGTTATGCCAAAACTCATAGCAATATAGTGGATGGATCAAGAGTAACAAGATGACATCTGTGTCTCTCTGTGCACATTTCTATTTACTACCACAGAATGTTTAAACCTGTGCACTGTTCAGTATAACAGTGAACAGTGATGCAGGACCCTTTTCAAACAAAACACAATGGATAGTCTCCAATAGCAGGCATTACAACCAAACTTGATCTTACCTCTGTGTAAATGCCCACTCTAATTGCATTCCAAGAGGAGTCACAGGTAAGCAATCAGGAGCTGGAATTCTGTCATCTATCACCCCAGCTCATACAACAGTAATAGTGGATTGATAGTAGAAGAGCTTATGCAAGAATGAAAGAATTAGCTGAAGAAGCAGTGAAATGATTTCACATGACAGATTACCTGGCATGTCCCATGTGTGAAGCATCATAAACAGTGGGCCCACAGCAGTACCATAACACACGTTTCCCATTCTGGGGACGAAATATCTCCTGTCAGAGGGAAATACATGTTGAGATTTAGAAATACAAGTATTGTTGTCAACAATTTTTGGACCAGCATGTTAACACAGAATTAAACTAAATTTTAATTTTGGCTGAGTTACTTCGACTAGGACAACACACCCATCCTAGGACAAGCCAAACAGAGACACGCACGAGACTTCCTAGAAGCATGGCATTCCAACCAGAACTCTATCAACAAACACATTGTCTTGGGCCCCGTTTAACACCCTCTGAGAAAAAGAACAGGAAATGATATCACCAACCCAAAGAAATGCAAACATATAAATAGAAAGCAGGAATCATCAGCAGTGCTTCGTCCAGAGGCTCACTGAGGACGTTACCTAGTATGGTGACGAAACGTCTGTAAAAGAACCTTCCAGCTCAGCAAGCAAAACTACATCCAGAACCTCAACTTGAGCTACAAACCTTCTCAAAATTCAATAACTTATTTTGTTCACTGGGTGCAGCCCTTACTCACTGAAACATCTTTCTTCTCCACCCTCCCTGCTACCTGGAGTTTTGCACCAGATGTCGGGGAGCTGGCGTGCAAACTCAGCAAAAAATGATGATGGATTATGGGAATCAAATCTTAAAACTTTAAAAAACATTAATTGGCATGTGAGAGAAGCAGCTTTATGGGGGAGGGGGTGCGCAAATCCCAGGGCCAAGTTCTCAGTCCCAATCCTCTCCTCAATAAAAAGGATCTCAACTCTGTTCAAACCTTTTTGCCTTTACCAAGCAATGAATGTGTCTTTTACATTGATATGAACTGAACAGCAATGAGCATATGATATGCTTCATCTAATTACAATTTCCAATTTTAATATGATATGGAGGTGCTGGTGTTGGACTGGGGTGAACAAGGTCAGAAGTCACATGACACCAGGTTATAGTTACATTTATTTAAAATCACATTTAACATCCTTCCTCAGATGACGGAGAAGCACAGCTCCGAAAACTTGTGATTTCAAATAAACCTGTTGAACTATAACCTGGTGTCATGTAATCTGAACCAGTTTTAATATGGGTACAGTTATAAGCAGTTGAAACTTTATTGCTGGAACAGCACAGCAGGTCAGGCAGCATCCAGGGAACCGGAGATTCGACGTTTCGGGCACAGGCCCTTCTTCAGGAAGGGCCTGTGCCCGAAACGTCGAATCTCCTGTTCCCTGGATGCTGCCTGACCTGCTGTGCTGTTCCAGCAATAAAGTTTCAACTTTGATCTCCAGCATCTGCAGACCTCACTTTCTCCTACAGTTATAAGCACAAAATGATAACAGAACTGAATATGTAGAGATGTTAACTGGGATCCACCATAACTGATAATCCAAATTGGACTATCATTATACAATATTCTTGTGAAAAACAAAATCGCATTTACAACAAGTTCTCCAAGCAATATTGATATGCATATTTTCTGCTATTGCTGGTAGCCTGCTTGACTGTGAACAATTTAGCCCCAGACCCGACCATCCTCCACCCCACTTATCTCCTCTAAGATTAAGTCCCTGCACCCAGCCACCAGGCCCTGTGAAGCTGTCACCAGACTTCTGCTCTATCCCTTATCCAGTGTCAGCACACAATGGAGATGGCACAAAGGAAATAGCCAACCACAGGCAGATGCTTTGGGTTGGGCAGGAGTACAGCAATTACTGGGTGTGTGGCCTCTGCTACACCCAATCACAGCAGTCAGATTGGTGGCCGATTCAACAGCAAAGAGTGGAGTTGTCGCATCCCTCAGCCAGATACAGTGTCAGAAAAAAATTTAAAGGGTGGATTTTCTGAGATGAAAATGTCAGCGGAAATTTCTCATCCCTGCCTTCTACATTGTATCCATTCTATCATTCTTTCTCATGTTAGACTGTAATAAAACACTTCATCGGAGGGAAAAAAAAATGATTCTGCATTGTAATTCAGTCCTCTCCATTATTAGCACTGACCTTCCTGCGTGTCAAACTGTTATACAGTCGTAGCTCAGGCTGTTTCACTTCTGGTGGTGGGGCCCATGGTGGTTGGGTTCTCTTCGCTTTGGCTAGAAGAAATCAAAACAGTTAAAGAAAGGTCCCATGTGGCACCTGTTTGTTTTCCAATCATCTTTGTTAGCTGCATTGGGACAGATCAGAGTCTAACTTTCAAAACTGCTTGTCAAAAACAAAGTAAGTCTAGTCTTTCCAAACAATTTCTCATCATGTTTACTAAGGTGTGATGGTTATCATATATAAGGTAACACGTTATGAACACACATTACAGTCATCCAATCATCACACCCTTTCATGCAAAGTTATCTGGCTATCAATTGCTGCTTACATTTCATGCAATAATGTGGATACAGCGGAAAGTAAAGAAAGCCTTCACATTGACAGATGGATAAAACATTACTTTTCTAGCACTGACCTACAGTCACAAATGATAACAGATTTATCTGATGTTCACAAAGAGCTTTCCCAAACTAATGGCAGCGCAGCAATGAACAGCATTCCTGGCTCTGATAGAGGAATCTCCGAATGGCAAAATGGCCCTTTGCATGCACAGAGGCAGACTGTGACTTCAGATTGTTGCAACAAGCCACAGCAAGTGTCTGTGCATGCACCACTGATGTCACTGCATTCCATGTGCAGCAATGTCAGCACCTGCCCACAAGACACTCACTTTGGCTGCTGCAGGAAGTGGGGTTGGTTAGGGAAGAAACTGGGAGTGAGGATCCTGGAGAGGCTGGGGACGAGGCAGAGAATGAGGCAGAGATTCCAGATCTCATCAGCTGGCCATGATTCACTGGGGTGGAAGGCTCTTGGATTGCCCAACAGTTTTGGGAGCACAAACAGTCCAGTTTTCAATAGGTTAGTCCACAATCAGTTAAGTCTTTGTCAAGTTGGAGGAAGTGGCTGGACTGTACAGCGCTGGAAACATATGTCATTGCAAACCCTGGAAGATAGCTTTCAACAGAAAACATAGATGAGATCCCATGCAGGTGCCATTTCATTGCTTTGCAGTAAACTGGTGTTCCTGCACATCAGCTAAAAAAAATGCATGTGCACTGCACCACCTAGTGGTGGCATTCACGGTAAATGTAGTCAATTCTCATTGGCAGCCTGTGACATCAATATGAAAGATTGATGAAAAATATTTAACAGGTCTCTGTCAAGGGCTCTTGTGGCACAGTGGAAATGTTCTTAATTCTGAGCCAGGTGGCCTCTGAGGTGTGTATGAATAGATTAATTAAAAATATCTAAAAGGTGAATACAGGACTCTAGTAGTACAGTGGTAACATCCTGACCTCTGAGCCAGAGGCCCAAGTTCAAGTCCCACCTGCCCAAAAGGTGTTTGAACAGATTGATTAAAATAAGATGAATCAGATTAGTATGTCTCATTTGTAAATTTCAGAGAACAAACAAATTAGAGTGTTGTGACACAGCAGTAGTACCCCTAACGCAGAGTCAGGAGGCTTGGGTTCAAGTCCAACCTGCTCAAGAGAGAACATATCTGGACAGCATTCAGCACAACTAACTGGTCTACCCAAGTGTTTATTCTCAATGAGGTGAATAGCTCCTCTGTTGCTCTGTATTAGCTGTAGTAAATATTGAAATTAGGAGCAGGAATAGGCCATTCAGCTCTTCAAGTCTGTTTCGCCATTCAACACACCGCACTGAGAAACCATGTGCCCTGGTCCCAGACACACATAGAAGGAAAAGCAACATCTCAGCACTACCCTATCAAGCCTCTTAAGAATCTTATATGTTTCAATAAGGTCTCCTCTCGTTCTTTTAAACTCCAATGACTGCACAACTAACCTGCTCAACCTCACTTCAAAAGAAAATTCCTCCACTCACAGGAACAACCTCGTGTACCTCCAATGTCAGAAAATATATTTTCTTAAGATAAAAGGGACTAAAACTGTTCACACTATTCTAGGTAAGTTCAACTGATACCTCATCATTCTGGCAACTTTTAAAAATACTCCATTCCCTTAGAAACAAAGGCCAACATTCCAATGGCCTTCCCTATTTCCCGGTGAACTTGGATACTAGTTTTTTTGAGATTCATGCCAAATCCCTCATTGCTGCAATTTTCTGAAGTCTTTCTCTATTTTAATAATATTCAGCTCCTCTGTGTTTTTCTCTGCTAAAGTACATAAACTCACATTTAACTACATTACATTCCATCTGCAAAGGTTTTGCCCAATCAATCAACCTGTCCCTATCCCCCCACAAACTCTGTCATCCTCACCACTTGCCGTCTCACCTATTGCAGTGGCACCCATAAACTGGATGATAATTTATTCACTTACCTCATCTAAGCCATTAATAAATACTATAAATAATTACAGCTCTAGAAGTGTTCCCTGCAGCATTCTACACCACCCAGGCCATGCAATTTATCCCTACTCTCTGACTTCTATGAGTTAACCAATTCTGTATTTGTGCTAAAACACTACCCAACATCATGGGTTCTTATCTTATTTAGTAGCCTTACTTGTGGTACTTTGCAAAATGCCTTTTGGATGTCCAAAGACATCCATTTTACCTGTCCTGCTTGGTACCTCCTCAAAGAACTGCACTAAATTTGTTTGGCATGCATTCCCAATCATTAAGCCATGCTACTCAGCTTGATTATATTATGCACTTTTAAATTCTTTGCTTTTACATCATTTATAATAGAATCAACATCCTCTACGTTACAGACATTAACCTATCTGGCCCATAGTTAGCTTTGTCTTCTTTTACTCCCCTCTCTTTTTGAATAAGAATATTACATTGGCAGTTTTCCAAACCTCTTAGTCTTTTACACAAACTAAAAATGTTTAATGATTATAACCACTGCATCCACCATCTCTATAGTTACTTCCTTTTAGTATCCTATGATGCAATTCATCAGATCCTGAGAACTTACCAGCCTTTAGCACCATCAGTTTCCTTTGGTAAAAGTTAATATATTTATTTCCTCTTTCCCTTGGTTACTTAGTATTTTTGGAATTTCATTACTCACTGGGTGTATCTTTTTTGTGAGCTGTGAACAATTTCCTAAATTTTTGCTACTGCTCTTCAGTTTTTTTCCTGCTAAATTCCTTCCCCACTCCATTCAGCTGTCATCATTTATTTGTAATTACCCTCATTTAAGTTCACCAAGGTTGTTTTTCTCCCGAACTGAATGTTAAATTTCATCACGTTATGGCCAGTTTCCTCGGGGATATTTAGTTGGACATTATTTAGTAAAACAACCTCATTACACAGTACTAGATCCAACGTAACCTGTACAAAACATATCGTTCTATGAAATACTGCTGATTTCATTTTCTCAATTTATATCAAATTACAGTCACCCATCATTAAGGTATTGACCTTTTTTATATGGTCTCCTGATTTATTGTCTGTGCTATAGAACAGCCATTATTGGGGGCCTATAGAATACTCCCACTAGTATCTTTTTCCCCTTGTTAGTTCTTGGCTGCAGTCATATGAATTTTACAGCTTCCAATTCAAGACTTATTCTATCATGTACTACCCTATGACCCTTTCCTTCTTTGAAAGGTTACATAACATTGAATATTTAGTTAAAGCTTTGATCTTCTTATAACCATGTCTCTTTAATGATTAAAAAAATCTCACAAACGCTGCTGTACTTGCAGCATTTGTTAACTTATTTTGTTCTGACTCCTGAGTACATTTAATTTAACAGCCATTAATTTCACCTTATTATTTCCTCCTGTGAACTTATTTGTTGCTGTTTATCCATATTTGTCATTTCCTGCCCCAGCATATCTCTATCCAAATGACTACCCTGCAATGCTGCCATATCCTTTTGCTTTGTAAGCCCATTGTTCCCCCCTCCCAAACCCTCCCCTCTGTCAAATTAGTTTAAAGACCGACCTACAACTCTAGGTATTCTGTTCATCTGGACACTAGTCCTGGTATTGTACAAGTAAAGATCAAAATTCTGCTGTGCTGACACATCCAGTCAGGAATGAAAATGCTCATTAATAACTAATGAGAGGAGGAGGAAACTCAAACAGTATTCTCAAAGATGGTGAAAGCCCAGTATGTGACAGCAAAAAATGTGAGACTAAAGTATTTGCAACCATCCTCATACAGGAATTAGGGAGTTCTTGTGTATAAATTAGAAAAAGCTAGCTAGGTTCAGCAAGTAATAGGTGAGGCAAATGGCATGTTGGTCTTTACTTCAAAAGGAAATGGAGTGTAAAAATAGTGAAGTCTCGTTAAAACTATACAAGGCACTAGTAAGTAAGAGCACAACAGGAGTACTGTGAACAATTTTGGGCCCTTATTTAATGAAAGCTATACTGGCACTGGAGGTGGGCAGAGAAGGTTATCTAGGCTAATCTAGTTCTCACGAGGTGAGGTTGAGTAGGCCCAATCTTATTGGAGTTTAGAAGAATGAAGCGATCTTATTGAAACGTACAAAATTCTTAGGAGACTTGACAGGGTAGGTGAGGAAAACTTATTCTCCCTTGGGGAAGAATCTGGGCATTATCTCAGAATAAGCGGTTGTGCATTTAAGATAGTGATAAGAAGAAATTTCTTCTCTCAGAGAACTGTAGATCTGTGGGATTATTTACCACACAAAGCTGTTGAGGTTGCATCATCAAGTGTATTCAAGGCTGAGGTAGATTTTTAAATCAGTAAAGAAATCAATGGTTATGGGGAAAAGGCAAGAAAGTGGATGTTGAAGAAAATCAGATCAACCATGATCAAACTAAATGGCAGAGTTAATTCAATGTGCTGAAGGGGCTACTTCTACTCCGATGTTATATGGTCATATGATCTTCATCGAGAAGTGCTGGATAATCGATTTTGGCCCTCTCCGGTGATCTCCACTATCACAGATATCAGGCTTCAGGTCACTCAAATAAAAAATGCGATTACTTGAAATGTCTGACCTTATTCAAAACAATAAAGATTACTCGCTTGACACTAGCACTTAAGACTTGTGTTCCTGAACTAACCATGCCTCAAAGCTTTTCCAGTACAGACAGCTAAAGTAATATTGGCATCTCCTCAACAAATGTAAAATTCTTACAGATTTATCCTGTCCTCAAAATCAGGGCAAATCCAAACTGGCCAAGGTACTGCCAATCAACTCATTTGCAGCAAAATGATGGATGATGTCATTGACAGTGATATCTACTCAACAGCAGCCTGCTCAATGTTCACTTCAGGTTCTTTTTGGACCACTCAGTTCCAAACCTCATTTCAGCACAGACTGGACAGTTTAATTTCAGTGGCAGGTTAAATTTTACTGCCCTGGACTCCATGTTACGATTAACCAAGTATCACATCAGTAAGTCCAAGTAAAACTGAAGTCAATGGAAATGAAAAGGAAATCCTTCACTGGTTCAAGTTAGACCAAGGCAAATAAAGATGGCTGTAGTTATTAGAGACCAATTATCTCAGTGTTACAGCATCACTCCAATTGCTAAAAGTAGGGGCCTAGGCCTAAATGTCTTCAGTTGATACATCAATGACCTTCTCTTGTTCATAAGGTCAGAAACAGATATATTGATGATTGAAGTGTTCTATTTTCAATTCCTCAGATAATGAAGAATTCTGTGCATCATGCAAAAAAAAACTGGATAAAATCCAAGTGTTGACTGATATGTACCAAGTAACTTGTGCAGCACCTAAACGAAGACCATCCATAACAATACAATCTAACCACGTCTCCTTAATATTCAGTTCTCACCATCAACATCCTGGAAGGGTGCTACCATTAGCCTAGTTCAATTTCTGATCCATCACATAAATACCATGGCTGGAAGAGCATGTGAAAGGCTAGGTGTGAAACTGGTAACTCTCTTCTTAACGTCCACTTTTTATCAACCACAAGAAATCATATTTCCCTATATTGTTGCAGCTCAACTTCTCACAAGAATTTACATCATTCAGGAGAAAGCAGACTGCTTGATCTGACACCCACAAACAACTCAAGATATTAATTCTTTTCATCCTTACTCAAGTAGGTGAATATACGACATAACAAGATGCATCACAGCAACTAATCAAAATATTTTCAGTATGTAAAGTGCAGCAGGCATAAGGCTCCAAGGTCCCCTCTGATTTTGACATAAGTCTAGAGTTTTTGCTACATTGTTGGGTCAAAAGCCTGGAAGTCCCTATAGAAATGTGGGAGTTCTTTTTCACCACATGGACTGTATGCCACAGTTCAAGTAGGCAACTCACCACCATCACATTTTCAAGAGAAGGAAGGGCAATAAATATTGGTTTTGCCAGCAGTGTCCATCACTAGAGAATTTTTTTTTTAAATAAAGTCTTAAAATGGAATATTTTAGAAAATCATGGCAACAATTCAGCATGCACATACTGTCTGTGGTTGCCCAGATGCTCCTTGTGAACACCCATCCAAATGCTCACTACTCACATGTGTGAAGTTCACAGGTCTTGGCATCATCTTGGGTGCAATCCCAAATTGCTGCAATGTGCCTGTACCACCGCATCACATGGAAGTATTGATCAAGAGATGGTTTTGGAAGTGACCGGAATACTTCCACGTCAGCTTGTGAGAATGTGAAGCCACCGATATAACTCCGTTCAGCAAGGTGATCGTTCAAAGCCTTCATTCTATTCTCAGCAGATAAACCAAGGAACTTGCTGTACTGGAAAGCTGCAAAACAGAACATGGAGACATACATAACTTCAGAACCAAAGGTTCTGTCTGTTAAAAAAATATATGTTTCATGTTTCCAGCCTCCAGTTCGCAACCTCTTTCCCTGGGTCAGCACCAACAGCTCCAGCAGAAGATTGGTCCCATATCCCATCCTGACGGCACATTCCGAATCATTTCAGGAGTGCCCAACATTTAGAACTATAGCTTGTGCTGGCAAAAGATCAAGATTTACAAAGAAATGTCATAGCTGTTTTTGGAGAATAAGTAATTTTCGGATGTTCCAGTCAAAAAGAAAGTGGCATCACTGGGCCTGTAATGTACAACAGGTTTGACTCACTAACAACCTTATAGTATATATAGTGGTCCTTGTGAATTATAATTACAATTTTGTCTAGACCACGTTTTCTGTTTCCCTTCTCTTGCATTTCTTCCCCAGTATTCCTAAGGCAAGTGTATTGGAAACAAAACTGGTTTTTGTAATCTGAATGATGTAAGACACACCCAATGACTTCCTCGTTAGGTCCACACTCTCCACCAACCCCTGCTCCACACCTGGCACCTTTCCCTGCGGCCACAGTAGGCACTGCCGCCACACCTCCTCTCTTACCCCGTCCAACACTCCAAAGAATCATTCAAAGTCCAGTAGAGATTCACTTGCATTTCCTCTAACCCGACCTACTGCATCCATTGCTTCCAATGTGGTCTCCTCTACATCAGAGAGACCAAGCACAAATTTGGGGAACAGTTCAAGGAACATCTATGGTCCGCACGCTCCGATCAACCCCACCTCCTCATTGCCAGCCATTTTAACTCCCCCTTTCACTCCCCAATGACAAATTCATCTTGGGCCTCCTCCACCCTCAAAATAAGGCCACACATAAATCTGAGGAAGAACACTTCATCCTCCACCTCAGGAGCTTACAACCTATTGGCCTCAACAAAGAATTCATCAGCTTCCAAATCTCCCCAGCCCCCACCTCATCTCAGGTCCAGTCCCTCTGACCTGACCTAACCTGCCCCATCTTCCTTCCCACCTATCCGCTCCACTCTTCCTACTGACCAATCCATTCACCTCCTACCTGCATCCACCTATCGTCATCCCACCTACCTTTCCCCCAGCCCCACACCCCCATTTCTCAGCTTCCATCCCCTTTCTCAGTCTTAATGAAGAGTTCTGTCCAAAACGTTGACTCTCTTGCTCTTCTGATGCTGTTGACCTGCTGTGTTCTTTCTCGCACCAGATTTTATCAACTCTGACTTTCCAGCAACTGCAGTCCTCACTATCCCCCAGATACACCAATTGTCAACGCCCCATTGAACTAGCTTGTTAATCAACATATGAGTAGCCTAGCCTATAATTTCAGATTCTTTAAGCACCTTGATGGTACAAGTTTAATGTCAGCCTCTAATAAATTAAAACAGTGATAAAAATGATCAGCAGGTATGGTTGTGTCTATGGAAGGAGAAAGAGATAGAGCAGTCATTGATCACTTAGTTTCTATTTTGCAATTTCACAGGGCAATTTGTGTCGGCTTATTTCTGCTCATCCATTATAATATTTGTGTAATAACATATGTTAACCTCTAAAAAAGAATAAAAGCAGCACTTTTCTCATTCTTCCATGGTTCTACCATCCAAGCTACAACAGACAAAGCCAAGAGCCCCTGCAGATATTCACCCCCATTTACATTAAATCTGAGGTTATTTCCTGGTTTGACTCTCGAGCAAATTGGTGCCAAGACCTCCCTCTGGATTCACAATGTATTTATGAAAGTCATTTTCTGGTTGGCAATAAACCATATGCCACAAGGTTAAATGTTATGGGATCCAGTTTTTGCAATTGATATAATTAACTTCTATGAAGGGATTGAAAGTATGATTGCTGGATTTGTTGATGACACAAGGATAGTTAGGTAGTTGTGAAGAAGACATAAGGAAACTATAAAATGGATATAGACACACTGATGGGGAAAGACCTGACAAATGGAGTATGTTATGGGAAAAATGTGAAACTGACCATTTTGGCTGGAAAAATAAGAATCATATTACCTACATGTGAGAGATTGCAGAGCTTGGAGATGCAGAGAGATCTGGGTGCTCCAATGCATGAATTACAAAAGTCAGTATGCAAGTACAGCAAATAATTTTAGGAAAGCTAATGTTATCATTTATTGCGAGGGAAACTGAACACAAAAGTAGGGAAATTTACGCCTCAGTTATAAAGGGTTGTGGTAAGACCATATCAGGGCTAATGTGTACAGTATCGATCACTTTATTTAAGGAATGATGTAAATGCACTGGAAATAGTTCAGAGAAAATTTGCCAGACCAATGCTTAGAATAGATGGGTTGTCTTATGAGGAAACATTAGACAGGTTGAGCTTGTATGAACTGGAGTTTTAAAGAGTCAGAAGGGATTTGGAAGAAATATACAAGATTCTTACTTGGCAAATATTGAACTATCAGTTTAACTAGATGTAACAAACAATTTTAAGACAGTGGTTGAAAAGAAAGTGTGTTTAAAAGTCAGGAATAATTCAGTTAATCACACTACATTAGACTACAACTTTAACTTTAATCTTTTTCCAAACAATTAGGGCATAAGAATATAAGAACAGGAGTTAGAGTAAGTCCTTCTGGTGCTTTGAACTCCACCATTAAAGATTTTCAGCTTTATCTCACCTGCAGCTTCTCATATAACCCCCATATTCCTTAATTCTCTTCGCACCCAAAAATCAAAAATGTACCAACCTGAATACACTTGATAATTAAGCATTCACAGGTCTCTAGAATGCAGAATTTCAAACATTCATACACACTTGAGTGATATAATTCCTTCTCAAGTCAATCTGAAATGGATGAGTGTCACTCATTTCCCTCCAGAGGAAGCACTTCCACAGAATTTCTTCAATCAAGTACTTATGAATTTCTATGTCAATTTGATAGTCTCACATTCTTCTAAGTGACTGGGAATACAGGCAAAATCTACTCAATCCCTTCACAAAGGATAGCCCTCTCATTTCAAAGCAAGCATTGTAAACATTTTTTTTGCACAACCTCTGAGACAAATTCTATCTTTACTTAAGGAAGGACATCTAAGCTATACACAGTACTCCAAGTGTGGCCTCACCAGTACCCTGTGCAAGTGCATTAAGACTTTACTTTTTTATGCTAATACCATGAAGCAGAATTGCTTGCTGTCCTGCATCCTCACTTACTGTACCTCTTGTACAGGTTTCCTTCAATGTATGAGGAGAAAGTGAGGTCTGCAGATGCTGGAGATCAGAGCCGGAGATGTGTTGCTGGAAAAGCGCAGCAGGTCAGGCAGCATCCAGGGAACAGGAGAATCGACGTTTCGGGCATAAGCCCTTCTTCAGGAAGAAGGGCTTATGCCCGAAACGTCGATTCTCCTGTTCCCTGGATGCTGCCTGACCTGCTGCGCTTTTCCAGCAACACATCTCGGGCTCCCTTCAATGTATACATATTAAAATCTCTCACCATTTTTTTTCCTCACGTTTTCCAACCAAAGTACCTAATCTCAAACTTCAGCACAGTTTATGTGACTCATTAGGATTGCTGGCAGAGGCTGGTCAATATTTAGTCTAATGGTTGGCACCATATACCTTCAGTTTGCCACCTCAGGCTATTCACAATGAAAGAGAAACTGGGTTAGCGATGCATGAAATGTACATATTAAATGCTCTGATTCCACTGACTGAATGATAAATATATTTCCAACCCCTCAATTAACTGTCGCTAACATCAAAAACACTTTTGGGCATAGTGGCATTATGGTTAACCAAGCATTTGTGACAGTGAACACAAATTTGTTAATAATCTGACTAATTAACATCCATAAATTGATAGTTTTGACATTCACATTGAGATATAGAAGTAAATGTCACAAACCAAAAGATTTCACATGCAAGTTGCACAAACGCTGAAGGAACGAGACATAACCTGGTAGAAAAACTATGGACAGACAAGATAGGCTCACTGCCACAGATTTGAGGGGGGTACAGGAACAGAGGGAGTTTGGGGTTCACACGTGTAAAATTCTCTGAAGATGGTCAGGCAAGCTAAAATAGTTGTTAAGGTGGCTTATACAATCCTTGGGTTTATAAATAGAGGCAGAGAATAAAAACAAGAAATGATGCTACACCTCTACAAATCACTGGTCAGACCACATTTGGATTAGTGCTCAGTTCTAGGCATCCAATTTAAGGAAGGATGTTAAGGCCCTAGACAGAGTTCAAAGGAGATTTACTAAAATGATACCAGGAACGAGGTATCTTAGATACAAGGAAAGATTAGAGAAATTGGGATTATTCACCTTGGAGTGGAAAAGATTAAGAGGTGACCTTACAAAATTATGAACAATTTTGACATGGTAACGAATGATATTCTGTTTCCACTGGTTGGTATGTCAGTATCTAAAGGGGGGGGGGGGGGGGGGGTCACAATTTCAAGATTGCCAGCGTAGCAAGGAGTGAGATGAGGAGAAACTTCTTTACTCAGGGAGTTGTTAGAATTTGGAACACGCTGCCCGGGAAAGTAGTGGAGATGGATTTCATAGGAGGTTTCATAAGAGAGCTGAATATATATTTGAAACTGATTAATTTAGGGGCCAATGGAGTTAAGGGTAGTGAATGAGACTATCTCGGTCGCTTTTTCTAGATTTGATTCAGACATGATGGGTGAAATGGCCTCCTTCTGTACTGTAAGATTCTACGACTCTGGATTAACAACAGAATGTTCTCAATTTAAAAAGACCTTAAAAGGTAAAAGCCCGAATGATGCAGATAAGCAACTATAGTCAAACAAAGTACGAAGTGAAGTTAAAGTAAAAGCTTATAAATAAACTGCCATTGTCATGATATGCCAGTTATTTCATTGATCAGAACGTTAGTTCATCATTTCTTATGAGATTACCCGATGTGACATGATATTTCCAGTGTTGGGACCAATTAGAGCAGGTTAATGGAATCGAAACTTTTAATAGGAGTCCCAAGTATACATCAGCCCATTTTTCCTTTCAGTTCGCAGTCTACGGCTGTAACATGCACAGTGCGGGCTGGCTTTTAAATAATATCCAGCCCAAGAAGCGATCACATTGAACCAAGGTAACAGGCCGACTCACGGGCTCCACACAGAGCAGGGGAGTCGCTCAGAAAAGTTATTCCCAGGGACAATGTGCTGCTAAGTATCCCCCCCGGTTACTCACTTTCACCCGCCTCCATTTCGCTGCTAATGAAGATGCTGATGCAAGAGGCAAGCGAGCACCGGAAATTACGCCAATATCCACCGCCACTCGTCACCATAGAAACCCAACAAGCATTTGCCCATTGGCCGCTGCGGGGAAAACACGTCACCGGCGGCTCGGTAACAGTGGAGACCGCTGGTTCTTGAGCGACAGTGTCGTAAAAATAACGGAAACTGCCGGAAAAGCTCAGCAGGTCTGCAAGCATATGGGGAAAGAAAAAAACTAGAGTTAATGTTTCCGCTCCATTGATTCTTCCTGAAAACGGACGGTAGCAAGGATAAAGTTTATTTTTATTGCAGAAGACAGAGTGGAAATCGGTTGGACATACAAAGGAGTGGATAGCAATCTGGCGGGGTGGATGCATAGTTATTAATGGGGACTGTTAGTGGCTAACAATGGGTTGTGTGCAGTAACAGGGAGAAAGTGAGGACTGCAGATGCTGGAGATCAGAGTGGTGCTGGAAAAGCACAGCCAGTCAGGCAGCACCCGAGAAGCAGGAGACTCGACGTTTCGGACAATAGCCCTTCATTCCAGAAGGCCGTAGAGTTCCCAAGGTGAAAATGAGGTACTGTTCTTCCAGTACAGACCGAGTTTCGCTGGAGCACTGCAGCAAGTCTGAGAGAGATGTTGGCCAGGGAACAGGGTGGTGTGTTGAAGTGGCAGACAATTGGAAGCTTCAGGATTTTTTTTTGCAGACAGAACATAGGTGTTCTGCGGATTACTCACCCAGTCCATGCTTCATTACCCTGACGTAGAGAAGACCACATTGTGAGCAGTGGGTGCTGCTTCACCTGGAAGGTGTGTTTGGCCCCTTGGATACGGAGGGAGGAAGTATACAGCCGGGTGTTACATCTTCTGTGGTTGCAGGGGGTGTTGGGAATGAAGGAGGAGTGGACCAAAGTGTTCTGGTGGAAATGGTTTTGCGGAAGGCTAACAAGGAAAGGAGGGGAATACAATGGAACCTTGATTATCTGAATATCAACTATCTAAATATTGGATTATCTGAAGGAAATCTCACGGTCCTGATAGAAACATTACATCAAAGAAGTGTTTCCTACACTGATGGTGTGTTTTGTTTACAATGATTAAACAGGCACCATATGACTGACCTCCCACCCTCTCTCTCCCCACACTTTCCCTGGAGTTCGACAGAGGGATGTACTGTAAACCCCCCCCCCCCTTCCATAATCTCTCCAACATTGTCCTGTACAGGGCAAAGGTGGAACCTGTTGAAAAGTTGCGTTTGGCTGTGGCTGTGCATGTGCTATTTGAAGACTAACCCCACAAAGGCAGCAGCAGCAGTCTTGTTGTTGATGTCCAGTCCTGTTCCCCGGGAGAGTGGGTGGACGGGGAGTGTTTAGGATGGTGTTGGAGTTGGGAGGGGGCTCACATGCAGTGTGTTGCTGCCTCGTCTTCTGAATGGGGAGCAGACTTTAAAAAACTCCGAGCCCCAGAGGGAAGGGATTTACTGTAAGCGATTAAATGATAATTGATTATCCAAACGAAATAGTGCCCGCCCATCTCGTTCAGATACCCGAGGTTCCTCAGTATGTGTTTTTAAAAATTCATTCATGTGTGGGACGTGGGTGTTGCTGGCTGGCTAGCTAACACTTAGAGAAGGTGATGTCGCCCCTGAGAAGGTGATGCGAGCTGCCTTCTTTAACTGCTACAGTCCACCTGCTGTGAGTTGACCCACAATGCCATTAGGGAGGGAATTCTGGGATTTTGATCCAGCAACGGTCAAGGAACTTCCAAGTCAGGATGGCAGGTGGCTTGGAGGGGAACTTGAAGTTGGTGGTGTTCCCATATATCTACTGCCCTTGACCTTCTACATGTGGTGTTTTATTAAACTGGTGAGTTTCTATATAAAAAGGCTTAGAGTTTGGTATTCAGAGCACCATTTGAGTTAAAAATTGTAGTAATGCTGGGGAAAGATAATAATGGGCTTAAGGACACACAAATGGGAAGAGCCAAGACAGTTGAAATTTAGTGCACAGAATATATATTGATTGGAAAAGATCAGTAAACAAGATAATCTAAACAATACATTTTAAAAGGATGTGTAGAAGAATCCTTGAAGATAGTGAGATAACTTGGGAAGAGGCCACTTTGAAACAGTCAAGTCTAGGTGTAACAAAACTGTGAGAATTTCAGCATTGTGTAAGCTCAAACAATTTAACAAGTTTAAAACCACCCAACAACAGGTCATAGTCCAACAGCTTTATTTGGAAGCACTAGTTTTTGGAGTGCTGCTCCCTCATGAGGTGGTTGTGGTGTGTAAGATCATAGGACAGAGAATTTATAGTTGTAACTGAAGTTATGTATTGAAAAAGACTTGGATTGTTTGTTACATCTCTCCCCATTTAGAATGGACATGTTGGTTTCAGTTCTTTCATATGTAAATTCCAGAACTTTCTTAAAGTTACATTCTCAAGTGAACTTTAACAGTAGGTGCCATGTTGGCCCAGATAATACATTGAAATGGTGAGGTGACCTGTGTGAGGCTATATGTGCCCTAATGTTCAGACTGATTCTAATCTAAAAAAGCGATTCACAGAATCTTACATGGATTCATGCAGTCTTTGAGCAAAATAAAATGTAATTCTGCAAGTACAAATTTACTCCACAAACTTATGTGTGTGCGCGCGCACGTGGGGTTGGGTGAGGTGGTGGTATGTGTGTCTGAGAGTGCGTGTGTAAAGGGGTATAACTCTGTGGGAGGGTGCAAGTGAATGCACAGACAACAACGCAAAGTGGCCAAGCAGAGGCTGATAGCCAAGTTCGCTACCCATGGGAATGGCCTCAACTGGGACCTTGGGTTCATGTCACACTACAGGTGACCCCACTGCACCACACAGACACATACACTCCTACAGACCCATACTCACAGACTTTCTCTCATACGCTCACACATACACACTCAAACTTTCACTCACACTCGCACACATACACACACTCTCTCACAGACACTCATTCCCCTCCCACCAAACACACTCCCACAAGTTACTTGAGGATGTAACTTTAAGTTCTGGGATTTACATATGAAAGAACTGAAACCAACATGCCCATTCTAAAAGATGAGACACATAACAAACAGTCCAGGTCTTTTTCAATATATAACTTAAGTTACATCACTGTAAACTTTTGCTATAAATTCTTTGACCGATGATCTTATACTCCACAATCACCTCATGAAGAAGCAGCTCTTCGAAACCTGCTTCCAAATAAAGCTATTGGACAATAACCTGGCGGTGAGATTTTTAACTTTGTCCACCCCAGTCCAACACCGGCACCTCCAAATCATATTTAACAGATAGCATTAGCTAGCCTTATTGAAGGAGTTGATTTTAGACAGGAAGCTGAGCTCAGAATTGGCAATGGTTCAAGCTCAGCAGTTAGGGTGAGGGACAGGCACAGGCTGCAGAATTGTTTGTGTGGATTGAAAGCAATGCTGGTAGTTCCAAGAGATTTCTGCTTATTCAGTACTGGATGTCAGACAAACAGCATGCCTAATCAGAATCTAGGGCTGAGAGTCAGTGACTACATGTTGAGCCTATAGATCTTTTAATTTTCTGCCATTCAAATAGTTATGCAAAACCTATTTGAATACTACTACTGAAGCAGAAGCAGAACAAGTCACGCAGTGCATTACAGATCACAGCAATTTGCTATGCTGAAAAGTGTCTTGTCATGGCACCTCTGGTTAATGTCACAAATTCCTGAAGAAACTTGGCAGATCTGAGTTAACATTTCAAGATGGGTGACCTCTCTTTAGAGTTGATAGTGGCTAATGAGAAGGTGGCCCACACACTGTGGTGGTGGTGGTGGGGAAGAGAAAGAGAGAAGAGGGTCAGCAAGTTGGTAGAGACAGAGAAAGACAATATTAAAAAAATAATAGCAGCACAACAACAGTGGTGAGCACTGCTGCCTCACAGCATTAGGGCCTGGTTTTCATTTAGGCTTGGATGACTATGTAGAGTTTACAGGTTCTTCCTGTGTCTCCATGGGTTCTATCCACAGTCCAAGTATGTGCAGATTAGGTGTTTGGCTCTGCTAAATTGCCTTGTGTCCAGTGATGTGTAGACGAAGTGGATTAGCCATGGTAAATGCAAGGTTACTGGTTAGTGCGAGAGGTGGATCTGGTTTGGATTCTTTTTGGAGGCTCACCTTAGACACGATGGACTGAATGGTCTCTAGCTGCAGTGTAGGGATTCTAAGAATGTTTTAAAAAAAAAGGTATCCTGGGCTTTATTGATAAAGGAATAGAAAACAACAACAACAAAGGACTATTAAAACATAAAATTGTCTGGGTGACAGGAGCATATTAATGGGTCCCACACTTCAGGAAGAATTTCAAAACTTGAGCATGCAAAGATATTTACAACCAGGGTACCGGATATTTATTAGAAAGGCTGGTGTCTCTAATTACATGGAGTTATTCTTGTAACCAAGCCTGTTAAAAGATTTGTTAAAGGGGTTATAATTTTGGTAGACTAGATAAGGGAAACATGTTTCCAGTGGCAGAAGGGTCTGTACCAGAGTACATGAATTTAACTAAAACAACTAACTGAGCTTGCTGAAAATCTGAAACACAAACAGCAATTGCAGGTATGGCAGCAACTGTGTAGAGAAAACAGAGTTAACGTTTAAAGTCTGGTGATTGTTCTCGAAGAACAGATTGTAGTTAGGAAAAGATGGTATGTATGCAGAAAACTGGGGTGAAAGTGGATGGTTGGAGATGGAGCCTAGAGAGAGAGAAAGACAGTTGGACAGACAAAAGGGATGGATATTGGTAAGCCAGGGAAGAAGGAAAGCTGATAATGGGAACCATAAGTACGTAAAAATGAGTCAGTCGTACAGCATGGAAATAGACAAGTTGGTCCAACTCATCTGTGCTGACCAGACATCCCAATCTGACTTAATCTCATTTGCCAGCATTTAGCCCATATCTGTTATCCCTGCTTTCTCATATAATCACCCAGATGCCTTTTAAATGCTGTAATTGTACCCACCCCCATCACTTCCTCTGGAAGATCGTTCCATATGTGCACTACCCTCTGCTTGAATGTTATCCCTCAGGTTCTTTTTAAATCTTTCCCCTTTCACCCTAAACTATGCTGTCTAGTTTTGGACTCCCTACCCTAAGAAAAATACCTTGGCTATTCACTTTATCTATGCCTTAGGATTTTGTAAACCTCTAAGATTACCCCTCAGCTTCAGAGTTGGCTGTTTGTTGAAAGCAGCCCATGTGATGACATGGTCTGGGTTGTGGGGGTGGATCAAGGACACAGAATTCTTCAGGGTCCCCAAGTGGAAATTGAAATGCTGTTTTTCTAGCTTGCACAAAGCCTTGCTGGCGTACCACAGTAGGGTAAACTTTCAGGCCATGATGGTGTGTTGGTGGCAGTGCCTGCTTTCTCTCTAATGATGCTGCTGAGTTTCTCCACCAATTTCTGTTTGATTTCTTGCAGCAGCAATTCTTGGTTTGGTATTATTGTCTTTCTCTGTCTAGACTCTGCCTTCAACTATCTGCCTACTCTCATCTCCCCACTCCCCCACATACTTTTTCCCTGCTACTATCGGTTCTGAAGGAGGGTCACCGGACTCAAAATGTTAATTCGGCTATCATTCTCCATATATGCTGCCAGATCTGCTGAGTTCCTCCAGGAATTTATTTTCATAACATTAATTTAAAGGTGGCAAAAGAACCAAAGATGCGATGATACTTTTCTGCAGAGCACGTTGCTGTGATCAGGAGTGAACTGCAGGGCAATGTTAGAAACAGAACAAGTCAAATGGGTTTTGCATGTATACATTTGAATGGCAAAAAATTAACAGGTCTATAGTCTCAACACGTATACATTGACTCTGGCCCCTACCTCTGTTGATGCTTCCTTTGCTTATGATTAGGCATTCTGTTTGTCTGACATCCAATACTGAAAGAGCAGAAATCTCTTTAAACAGCAGAAAAACTGCTGTCACTGTTTTCAATCCACATCACAAACAATTCATCAGCCCTTATTTACCCCTCACCCTAACTGCTGATGTAGAACATTTCCAAGTCTCCAATTTGATTCTGAGCTCAGCTTCCTACCGAAAATCAACTCCTTCAATAAGGCCAGCTACTGCTACCTCTGTTACAGTTTATCTTTAATCTTGCTTGAGCTTACATGATGCTGAAATTCTCATTCTTGTTTTTGATACATCTAGACTTGACTATTCCAAGTTGTCTTCCCACTTTGCACCTGTTGTAAACTTCAGTTCATCCAAAACTTGAATGTGCAAGTTAGGATAGAAACAAAGTGCAATTCAGCTGACACCCCTACTCTTGGTTCAGCAATATTTTAATTTTAAAAGTCTTGCCCTTGTTTAAAATACTTCTGTGGATTCATGCCTCCCTAGTTCTATGATCTCCAGCTGTATAAATTGTGATCCCTGCTCACATCCTATTCTAACTTTTAGCACAGCTCCAACTTTCATTGATCCAAATTTAATTGCTTAGGCCCAAGTCCAGAAATTCTCTAAACCTCTCAACATGCTGAATAAGCATCCATTTGGTCATTGTTCAGAAATTATGTATCTCTGCTGTCATATTTTGTTTAATAACTTTCCTGTGAAGCATTGGGTTGTTCGGTGTGCCATATAAATCTCAGTTCAGGTTGTGTCCACTGTGCAGAGCAACCTACTAGATTGGATTCTGTCAGTCATCTCCTTCCAATATTGGAAATAGGACACCTTTCATGAAACTTACTGATCACTTAGTGACGGTGCCAAAATATGAATTTGCAGTGTTATGCAAATCTAATTACGATCAGCTAAAAAATGGTAAAACAAAAAAAAAAGTGACCACAACTGTTGAATCAGTCATCTTATTGAACTCTTTAGTCTTGCAATCTATTCAGCTTAGTATCTAGATAGTATGAAAGTTAATTACACATCTGAATGGTTCAAGATGAAGGTAGAAACAAGTTATTTGACTATCTCGGTGCTTCAGTATCATATTTACAAAATGACATAGAAGGCGTGATTAGATTACTTAATTTAATTATAATAGAAAGTTCCTACCTGTGCCTGCCCCAGCTCACCAGATATATCCAGCATTTGCATAGAATCATAGAGCTGACATTTATCCTTGCCATGATACCCTTTGAACTGGTGCCCTGAGTGACTTGAAAACATGAAATGAAAACGACTCACTGGAACATTTAAACACATGCACTTTCATGGTTTAAAAAATGTTGTTTTATTTATTTGCACCTGTTTACATTATTGTGCATTTCATTCATAGAATGTTACACAGATGTGAAATTTTATTGAGCCCACAAGGAGAAAAGTAGCAGATGGTGCCTATAGGTTCTTGCCATCCTGGAGGCATTTCTTTTCAAACCTATAGTAATCCTTTACAGCTTTCTGCTCAAGAACATCTTACTTAGTGCTAAGGTTTAGAGCAAGATTCACAAATGTGCAAAATATATTCTACATTGCTGTTTTGAGTATAGACTGCTATACAGGTAGGTCAGACAGAAGGAGCCTGTCACATTCATGGACGGTGTCTAAATTCATATTCAGAACAGTATACAAATTGAACACCACAAATATTACCATATACTCCGTTTATAAATACTGTTGAGAGGAAGTTTTCTAAATTGTTGTTGGATTAGAAAGATCAAGAAGAAAGGAGAAGGAAAGAAATTGCACATCTGAAAAGTCATATTTGGCTTCAGCGTTAAGGCCTAGGTTAGGGTTGGTGGTCCTTGGAGGTGACTGTGTAGGAATAATGACCACAGTTAAGCTCCACCCTGGATGCAATTGAACAAAGCATTCCCCCCCCCCCCCCAGCGATCTCTCTCCTCAGATGTTTAATATATGGTTGCCTTGGTAATCCATTTTACACCATGGAATTCTGCAATCATTCTCAATAGGATCCTGTTAACAGTCTTCAACACTTTCAAAGTGGTCATTGAACAGGCAGTCATTTGTTCACCCATAAAAATAATTGATAATTAATTGGAATGATACAAGTACACAGATGACCAGCCAGTAGTAGGGGTTCAGGAGCCCTATCCGTGACATGTTCTGTTGATGACAGGCTTGCCACTTCAGTGTAGCGACGTTCCTGAAAATAAGCATAATTTAAGTTTTATTCAGATGTTGATTCATTTAGATCAAACAAGTAGACTGTTTTATAGTTCAGCTGTTCATTTAGATTCACAATATTTGCCCGCATTTCCATCTTCCACCAGAATTTTTTTTCCCAAGGAAGGGTTAATTAATCTCCTAATAAAAGGACTACTATAAAAATGTAATAATAAACAGTAATCAATTGAATTTGACATGAACTTTAAAAGCACCATTGTGGGCCCAAACAAAAAAAATTGTATACTTCAATAAAGCCAATTACAAAGAGATGGAAATGTTGGCTAAGATTGAGTATCATGATGAATAAACAATACAAAAATGTTCAACAAAAATATTTATAAAGAAAAACAAAAATGCAGCAAGAAAGATCCATTTATAGATCACTAATGATTGTATTGTATTGAAAGAGGCAAAGAACAGAAGTCTGAGGATTGAAAATGCTTTAAAAGGGCCACCTAAATAAAACCTGATGATAAGTAGAAAAAATAATAAGAGATAACGAGCCATGAATAATAAAAACAGATTGGAGCTTTTACAAGTACGTAAAAAGTAGTGTAGCTAAAATAAATGTTGGTACAATACAGAAGTCATGGGGGGGGGGGGGGGGGGGGGGGGAGGGGGGAGAGGTGGAGGAACAAGAGACGTTAAACAAATATTTTGCCTTCAAGGAAGAAAGTCACAAATTATATACTAGCATGAGGCGGTAACCTAGTGTTAATAAAAGTGTATGCTAGTGGAAAAATAGCATTAAAGAGTCTTCAGGACTAAAATCTGTCAAAAAAAATTAACAATGCCCTTAGTAAATCTTTGTCTGCTCATACTAAGTCAACACGCTTTTTCAGAAAGAATACTATTTAACAAGTTCATCAGAAGTTTGTTCTGGATCTACCCAGCAGACTAGAGAAAGGGAAACAGCATACACTAGGGCTTCCAAATGGCATTAGGTGCCAGCCTAAAGGTGATTAGATATGACAAGGAAATGGAGTTGGGAGTATTAGATCAGCATGGACAGAGGGTTGGTAATGGCTAAGTGATAATGACAAAGAATAAAGAGGTGCATTTTCAAGTTGACAGCTTGTGACTAGTGGGGTGCCATGAGGAGAAGTAGTAGGGCTCAGCTTTTTGTGATTTATATTAATGACTAGTAAAGAGACAACACATAACACAAAGTTTGCTTATGACCAAAGGTTGGGGCAGAGAATAAACTGTGCAGAGGACACAGGCTGCACGGAGATACAGATGGTTTAAATGAGTGGGCAACCAGTTTATATTTTGATTTATGTATTTTTCTCAGGAAGGAGTATACTAATTACGAAAGTGAACAGGTTTCCAAATTTTTGCTAATACTTATTTGTATATTTAAAGTTGAAGCATTGAGAAGCTAGATCTTAAGGTTTATTTTCTTCTATTTAAGGCCTGTTTCAGATGGATAGGAATATAAAGGGGGATATAATGTAAACTGCTAATTCAGTATTTGTGAAACATTCAAATGAAGATTTCCATGTTTGGAAGAAAGGATTTCTCTCTCCACCCTTTTTTCTTCTGCAGAACTCAAGCTAAAGGCTGTGTTAGAGAGACAGGCTCCTGTGAATTCCCTCTATATTATTTGCAAATCGGAAAGATTTGTGTACCACACCTAGTGTCCCAGAAATTTGAGTAGGAAGAATTTCACAGATGTTCACACCTGCTCAGTTAATAGGTCAGAACAGTCAGTGACAGGAAGAACTTATTATACCTGTAATCAACCATTCAGCCAGTACTAAGCTATACAATGGCAGTATTATATAAAGATACATGACTGTAAAAGGACACATGGTGTCAAAGGATACCACTAATAGTCTACAATATTTACCTGCGAATTTCTTGTTGTGTCTTCTGTATCGATTGGATGGCCACATGAATATCTTTGAGCTCATTCATTCCCTTTCTACAGCTGGGACACAGCAACCCTGAGAGAAATTATGCATCAGCTCCAAATAATCAATAAAACACTAAGTCAATTGTTGATCCTCATTTTCTTTTCTCTTCCACCCATTCAAAGCTTATTAAATTGCCTCCTTATTCCTGGTTCTCCTTCCAGCACTCTTTTTCTGCTCTCCTTAATTCACGGGTAACAATTTCATTGATGTCAGTCCTCTAGTTTCATGCCCACTCGTCATACTTTAGCCAAGCTAACTGGAGTGAGTGATGTATTCAACTGGCAGGGATCACAACAAAACTATTCATTATCTGTACCTGATGATCCCATACACATAATCTCTGGCAGAATCACTGGATGACAAGTTTGAGAGTTCTTAAAATCCAGTACAGAATGACAATTCAGCCAGGGGTTTATGACTATGTTATTGTAACACATTGGTATGTGCTTTTACCTGAGTAACTAATGGGTCGAATGCGTGGCTGTTACAGGAGCCTGAGTAACCATCGGACAGCACCTTACAATTACCCACTACCACCATTGTGTATCTAGTGACAGTGCTAGAGGGACAAATGTGACCACAATCACATTTCAGTGCTGCAACTAAATATACTGCTGCTGTCTTATAGTATAAATGAAGTAAATATCAACAGCTGTCTATAAATCCTCAATTCCACAGAGAACCAGATACTTTAAGAAACATGAATTAATATAAGAGTATGAAGCTCTAATACTTTCTCAAAGCAGAAACATTAATGCTATTTCTTTTCTTTTGCAAAGAAAGCATTTGTTCTCAAGTGAATGCCAGATGTATAATTCTTCTGAATTACACTTCATGGGAGTTGAGATGGAACTTAAACAAAGACCCTCCAGTGTGGACAGCTTATGTTTCACATAGCCTGTTTGTAGAAAGTGCTGTTCAAATATTTCTTCTTTGGTGAGGAGCTATTAGATTACTCTTACATTCTATGAAATTGCAGGAAGAAATTTCTCCCACTATAGCTGATGGTACTATGAGCTTGGGTATGTCAATAACTGGAAACTGCCATGAAGTTTCTAATTTTAATTTCAAGTGAAGAACTAATCTTTTAAAATGTATAAATACAACGCAGAATTCAGGATGGCTACTATGTTAGGTATCCTGTATCAACTCCAGCTGGCTTGCTCGTCCCGTGTTATGGCTCCAACCTAATCCACTCTGCATTCAACTGTCTGGTACCATTGTGATTAAGAAGTTAATTATGACACTGAATGACAATCCTAACTCTTGGAAGTATATCCAGATATAGTGTTAAGAAACTGAAAATGTGAAAATTTCAAACTCACTTGGAGGTTAAAAATGCATGGGTTTACACAAGCTGATCATGGCTCAAAATGTATGAGAAATTAGGTCAGGCATAACTGTATTTGTTTTGAGACATTCATTCCCATTTATATTCTCGAGATTAAACTGAAGACCAGACTTAATTGCTATAATTTGAGATTACAAGTGCATATTTCGAATCATCAAATTTTGCAGTATGGAAGGAGGCCATTTGACTCATCACATCTGTATTGGCACAAAAAGGGCTACCTCGCTGGTCCCATTGTCCAACCCTATCGATGTACTCCTCTAAATTCATCACTTTCAAATATATAACCAGCTCTCTTTGGAAACCTTCTACAGAATCCACCTCTATGAATCTGCCTGACAGCACATTCCAAATCCTAACAATTCTCTGAGCAAAGAACTTTCTCCTCATCTCTCTCCTAACTCTCTTGAAATTGTGACCCCCTAGGTACTCAAGTACCAACTAGTGGAAACAGAATATCTTTACCCTGTCAAAATTGTTCGTAATTTTGGACATCTTGAGATCACCCCTTAATTTTCCCTGCTCCAAGGGAACAAGCCCAATTCCTTTGTTTCTAAAATCCATCATTCTTGGTAGCATTCTAGTAAAATACCTTTGAACCCTCTCTAGCGCTTGAACATTCTGCTCTAAATAAAGTGCCCAGAACTGATCTCAATTATCCAAATGTGGTCTGACCAATGATTTTTAGAGGTGTAGCATCACTTCCTTTTATACTCTATGCCTCTATTTATAAATTCAAGTATATGTTTCCTTAACAGCTGTTTCAGCTTACCTGGCCACCTTCAGAGAATTATAGGTCCTTATACTCCCCTGAAAGTTGTCCCATTGAGCCTTAATTGTCTCTCCATGTTCCTTCTACCAAAATGCATTACCTCACATTTCTCTGCATTAAAACCAATCTGCCAGGTGCACTTGGCAGTGCCCGAGGTTACTCAGCATCACTGTCACAATTTCCTCCGCAGCTTCGCATCATCTGCAAATTTGAGATTTTGCCCTTAACATCGGTCTCCAAATCATTTACATAAATCAGAAAAAAATAAGAGTTCCAACACTGATCCCTGGGGAATACCACTGTCGATTCTTCTACAATCTGAGAAATGTCCATCTATAACTTTGTTCGGCTTTCTTTTAGTCAATTTCTAATCCATGCTGCCAAGGACTCATCAATCCCAAACATTCCTAATATGCTAAACAACCTGCCATGTGGCTCCATATCAAATGTTTTCTGAAATTCCAAATACGCAACATCCACTGCACTATCCTCATCCACTGCCCTGTGTCCAAGAAACCAATGAAATTTGTCAGACATTACTGCCCTTGACAAAACCTTGGTGACTGTCCAGTATTAATTTATTTTTCCCTAAGCATTTATTTACCCAGTCTCATATTATGGCCTCCTTCGGTTTTCCCAATGTCATCAATGCTCAATATCAAGATGACAGGTCTGTAGTTTCCTGAGTTATCCTTTGTCCTTAAACAATGATATCACATTTTCAATTAGTCCAGTGGGACTAATCTTGTGTTCAAAAGAAGCCTGGAAAATGTGTGTCAATGGCTTCACAATTTGGTCTTTCTCAGTAATCTCGCACCCCATCTGGGCCTGGCAATTTCTCTAACTGGAGTGCTGCCAGCCTTTTTAGCAGCTCTTTACCTATCATTTACTGCTCAGTTGCTCAACACCCACAGTTTCAACTAGACCATCGTCATCATCTAATTTGGCAAAGACAGAAGCAAAATAATCATTTCGTACCTCTGCCACATCCTTTGCTTCAACGAGCAGCTCACCCTGCTTGTTCCTTATGGGCCTCTCACTATCTTTCACTAATCTTCTACTATTAAATATGTCTTAAAAACATATTACTGTTTGTTTTATCCCAGCTTGCCATTCTTTCCTCATCCTTCCTCCTAGCCTTCCCGCATTTGAAATACTTTTCCTTCCTGATTTCTATTGAAGCTTGTGTTTTACTTCAAATTTTCTTCTTTGTTCTTCCTTCAGTGCAGGCTTTGGGAACTGAAAAGGCCTTTCCTCGCTGCCCATTCTTTACATATGAGTCAAAGCATGGGAGCTTTTCACTTTATCACTCACTATTTCTCCAGGATTTGTGCCAATTAACTACCAGTGTTAAAGCACTACTTATATAATTTGTCCAGAATTTCCACTAATGGTATGATTCTGCAAATCCCAAAGAAATGCTAATCTGGCTTAAGGAGGCAGTTTATTTATGGGCTCCAGTTAAAGCAAAGTACTGTGGATACTGGAGCTCCAAAACAAAAACCGGAAGTGCTAGGGAAACTCAGGCAGCTTTTGCGGAGAGAGAAACAAAGTTAACTTTGTAAGTCTGATTGGAATTCCAAAATTGAAAGAGTCATATTGGACTCAATGTTAACTTTGTTTCTCTGTTCACAGACAGTCAGATGTGCTGAATGCCGCCATCACTTTGTTTTTATTGTACTTTTATTTATAGGGACCATCACAGCTTGTCCTCATCTTGCCTTCACAAATAGTAGATACAGGTGTCCCCCCACATCTATGGGTGATATATTCCAAGATCTATGGCAGATACCCAAAACAGTGGATAGTAGCAAACCCTATCATTTAAATGGGACGCGTACCTCCCTGGCAGCCCCCTGGAATTATTTCTGGAATGTTCCATATAATATTTTCGGGCTGCGGTAAACCGTAGATAACTGAAACTGGGGACACCAAATCCACGGACACAGGGGTTCTATTGTATATTCATTTTCCAATTATTTCAGGGATGGAGGTGGTTCCATTGGAAAGCAGTCAGGATTAGAAACCTTGGATGACATTAAATCAAGGTAAATTATATTTTACTAGTTCTGGTCTTCTTGACATCCACTAACTTAGCGCAGAATAAATGTCTGATGTGCACCATTCAGTTTTAGATCAGATAATAGGTTTATTCACTTAGATCCTCATGCAATTTTTAAAAGATATTCTGCTCCAATTCCTCAATTGATTTGGGAAATTTGTCTCTTTCAAGTACACAATCAGACATTTAGCATAATAGCAAGTGATAGCCACCAGGCTTAAAGCTGCTGTACATGATCTGTACTTGGCTCAGGGTAATGGATATTCCAGCCCATTTACAAGGTCTTCGATTAGCACAAGACTTAGTTCAATGTCGCAATATGAAGAGGTCCCTTTGAATTTTCAGGGAAGCAGAGCACCTACCCTCATCGGATGAATCATCTTGTACTGGTTCTGGTGTCGAACAACTACTCTCTGTGTTCTGTGACCCTTTTGGTGCCGGGTAATCACTGGTTTTGCACCCAATATATTCCTGAACAGAGGCCTACTAACAGAAAGCACTTGTTAACAATGCAGACCACTATAATTCAATCTGACCTAACTTATTGCTGCCCTAATTCAACACAACATACATTTGCAATTGCATCCATATACAGGCTAAGCATTTAAGATGGCACATCAACATGAAGCAAAATAAGACATTGAAAGGATTTGAAAGAATAAAACAGTATAAACATTTTATGATATATTACACTGGATTACACATAAGCAACTCAAAATATAAAGTCAAATATTTTGTGATTAGATTGGAACTTTAATATTCAGTCTTCTCAGCTAAAAGATAAAAACACGCTTCAGTTCCTGGTCAGCCAAAAATCAGTAAGAGATGTGTGTTCCAACTGAGTAAAGCACAGTGGAAGCACAGGAAAAAGACTAGGTTTTAAAACGTAGATAAAAATTCAGGTTTAGGTAAAGAGATAAGGAAAATAATGAAGAAGTTAAACTATATAAAAGATAGTGATGTGAAAAGACTGAATTATACAACAGACAAAAAGCACAAGTTATTTTTCCCCAGTTTATTCTGCCAGATACATTAGTTTGTTTCAGTAATGGAATTTCAATAGATTAAAAGGGCGATTATTAGTACAACCTTATTCAACCATGCAATATGTAAACTCCCTAACTTTTGTCTCCCATTACTTCAAGAGTGGTATATTTAGTAGCTTTGATGGAGTAATGGGTGAGATTGGAATAATTGAGGGAAAACTAGGAAAACTGTGGCAATGTGGGATCTTTGGACATTGAAAAAGGCTATCTGGGACTGTAGGTTATCTAAATGGCACGAGGGAGAATTTAGGTTGCTGGAACACTGAGGGAAAATGGAAACTGAAAATATTAAAGGGGAAGTGGCAACGGGAAGGTCTGATTATGTGAGCTGTATTTAGCCTAAGGGTGTGTACTAAATCCAGAATGCTAGTTTAGACACAAGGGTGGAGTAGTGGCCCACAGCCAGAGTACAGACCCAGAACAAAAAAAACTCAAAGGGATATGAAAAAAAATGGATTTTCTAGTGAAATTAATTTCCTCAGTCACAAAAATGCCCTTTGATCATCAGCCTCTGCTTACTGCTTCTGCCAATTCCTTGGATCCCATGGGCTCTTACATTCACTTGCAGTTTCAACACGAGAAAAGCCTTGCTGATGTCCAAGTAGGACTCTCTAAGAGCAGACTAATTCTAAACTTCTCAATGACAACTAGGGATGGGCAACTAATGCTGGATCAGCCAGCGACACCTATATCCCACAAATGAATTAAAATAAGCTAACAGAGAGTGTAGAAGCAGAGATGCTTTGGAATTCTGATACTCAAATGAAGGGAAAGTTGGCAAAAACAAAAGAAATGCTAACACTAACTCTAAATAAATCATAGGTTACTTGTCAAGTAAAATGTTTCCTGATTTTAAGAGAGGCAATGGCATGGCAGATGGTGGAATCGGAATTCTAAAAAAATGGAATTAAAAACTAATGACTATGAAACTATTGCTTCACTCATGTCCTTTAGAAAATCTACCACCTCATTTGGTCTGGTCTGCATATGACTCCAGACTCTCAGCAGTGTGGTTGTCTCTTAACTGGCCTCTAAAATGGTCTAGCAAACCACTCTGTCTCAAACCACTACAACACCTAAAGGAATGAAAATGGCCAAATGATCTAGTACTGATGTAGGCAATGGCAAACTCAGTCCTGCTGCCCTGCAAAGTCCTTATTAACATTTTGGGGCTTGTGCCAACATTGGGACAGCTGTCTCAGAGTATATAAACAGTAGTCTACCAGTCGTACTCTCAGAATTTCTCCTTACAGACTATGTGCTACATATCATCCCTGGGATTATACACTCACTTAACCTGGGAGTCCTCAATATGAAGTCCAGACCCCATGAATCTCATTGCCACATGTCAAACATAGACATGATGCAATGAGATGGTTATACAGCACCCCCTCAGCTAATGTAACAGTACACTTCTATGTTGAACACCACCTGGAAGAAGCACTAAAATGGGTAAGGGTCAGACACTTCAAGGTCCGTCTCAAAGATTGGTGCAGCAGCACCTCTACCGACTGAGCTGGCCGAGTTCTACAAGAGTTAGCTACTAGACTAGAACATTCATCAAAATCATATAGTGTGGAAACAGGCCATTTGGCCCAACAAGTCCACACTGACCCTCCGCAGAGTAACCTACCCAGAGCCATTCCCCTATGCTCTTCCTCTAGATTTATCCCTTACTATGGACAAGGTCTGCAGTAGGTGCTGAGGGGACCAACAAAAGGAAAAAAAAACATACTTGACCTCATCCTCACCAAACTGTTTGTAGCAAATGCATCTGTCCATGACAGTACTGGTATGAGCGACTACCCCACAATCCTTGTGAACAAGTAGTATTGTCTTCACATTGTCAATACCCTCTCGTGTTGTGTGGCATTACAACTGTGCTAAACGGGATAGACTTCAAGCAGAACTAGCCATTCAAGACTGGGCATCCACGAGTTAGTGCGGGCCATCAGCAGTAACAGAACTGAACTTAAACACAATCACTTGTGCACCAAGCAAATGATAGAGCGAATCAATCGCACAACCAATGGATCATCTCTAAACTATGCAGTTCTGCTACATCTCGTCATGAATGGCAGTGGACAACTAAACAACTGAATGGAGGAGAAGACTCCACAATATCCTCAACAGGGGCACAGCCCAGGCTATAGTGCAAAAGACAAGGATGAAGCATTTACAAAAATTCTTCACCTGAGAAGTGCGGAATGGATGATCTACCTTGACACTCTCTGGAGGTCCCCAGCATCATGCATGCCACAGCCTACTTGACTCATTCCACACAAAGGCTATAGGTCTTGACAGCATTCTGGCAACAGTTCTGAAGATTTTTCCTCCAGAACTTACCACACCCCTGGCCAAGCTGTTCTAGCTCAGCTGCTACAGTCATCTACATGACACGTGGAAAAGAGCTCAAGTACATATTGTACACAAAAAGCATGACAAATTCAATTCAGCCAATTTCCACTCCATTAGTCTATTCTCCACCATTAGTAAAGCGATGGAAGAGGTCATCAACAATGCTAGGAAGCAGCACTTCTTTAGCAATAACGTACTCACTGATGCTCAGTTTGGATTCCACCAGGGAGACTTTGCTCCTGACTTTAACTCAGATTCAAACATGGACAAAAAGAACTGAATTGCAGTTGTGAGTTGATAGTGATTGCTGTCAACATTTGAGTGTGGCATGAAGACACCTAACAAAACTAGAGTCAATGGGAACCAGGGGAAGAACACTCTTCTGGTTAGAGTCATACTTAACACAGAAGAAGATAGTTGTGGTTGTTAGAGGAGTTCCAGGAGCTGCAATCAAGAGTTCCTCGGGATAGTGTCTTAGCCCGGTCTTCAGCTGCTTCAATGACTTTGCCTCTACCATAAAGTCAGAAGCAGGGGTGTTCAGCACCATTTTGTGACTCCTCTGATACTGAGGCAGTCTCCATGTTCAAATTCAGAAAGACCTAGTCCAGATCAAACTTGGGCTGACAAGCGGCAAGTTGCATTCATGTTACATAAGTGTCAGGCAATGACCACCTCCAAAATCCACCCATTGACCCTGCACATTCAATGGCACTACTGTAGCGAAATCCTCCATCATCATCCTCGGGGTTTCCATTAAACAGAAACTGAACTGGATGAGCTACATAAATACTGTTGTTGCAAGTGCAAGTTAGCAGCTAGGAATCCTGCAGCAATTAGTACCTCCCCATTCACCAAAGCCTGTCCATCATCTACAAAGCACAAGACAGGACTGTGATGGAATACTCCCACTTGTCTGAATGAGTGCAGCTCCACCAACAGAAGATGCTTGACACCATCCAGGATAAAATAGTCCACTTAATTGGCACATATCCACAAACATTCACTTCCTCCATGAGGAAAAAGTGAGAACTCCAGGTGCTGGAGAGCAGAGTTGAAGAGTGTGGTGCTGGACCGGCTGTGCTTTTCAAGCACCCCCTCTTCAACTCCCTCCATGACCAATGCAGCAGTATGTACCTTCTACAAGATGCACTGCAGAAATTCAGAGGCTCTTTGGACAACACCTACCAAACCCACAATTCATCTGGAAAGACAAGTGTAGTAGATCCTTTCTCATCAATGCTATACTATAGAAACACCACCACCTGCAAAGTCCCTCTCTAATTTACATACCACCCTGACTGGAAATATATCCAGTTGAAAAACTTGGAACTCCCTCACAATGTTGTGGGTCTCCCTACACCAAATATATAGCAGTGATTCACGATGGCAGCTTACTAACACCATTCTTAAGGGCAATTCAGAAATGACGATAAATGCTGACCCAGCGAACTTGGCCCATATACCCTGAATACAGTAAACTTTTATCAAGGAAAAAATCTTTTGTTGAGGAAAGCCTGGAGAAATTGGAACTGTTTTAAATAAAGCAAAGGAAGCTAAAAGAAGAGATATGAGAAGTGTTCAAAATTATGTGGGAAATTGGGATGGAATGTGCTGATTATGGGATCTGGATTTAACCCAAGATCTTACTTTAGACACAGAAATTGAGTAATGGCCTCAACCCATGAGAGGAATGCAAAAACAAATCACCTGAAAGGTACATTAGGAAGTTCTCAGATTAATCTTATTGAACTCAATGACGTTTTCTATTCCTAAAAAAGGAAGTGTTTTACTGCTTGAATCCCAAATATAAAGTCAACAAGAGTGAACAGAGATGCACAAATGAAAGAAAAAGTTGATAAAAGAAACTTTTACGAATAAAACAAAAGCAAAATGGGAATGATAACTTTAAACAAATCATAGGTTACACAGCAAGTTTGCGGTTTGGAAAAATATAAAAATCACAGAGGCTCAGAGAAGATCTGAGATAATTGTTCAAAGTTACGTGGTGAATAAGAAAAAGCTATTTCTATTGCATGGCACAGTGGCTCAGTGGTTAACACTGCTGCCTCACAGTGCCAGGGTCCTAGATTAGATTCCAACCATTGTGTGCAGTTTGCGCTGTCACCATTCTCCACATGTTGTTGTGCATTTCATCCAGGTGCTCCAGTTTCCTCCCACAGTCCAAAACGTGTGTAGGATGGGTGGATTAACCATGCTAAATTGCCCACAGTGCCCAGGGATGTTCAGGCTAGGTGGGTTAGCTGTGGGAAATGCAGTGTTAGAGGAATAGGGGGAGTCTGGATGGGATGCTCTTTGGAGGGTTGGTGAGGACTCGATGAGCCAAACGGCTTGCTTCCACACTGTAGTGCTTCTATGGTTACTGGTTAGGGACTTGGTAATCAGAGTATACATTTATAATAATTACTTTAAATTTAAAATGTTTGTGCAGGCAGGATCTATCATAGTGTTAATATGGCCAGTAGATACTTTCTTGGGAAAGAATGGACCAGGGAATGAAATTCACTGATGGCTTTTTCAGATTGCTGAAATGGGATTAATGGTTTCCTTCTTGTGGTGTACAACTTTACAGTTTATTTTGATCATGACCTGCCGTCTTGTTTGACTGCTGTTGCTGATCACATCCGTTGACTTGAATGTTATCGATTTGTGCCGGGTGTTCGTCTGGATGATTCCATCCTTTTCAAATTGAATAATGTCATTTGTTGGATCCCAAGGACTGACGCTGGAAGACAAAAATAAAAAGGCAGAGAAGCATCATACATAATGCACATAGACCTCTCTGGGGTGTTGTGAAAAACTCCAAAAATGGACTGGAATCAGAGTTATACAGCACGGAAACTAGGGAAGGACCTTTTTTGAGCTAAACTGAAGTGGCAGCTGTACTCTATTTAGCACACTAGGAGTACACAAGGACTGTAGATGCTGGACTTCAGAGTTGAAAAGTGTGGCGCTGGAAAAGCACTGCAGGTCAGGCAACATCT
Source organism: Chiloscyllium plagiosum (assembly GCF_037043375.1). Lineage (NCBI taxonomy): Eukaryota > Metazoa > Chordata > Chondrichthyes > Orectolobiformes > Hemiscylliidae > Chiloscyllium > Chiloscyllium plagiosum. The sequence goes on from NW_028270156.1 coordinate 56,971,404, forward strand.
AAGGCACAGGAGAATCGATGTTTCGGGCATAAAGTGTGTCACACATACACACACCAAACAACCCCACCGCCCTGTGGCCAACCACGTCAACTCTCTCTCCCACTCTGCCAATGACATGACGCTGCCTCTTCCATTGCTAAATCCAAGCCACCCAACAACTGGAGAAAGAATATCTCATCTTCTGCGTTGGGATCCTTCAACCACATGGCATCAACATCGACCACTTGCTTCCTCATCTCATCTCCTCCCACCTCATCCCAGATCCAACCCTCCAACTTGGTACTATTCTCTTGAACTGTCCATCTTCCTTTCCACCTATCTGTTCCACCCTCCCCTCTGACCTATCACTCACTCCCCATCTGCATCTATGTATTGTCTTCCCAGCTACCTTCCCATCACTCCCACCCTATTTATTTCTCAGCCCCCATCCCCACCACATTCCTGACGAAGGGCTTAATTTCAATTCTGCTGTCCCTCGGATGCTGCCTGCCCGCCTGTGATTTTCCAGCACTATATTTTTTGACTATCACATATTGGCTCCTTCACTCTAAATAAAATCTTGGACAATTACTGGGATTTTATTTTTAAGATTTTCATTCGCTCTCCTTTAAGGATAGGGTGTAGTAGTGGAAGAATTCACAGGCTGATCAGTCTCACAGGCCATGACCATAGCTGTGTCTACTGCAGCCAGTAAACCCATAAGGTGTGAGCACTGGATAGTCTTTCACTACCTGTATAGTGAGGGCAGCTAACTACACACACCAAATACAGGTATCCTGCTGAATGCCAACTGCAGAGGTTCAGCCTCCATTTCTGGGAACTAGAGTGGGTTCTAATTATGTTTCCCTCTAATTTGAGGTAGGAATTCTACAGTCAAAGCAAAAGGTTCACCAAATATTTGAAATACAACATTTCCAACAGAGAGTATTTGTAGAGTCATCCTAAACACAGAGCTAGGATTGAGATTGAACCAAAATTTAAGATTTATAAATTGCATGGCAGGTGGAATTACATTATAATCTACAACATGACTCATGAGATTTTAACAGTAAATCTTCCTAAAGAGCACAAATACTATTAGACTGGAAGTATTTGCTCAAAATGACTGTAAACTCACTACTTTTAGCATCAAAAGCAGAAGCTTTCTCGATTCCACACCAGTCTACCAGAAACCTTAGTGCTACGTCAAATCCACCATCTGGAAGTGCTTTAAATAAAGAATAATCATATTTACAATGATCTTTCCTCCTCGTAATTCTGGTAAAATGAAAGAGAGTTTAATTTATTGCTCATTTATTTAGATTTAGTTGACAGGTTGTGTGGGTCACTCCAGAACCTCTCACGTTACATTCTGAGTTCAGATGGATCTGTGTAAATCGATGAAGGAGCTGGAACACACACTGAAGTGTGGGCGAAAGGATAAAAATAAAATATACAAATACATCAGCAGTGCCATCTGTTAAGTGCCAGCAACAATCTGGAACTCTGAACACAAATGTTGTCACTTTAAAACCTAGCCAGGATATTTATTACTCAAAATTTGTTTTTTGTTTTGTTTGGGCTCATCCAAAGGTGCTGATTCTTAGTGGAATAAGGTCATTCAGATGCTAGAAGAGCAAATGATCTTTCTTTGTGGGCGATCCTAAAATATGAGATTGATATTTTCATTAAAGAGGACAAGAAAATTGTCCAGGCTGGTTAACACAGAAGTGAAAAATCCCAACCACAGTGACAACAGACCATGTAGCAATGGGACGGACATCACAGCTGAGGTCAGTCATATCCTCTTCTGACATCTACCCATATACACTTTTCAGTGAGGCCATCTGCAAAAGATACCTACATAATTCTTTTAGCCTCCTCCGAGTGCCAGTGAAATGGCTGTAAAGCAGCTCAGCTAAATAAATACAGGAAACTGGAGTAATTTCTTGCTCGTGGAACACCTTATTCATTGGATGGTATCTTCATCCATCCTGCAGGGCATGTGACAGAATTATTAATTGTATTTCCTTCTTTGTATTCAATGTGAGAGACAAAGGGCACGTACTCTGTGAATTTATACCGCCAGTTCTTTGTCACCACATCCTGCTGGAATAGTCGTGACACCCATTCCTCATGCTTATCATTACGTTCTTTGGCAGCTTTGCGTTGTGCTTCCTCCAAAATAAATTTCTCCAGTGTCGCCTGTTCCTGATCACGGTTCTTTATTGCTCTCGTCACTTGCTGCCACAACCTGGAAGAACAGCAGAAAAGATTACAAACTCTCTCTTTAATACTGCACAACGTATCAAACTCACTGAAAAGCGAGTTCCCAGCTATTAAGTAGAATCCATTGACAAAAGGACATTCCAGGTTCTTGGTGCTTCAAAGTACACATTAGTGTAGGTGATATCATACACTGTTCTAACATAGTATTTGTTAACACAAGGGTACATTATGACTTCGTAGCTACAAAGAAGCTATTAAACCAGTGGAAGCTATTAAACCAGGTTCGGAACTATGGAAGCTGTAAAGAATCCATTAATAATAAAGCAGGCAAAGTCCTGGTTGATGTATTCAGCATATTGACATATAAAGAGTGTTGGTTAGAATACCGAAGTCAACCAGGACTCAGCTGCTATAACAACTGCACTTTGTTAAATACTGAAGAATCAGATTACGACACACCACTGTTGGAATCACAAATGATAATTTCCTCTAAATTTTAACCATTTAAAAAAATGTGATGGAATTCAGAGAAGGCAGAGTGGTGCTGGAAAAGCACAGCAGGTCGGGCAGCATCTGAGGAGCAGGAGAATTGATGTTTTGGGCAAAAGCCCTTCCATTCCTGAAAAAGGGTTTTTGCCAGAAACATCGATTCTCCTGTTCCTCGCATGCTGCCTGACCTGCTGTGCTTTTTCAACACCACACTCTCGACTCTAATATCCAGCATCTGCAGTCCTTACTTTCACCTTCAAAAGAGACATGGGTCAGGTTACACAGTACTAAACTTCCCACTGGAGGACTGCTCAGCCAGTTTAGCTCAAAATGCAACTGTTTAACAAAAGGTAAAAGAGAGATGCTTATTACTACATTTTTCATAAGTATCTCAGAATGGTTCACTCACAAATTATTAATTTAAATGCAGTAATTGTATAATATGGCAATGAACCAAACACAGTACAATCATACAAGTAGTAAGAAGATTTTTTTTAAAAAACTAAAATCAAATGAACTTGTTTAAGTACTGGAGAAACTCAGCAGGTCTGGCAGCATTTATAGAGAGTGAAAAAAAAAGAATTAATGAAACAGAGATCTGATTCAGTGTCACTGGACTTGACGTTAACTCAGTTTCTCTCTCTACAGATGCTGCTGGACCTGCTGAGTTTGTCCGGCACTTTGTTTTTGTATCAGATTTCCAGCATTTGCAGTTCCTTGTTTTTATTTTGATGTTAATTTTGTGAAGAGTGAGGGAGACATGTTATCTTAGGACACCAGAACTGTCCATCCCAAAACGTAGACTCATCACCACAGTTTCACATGGTATTTTAAGGAGGGCCCTGAGGTACCAACATAGATCATGTGCTCAAATCCTGAATAGATCTTAAATCCAAACACTGACTCTGAAGCGAAACTAATTAAAACTGACTGAAGCATCAGTTCAACTGGAGTCAGATTGTAGCTTTAGACTTGCTTCCTGAAGCTGCTTTTACAACAAAAAAAGGAATGAAGAAAGTCCCCCAGCAATTAAGGTGCGTGGTAGGTTCGCTTCAAAACTACTTCCTTTGCTCATTGTTTATCTAAAGATGTCATTGTATTTTTGCCTGCTTGACATACCTTTCAGACTCAAAGTCGTCCTGCTCCTCCAAACATACAACATGCCGCACTAGACGCTGTTTTCGAATCTCACTGGTGACACTCCAGAATTTAGCAGAGAATCCAGCATTCTTTTCATGGATATACACATCCCGATCCTGTAGCAGAAGGGGACAAAAATAGTATCATGACAAGGATGCTCACTCCACTTCCTAATATGCTAATTTTTAGTTTTAAACAATTTTAGTGAACTTCACGATGATCACACAAAAGAAGTTTACAGGTTCAACACTGCTCCAAGTCAAGTGCAGCAAGAATAAGATGAAAGAGTAATGGGTTCTGTCCCTTCATTATCCATCAGAAATTCAGGTCAGGTATAGCAACAATTCTTAACGGAGGTTCATGACCTTCTACACATCTGTCACAAGGTTTCAAACTGCTCTCCTGACCAACCATCTTTGGCTAACTTGTTCAGGTAAGGTACAGCCAGTTTGGTCATTCGGTTTCATTGGCTTTGCCCTTTCAAAATGTCAATCAGTGCAGTGATTATAGGTGGGCTCAGATCTGGTCAGGAAATATCACAGTTCTTCACATATGCGATTACAGCTGTGTGTGGATGGAATTGGGGGGGCAGTGAGAGGATTGGAAATGATGTGGAAAAGGAAGTGGATGAAACCAGGGCACACTGCAGTAGCAGTATGCCAGTTACTACCCACCCTGCCTGACCACCTCCTCTTCATGGGATTGGCCACTACTCTCTAAGGCCAACAGAGCAGTTGGCCATTTGATTGGTCAACAGCTCTCAGAGGTTAGACTACCTCTCAAATGCAATGGAAGTGCTGCCTCAGCCTAATTAAAGTCCCAACAGCCATTAAATGTCTGTGGGGCAAATCAGTGATGCCTCCATCCTTTGTAAAGTTCAGCTCAGTGAGAGGCAGTTCAGTCTGGTGGAGAGCGTGATCCATCATCACTAAGCCAAACAATGTCCAGATTATCATCATTATCATCAAAAACACAAGACTTCCTCAATTCATTTGGTAAGGAAAAGCAGCCACTGAAGAAGAAACAATAGCAGGTCAACATGGAATCAGCAAAAATCTGCTCTACAGTTTGTCACAAAATCATATTTTATATCAAATGATTTTTTTGGAATCGAACAACTGGAGACTCGAATTAAAAACTCAGACTAAAGGTGACTTAAACTTACAATGATACAAATTGGGCAGCTATCTTTGTTGTATCTTCCACACAATCCATTAAGATGGAAAAACCATGTCTGCAAAAATCCATCAAGTGGAGTAATGCATGAAACCTGACTAAACCCACATATCCTGTTCCCATTAACAAGTATCAAGGCCATACCCTGAGGTGTTCAACGATGAAGATCTTGTGTATGTTTAAAATTCTGCTTTCTGTGCAGTAAGGGGACAAGTTGTGGGAATGTTGACAAGTGAAGACCATGTGGGATCCCTCTCTCCATTCCATCTTGCAAGCTTTGTACCCTGTTTGAACCCTGACATTTGTGTGCCAAACATTACTCACCAACTGTCAGCCCAAACCTGGATATTGTCCAGGTCTTGCTGCATTTGGACATAGTCTGCTTCAGTATCTGATGAGTTAGTTGAGAAGTGTGATGAACATTTCTAAAGAGCCATGTTGTGGTGAAGGAGGAGAGAGAAAGAAAAAAAAGCGAGAAGTAAATTGATTCCTCACATGATCATAACAACTCTTCTCAGTCTGGAGGGTACTAGTAACGTGGTGGGCTAGGACATGATTCAGGTGTAAAACTAAACCTGATTTTGCCTTATAGTTATGAATTAAAGGGGGTAAGGTTAACATACACTTGTGTTTAAAACATTTGTGTACAGGAATTCTGTTTACGAATGCTCGTACATATGAATGTGACTCTTTAAAGACCTGACATATGAGCATTTCCTATACTTACAAACTGCTGCTTTATGTTGTCCTGCATAGGACTCTGGAACAGAACCTATTTGCAACCTGGGGACGACATGTAATTAATAGACTATGCTCGAGGCAGTTTGGCTCATCCAAAAATAAAACGTGAAATATCAGAAAAGTCAAGGGACTCGTTCAAATTCCTGAAAGGACTCAGGTGAATACCACAACACTGATGCACTGTGCTGAATGTAAGAGTCACTTTGGTGCTCCTGCCCACTGGTTGCAACGCCGATCTGAAGCATCCCAACTGGGCACTTACCTGCCTTATGTCAGGGTTTGCCTCCTAGCTCCAAGAGCTGCCAGTCAATCAGAGACACCTTTGCAAAATTCACTGGGAGGAAATTTAGGAAAACAGAAATTGCTCTTAAAAAGAAAACTGATTTTGTTTTCAAACCCCAAGATAGCTGCAAGCACTTACCCAGTGTCCCTCAAGTGTGGCCTGTGTCTCCTCTCCCAATGTTATCTTTCCCGCAATCTGGTTCACAGCATCACTGCCTCCCAGGAAAGGCTGCCAGTAAACAGGAGGTAATTACAATTGCATCAGAATGAAGTGTTTGCTAAGTATTTGAGCAATTGTCAAATTGTTTAGAAGCCTTTTGACACAGAGAAACCTCACCTGGGCATTAAACTAATGGACTGATTGGCTCATTGTGCAATCGGCTGAATTCTCATTTCACTAGATTCAATGAGCTCTACAATAAGCTGGTCTTTTACCAGATTACCATTCAGGCATTGAAGTCTACTCCATTGCTTGTACAGTTCTTCTTAAAAGCATATGCGTTTGAGTCTGTCAACGTTCTTTGTTGTAA